>NC_089580.1:203464841-203771076 GCF_019320115.1 Miscanthus floridulus | reverse complement strand
GGTTGAGATGATGAACTAGCCATTTGTTGATCTTGCACATTGCCATTACTAGTGCTTGCTTGGATTTGATCATGAGAACCACTAGCTTGCACATTTGAGTTAGAGAGCACTTGATTCTTGTTATCTTCAACATCAATCACCTCTCTAGGCCTTAACTCACCAATGTCCATGTTCTTCATTGCATTGACCATTTGAGTGCCTCTTACATCATCTAGATTCTCATCTTCCTCTTGGGAACCATTTGTTTCATCAAACTCCACATCATGAACCTCCTCAAGAGTGCCACTAGCTAAATTCCAAACTCTATAAGCCTTGCTAGTAGTGGAGTAACTAAGTAAGAAACCTTCATCACATTTCTTTTCAAACTTGCTTAATCTAGTGTCTTTCTTCAATATATAGCATTTACAACCAAAAACCCAGAAGTATGCTATGTTGGGCTTTCTTTCATTCAATAGCTCATAAGGTGTCTTCTCTATCATGGGGTGACAATAGAGTTGGTTGCTATAGTAGCAAGCCGTGTTGATTGCTTCGGCCTAAAATGAATGACTCACATTGTACTCACTCAACATTGATCTTGCCATATCAATCAAGGTTCTATTCTTTCTTTCAACTATCCCATTTGATTGAGGAGTATACTTGGCCGAGAATTGATGTCTAATTCCAAATTCATCACATAACTCATCAACTCTAGTGTTCTTGAATTCACTACCATTGTCACTTCTAACTTTCTTGATTGTTGTTTCAAACTCATTGTGAATGCCTTTGACAAATGATTTAAATGTTGCAAACACATCACTCTTGTCAACAAGAAAGAACACCCATGTGTATCTAGTGAAATGATCCATAATCACAAATCCATATTTGCTTCCACCAATACTAGTGTATGTGGTTGGTCCAAACAAGTCCATGTGCATCAACTCAAATGCCTTAGATCTGCTCATCATGCTCTTCTTAGGATGTGTATTACCAACTTGCTTTTCGGCTTGACATGCACTACATAGCTTATCCTTCTCAAATGTGACATCTTTCAAACCTCTAACTAAGTCATGCTTAAACAACTTATTCAATTGTTTCATTCCAACATGACCGAGCCTTCTATGCCATAACCAACCCATGCTAGACTTAGTGATCAAACATGTTGATAATTGAGCTTCTCTAGCATTGAAATCAACTAAGTATAGATTCTCATATCTAAATCCTTTGAATATCAAATTTGAGCCATCTACACTTATGATATCTACATCATCCACACCAAATATGCATTTGAAACCAAGATCACACAATTGAGCTACCGATAATAAGTTGAAGTTCAAGCTCTCTACTAGTAGCACATTAGAAATGTTCAAGTCATTGGATATTGTAATCTTACCAAGCCCTTTGACCTTGCCTTTTCCATTGTCACCAAAAGTGATACTATCAATCCCATTGCTCTTGCTTTCATTGATTGAATTGAACATTCTTGGATCACCAGTCATGTGTTGTGTGCACCCACTATCAAGCACCCAATGCCTTCCTCCGGCTTTATAATTTACCTATAAAAGAAGATCAATTCTTTTTAGGTACCCAAACTTGCTTGGGTCCTTGTAGGTTAGTTACCAAGGTCTTTGGTACCCAAATGGCCTTCTTCTTTGGGCCCACAATTGGTGTACCAATGAACTTAGCCTTCACACCATTGCCACCCTTATAAAGCATGTAACAAGAATCAAATTTAATTGAGGATACATTAGGTAGCTTGTTCTTGTTAGTCTTGCAACTTTGCTCTATATGCCCAACTTGCTTGCATCTATTGCAAAACCGACCATTGCCCTTCATAAAGCTAGCTTTGGGAGTGACAAAGGCCGCCTTGCCTTTCTTGGGGGTATAGCCTAATCCCTCTTTGTTGAGAGAAAATCTTTGGCTACCCAAGCACTTTAGCAAGTGGGCTTCTCCACCATAGGCATTGCCTAAGGCACGAGTGAGCTCATTTACCTCCTTCTTGAGGTTCTCATTTTCCACCATTAGTGATGTATCATTCATAGGTGGAGTAGAAGTGGTAGTGCTACAAGAAGAGTTAGTGAGAGCAACTATAGTGGGCATAAAAGAATCATCAATAATATCACATGTTAGTCCCACATCACATGTAATTATCACTTGCTCCTTCTTGGCCTCCTCCTTCTTGACTTGCTCAATGAGAGAGGAGTGAGCTTTTTCAAGCTTAGAGTGAGTTTTGCCAAGCTTCTCATGGGCTTCCATTAGCCTCTCATGAGTGGCATTTATCTCATCAAAGGATTGTTCAAGATATTTTAATTTCTTGTGCAATTCTTTGCACTCCTTTCTCTTCATCTCATTGCAAGCGTGCACTTGCTCACACATGTCCAAGAGCTCCTCCTTGGAGTACTCCTCATCATCATCATCATCATCATTATCATTCCTACAAAAGTCACTTTCACATTCATCATCATCACTCTCATCATATTTTACCTTGGTAGGCTTTGCCATGAAGCATGTTGATGGAGTGTCGAAGATGGAGGGTTTGTCGTTGATGGCGATGCTTGCTAGTGCTCTTTTGATAGACTTCTTGCCATCATCACTAGAGTCATCACTATCCAATGAGCCATCACTATCCCAAGTGACTACATAGCCTCCACCCTTCTTCTTCTTTTGGAAGGTCATTCTCTTTTCCTTCTTCTCCTTCTTTTCTTTCTTATCCTCCTTGTGCTTATTCTTCCCATCCTCATCATTGTCACTATTGTATGGACAATTTGCTACTACATGATCAGGGCTCTTGCAATTGTAGCATCTTCTCACATACTCTTTCTTCTTGGTGTGATCTCTTCTCTTTCTTGCACCATAGCCCTTCTTCTTCATGAACTTGTCCATCTTGCGCACAAAGAGGGCCATAGCCTCATCATCAATATCACTTAGATCTTCATCATCACTTGATTCTTTCTTGGATTTGCCCTTGTATTTGTATGATGATGAACTAGCCTTGAATGCTATGCTTTTCTTCTTCTTATCCTCTTCTTCCTTCTTGTCCTCCTTGTCATCCCCTCCCTTTCCACACGGTATGTTTCTTGTGTCATGACATCACCTAGTACTTGGTTGGGGGTAATGTCCTTCAATCCTCCTCTTATGATGAGCAATCTTAACATCTCAAATCTTGGAGGTAAGCACATCAAGAATCGATGGGAGACATCATCATCCTTGATCTTCTCTCCCAATACCTTTAAGTCGTTGACAATGACTTGCAATCGATGGAACATCTCCGGAATGCTCTCATCTTTCTTCATCTTGAAGCTTGTCAATTTATCCTTGAGGATATACAACTTGGCACTCTTTACCACCGGTGTGCCTTCATATGTTTCCTCCAATCTCTTCCACACCTCATTTGCTCTATCACAATCCTTGATTTGCTCAAACACCTTGGAATCAATGGCATTGTATATGGTGTTGAGAGCTATTGTATTGCATTGCTTGTTGATCTTATCTTGATTGGTTGGATCATCGGGATCAATGATGGCATAGTCATTCTTGGTCACTTTCCATACTTGATCATTGATTGAACCAAGATACATCCTCATCTTTCTCTTCCAATAACCATAGCATGTGCCATCAAAGAACAGTGGTTTGCCTCCCACATGGTTGAACACAACTTGAGCCATAATTTGACACCGAGGTTGTTAAGCCTTTAATCAAATAGTGACCATGGCTCCGATACCACTTGAAAGGTCCTAGTATGGCTAGAGGGGGGTGAATAGCCTATTTAAAAATCTACAAATCAACTAGAGCAATTTGATTAGTATGACAAATGGCGTAATGCAAACTTGCTCTAGCTCTACAAGGGTTGCAAGCCACCTATCCAATAATTCTAGTTGCAATGATTACTTAGGCACCCAAACTTGCTATGTAACTACTCACTAAGAGCTCAACTAGATGAATGTAAATAATAAAGCAAGCTCTCAATTCTAATTACACTAAAGAGCTTGTATCAACTAGTTTGCAAGAATGTAAATGAGTGAATAGGGTGATTATACCGCCGTGTAGGGTATGAACCAATCACAAGATGAAGATTAAGCCAATCACCGGGAGAATGCAAATGACAAGAGACAATTGATTTTTCTCCCGAGGTTCACGTGCTTGCCAACACGCTAGTCCTCGTTGTGTTGACCAACACTTTTGTGGTTTGGCAGCTAAGAGGTGTTTCACAAACCTCATCCACACGATAGGACACCGCAAGAACCGTCCCACAAGTGAGATAACTCAATGACATGAGCAATTTACTAGAGTTATCTTTTGGCACTCCACCGGGGAAGGTACAACTCCCCTTACAATCACCAAAGGTGGCCACAAACAATCACCAACTCATGCCAATCCTTCACCACTGCTCCAACCGTCTAGGTGGTGGCAACCACTAAGAGAAACAAGCGAAATCCGTAGCGCAACACGAATACCAAGTGCCACTAGATGCAATCACTCAAGCAATGCACTTGGATTCTCTCCCAATCTCACAATGATGATGGATCAATGATGGAGATGAGTGGGAGTGCTTTGGCTAAGCTCACAAGGTTGCTATGTCAATGAAAATGTGCAAAAGTTAGAGCTTTAGCCCGCCATGGGGCTATAAATAGAGCCCCCATCAAATAGAGCCGTTATACCCCTTCACTGGGCAAAACGCGCTCTGATCGGACGCTCCGGTCATATTGACTGGACCCTGGACTCAGCGTCCGGTCCACTGATTCATGCCACATGTTACTAGCTTCAAACGTTGTTCGTTAGATTTCAACAGCTACGAAGTTGACCGGACGCTCCGGCTAAACTGACCGGACGCTGGAGCCTCAGCGTCCGGTCGAGTACAGTAAGGGTCCAAATCTGTTTTTCCTCGACCAGACGCGTCCGGTCCACCTCGACCGGACACAGCCCAGCGTCCGGTGGAATACCACTATACTGCTAGGTCAGCTTGACCGGACGCAGGCAGTCAGCGTCCGGTGTAAACAGATCCAGCATCCAGTCACTTGACCGACGCTAGCATCTCCTCTGTCTTCTTCACCCTTGCTCAAAAGTGCTACCCAACAAGTGTATCACCTTGTGTACATGTGTTAGCATATTTTCACAAACATTTTCAAGGGTGTTAGTGTTGATGCAGAAGGGGATACTGCAAACACAAAGGGCTAATACCCGAATCGATATCCAAAGCGTGCCAGTCGATTTGACCTGCTAATCGACAAGGATGAAGATACGAACACTTTAGTCCTGACAACAGCGATACGCCCGGAAGTCACGGCCAAGAGGTGCTCACGCGGAACTCGAGAATCGCTGAAGGTCGCGCTGAAACGTGCAGCTCGCCGATTCAATGAGAACTCGTAAAAAAGAAAAAGTATGCAAATTGACGAAGTCGCCGAAAAGTAAGTAGATGCAAATAGGAGTAAAAGTTGGTTTTGATGTTGATTGATATATATATTTTTTACATTGCCCCTTACTCCATATTTATACCCTGATCTAAAGAGACACAACCAAACACAACTAGGACACCAGTCCCATATCTAAGGAAACACGTGACTCTTACATGAATCATACTCTAACTAATATAGAAAAGGAAATCAACTTCTATCTATTTCCCTGTCCGCCTCAATTACGATGGAAATCTCATCGTCCTCCTTCCCATCGGCATACTCCCTATTTCATCGGCAGTAGTCTTCAAGTCTTCCTTCATCGGCATATTCCCTGTTTCATCGGCAGTAGTCTTCAAGCCTCCCTTCATCGGCATACTCCATGTTTCATCGGCAGTAATCTTCAAGCCTCCCTTTCATCGGCATCGACAACAACACCTCCAACCTCATCGGCAACGCCCGAGTCCAAATCAACCTTTCCATCGACCATCACCAGCTATCGGCAACCATCTTTGCAAGCTGGCTTTCATCGGCTATCAAGGTATTCAATAACTTTCCCCTTGCCGATTAGTCCACTCTGATTATTTTGACACGTGCAAAAAACGGTGTCAACACATGCCCCCCAATTTCGGAGTATAAAACCATTAATGCTCCGAAATTTACTCTAGATAACGCTTGCCTTCGCCCGATTACCGTAACTCATTCTCCAAGCCAAAACTTGATTTGTTATCAAATCTAATCAAATCTAATCTTGATTCACGCACTTCAGTAAATATTGCACAATCGCCAACCACTCTTGCCCTGATTATGGTTAAGATACCGAAACAATAACCCATCGGCAAGATCTTAACATGATAATGCTGCCATTTTCAGAATTAAAACATCCTGTATCGATATTCCTTCCAAGTCATGATTACTTGTCATCAACTCATCTGTACAATCCCCTGATTATCGCACGAACAGTTACCATATCCTTCTGAACCGTCTCGACCTATATGCGCGCGACATAGAGATAAGTCCAAAATACCCTTACTCCGGGCGGCTTATAAATAGATTTCTCCGGAACCCTCATTTTCTACCTTCAGCCTCCAATCCTTGGCATTTTCTCTCTCCGGCGGCGACTCCGACGAACAACCGCGCGACCTCAACCAAGAAGAACCCTTCTCCGGCGCTAACTTCAAGTTTCCTCAAGACCATGGCCATCAACTTCGACGTCCCCGCGGTTCGTTCCACTTCCATTACCCTTTACTTTGATCTTTTCGCAAATTCATTCAGTTGGTGATTTTTCCTTTCTTCTATTCTCTGGATTCTATAACCTTGGGAACTGCGCAACAAATTAATTATCCCAACCGATCAGCCGCACGTCCAATGCCTTGGACCAATGGGCAACCCAGATCCAACCGATCTGATCAATGCAGAGGTTAACAGAATCCCCTTTAGAGCCCAAAATTTCTCTCTGAATTTGTGGAAAGACACATTCCGATCTTGGCCCAAAACCACCAAGGGGTGGAAAGATTGGTACTTGAGAGTTAATAGATCGATGCAAGTATACTGGGCAGAACGAAGATTAGACCAATGCATTAGGCTATCTATTGCCGATATGCAGAAAAATGAATCAATGATAATTGCAGCTGCTTATTTCTGGTCAGACACGACCAATACTTTTATGTTTGGACATGGCCCAGCCACTCCTACCCTTGCCGATATCCATATGCTTACTGGCTTGGACATCTCAACTGCCGATGAAGGCTCCATCTATGGTAGAAAGTCTGAATACAGGGTAAATACCCGCAACATCGGCGGTTGGACAGGATACATTCAAGAATACCAGAAGACCGGGACAGTTAACCAGAGGGAACATGCCACATTCCTGAATATGTGGTTGGAAAAATTCATCTTCTGTGGTCGATCAGTAGGACCAACCAACGCCTTCCTCCCTGCAGCTGAACTTTTGGCTAATGGCGTAAGGTTTCCTCTTGGCCGATACCTTCTGAGCTCCACTTATCATTTTCTTCATCAAGTGTCTCAGAAACTTTTGCTCGGCGAACCCATCGGCAACCTGGGAGGCCCGTGGTGGTTTATCAACATGTGGCTGAATGCCCATATGCACAAACGTTTGCAATGGGACTTTTTTGCTCAACAATTCCCACGAGAAATTGCTGAAGACTATGTGCTTGGGGATGATGAATCGGCAACACGCTCACCCCTCAATTTTGGTGAAGCCATAATTGTCCTTTCTGGAACAGAAGCCAACGAAGACCAAATCGGCAGATTCTTTCAAAGCTTCTACAATGGTCTTTCTCGTGATCATAGGGCCTGGGTGCCTTATATTGACGAAGAAAACAGATTCCCCCTTCTTTTCAACTTTGCCGATGACACTCTGAATCAAGATAATGAGCTCATGATGGCTATCATCACTCCCAGGGCAATTCCAGTAAACACATTCGGCAGCGGGAAAAACACCAACATTACGTATGAATTTTACAACCCATCGGCAGTATCCCGCCAATTGGCTTTTGGGCAATTGCCGATCAAACTCTGCTTTGCCGATGTGATCAAACCCAGGGAAACAATCACCTGCGGAACAGATTGGAACAAGGTAGTACAACTCTCCCCCGATGCCGATACTACAGATGTTGATATATCCACCTGGACACCAATATCTTTCATCACCGAGTCATATAAGCAATGGTGGCGAGAGTGGAAAGAACAACTGTTCGCAACTTCTGCTCACACATATCGGCACATGATCGACCCTGAATACGCCATCCCTGACGACGCGGTAAGTTTCCTTTAACTCCCTTCTGCTTTTCCCTTCATATATCAGTAACCGATTCTCTTGTAACAGGTTAACAACCCAGCACCATCGGTGAGCAAAAGTGGGAAACCCTTCAATCTCCGACCTGTTTCCCCAACATCGCTGATCGGCTACAACGCTCCCACCTTAGCCGCTTTGACCCACCAGAAGATTCGTACCAAGACCATCACTTCCAAGACCAAATTGGCTACATCCAGGGCTACTCCATCGGCTGCTGCTACAACCTTGGTCAAAGCATTTAAGGTAACAACCTCGTTTATCTTTACTTATGCCGATCACAAACTGTATTAACCTTGATCATCAGGGGGTAAGAGCTGCTACTGGATCATCATCGGCAATTCCGCCGATATCAAGCACCACTTCTTTTGATGAACCTTCAGAGGTAGCTTCTTGACTTTACCTTTTATTTGTTAAATATCATCTCTTACACTTGTTTTGCAGCAACAATTGGGTACATCGGCAAACGTACCAGATGTCCAAGCTTCACAACCAACAAGTGTCGATGCCCCCCAGCCCATCGTTGCCGATGCCCAAGCAAAATGCAAAGCTTCAACAGATACTGAAGCACAGCCAAAACGACAAAGGTCTATGCCGATCCCTACATCTGCCCCAATGTCATTGGCCGTCATACCTCAAGAGCCCACCACTGATGAAGTCACAGAGGATATCCCATCGGCAAGCTCAACCGATCCCCCACACGACATACTCCAGGTTGCTTCCTCCAGTCAAGCACAAGAAATTGCCTTGAAACAGGTAAACCGATCAGCCTAGTTGATTTACAATACTCATACTTACCCCTAACTGATCCCCCTCTCTCTCTCTCAGGAACAAGACTCCCCGAACAGCCTATTTTCCTTTGCCATTGACATTTCTGACGACGATGGAGAGGAGACAAGTTCTTCCCTTGCACTAGGAACAATATCGGCAGAGACTAAATCCAAGTTGGAAACCCTCCTAAACTTGCTACAACAAGGTACCGCCCAACTGGTAGATGACTCGGACCCCGCAAAGGCAGTTTTCAAAACAATTCGGGGCCAGGTCCCTGCCGATGTTGAAGAAGTACTCTTCCCAGCAGCTCACCTAGAAAGCCGCCAACTGCAATATCAACGGGCCGCTCAGCGCATTGCCGATAGAGCAGCTCAGGCTCAACTCAAAGAAGAGATGCTACAACTGAAACAGATTGCCGATGAGAAGCACAAGGGCATCGGCAATTTGCAGACTTCGGGCGCTGAACTTAAGCAGAAAATCTTAGATTTATCAGCAAGGAAGATGGCTCTATTGGCTGAATTGAAAGAAGTTGAGGCAGCCTTAACTCATGCCCAACAAGAAGAAAGCCAGCTACCCGATGCCATCAAGGCCCTTCAGCAAGAAAGAGATATCCAAGCTCGCAAAGCTTTAGCCATGAAGAAAAAACTCAAGCCTGTGGAGGGTGCCGCCGATGACGATATCAAAGAAATGGAGGAAGCCGACCAGATTCGCCTGCGTGCGATATTAGCTATCCAATCCTTGTTGAACGTGTAATCTTATTTATTGTATCGGCACTTTATGAGACATTGACATCCTTGCATAATTCTAACCGATAGTACTGTTATCGGCACTTATACTTTTATGCATCTATCCAGATACTAGGGTAATATTTCTTTAAATATTTTCCATTTATCGCTCTGGGAAACACAACCCCTTCGAGGGTTTCTAAAATATATGCATTACCAGGAACAGACTGATTTATCCGATATGGACCTTCCCAATTAGGAGACCACTTTCCAAACTTTGAACTTTTAGTCCCAATCGGTAAAATCAATTTCCAGACCAGATCTCCATCGGCAAACTCTTTTACTTTCACCTTCTTGTTATACCATCTAGCTACTCTTTTCTTATTTTCTTCGATACTAATTAAAGCCCTTAACCGATGACCCGCCACATCTTCCAACTCATCCTTCATAAGAGTATTATAATCATCGGCTGTCAGCTGATTTTGAGAACGTATTCGTCTAGAACCAACCTTAATTTCCCAAGGCAATACTGCATCGTGTCCATATACTAACTGATAAGGCGTTACTTTGGTTGCACCATGACATGACATCCGATATGACCACAAGGCTTCATTTAATACTGTATGCCACCTCCTAGGATTTTCTTCAATTTTGCGCTTAATGAGTTTGATGATCCCTTTGTTAGAAGCCTCAGCTTGACCATTAGCTTGAGCATAATATGGAGAAGAATTTAAAATTTTAATTCCCATACCTACAGCAAACTCATCAAATTCTCCTGATGTAAACATAGTGCCCTGATCGGTAGTGATAGTTTGAGGAATACCAAATCGGTAAACAATATGCTCTTTCACAAAATCAATCATATTGACCGATGTCACCTTTTTTAAAGGAATTGCCTCAACCCACTTTGTAAAATAATCGGTAGCAACCAGGATAAATTTATGTCCTTTACTCGATGGCGGATAAATCTGACCAATGAGATCAATAGCCCATCCCCGGAACGGCCACGGTTTGATTATAGGATTCATAGCCGATGCAGGCGCTCTTTGAATATTACCAAACTTTTGACACCCCTGGCATCCTTTAAAATACTTAAAACAATCTTCAAGAATAGTCGGCCAATAGTATCCATTCCTTCTGATCATCCATTTCATCTTGAAAGCCGATTGATGTGCCCCACATACTCCTTCATGAATTTCACCCATCAAGCTTTTCGATTCATCATTGCTAACACATCTAAGTAAAACTCCATCTATAGTCCGATAATATAATTCATCATCGAGGAGCACATATTTGGTAGCTTGGAACCTTATACGTCTCTCAACCTTTCTATGTGGATCCTTTAAATAATCGACAATCTCTTTCCTCCAGTCATCGGTATCAACTGCCGATGTTAGCACTTCCTGAATAGGCTGATACCCTGAAGCATGCTGAGCTAGTCGATTAGCTTCCTCATTATGCAATCGAGAGATATGTTCAAGATGAAAACCTCTAAATCCTTTCAACAATTGCAAACATCTTTCATAATACGAAATCAAAGCTTCACTTCGGCATTCATAACTTCCAGCCAATTGATTTATAACTAGCATAGAATCACCAAAGATTTCAACAACATCGGCACGTATCTCCTTCAGCAATTCTAACCCTTTTATCAAGGCTTGGTATTCAGCTTGATTGTTTGTTGCTGTAGCAACAATCGGCAATGAAAACTCATACTTCCTCCCTAGAGGTGAAATTAACACAATGCCGATACCTGCTCCTTCACCACATGTGGACCCATCGAAGAAAAGTGTCCAGGGAGCAATCCCCAGAAAGTCCACTGTATTACAATGCTGAGTGACAAAATCAGCCATCACTTGCCCTTTAACTGCCTTAGTTGATTCGTAACGTAGTTCAAATTCTGATAATGCCAAAATCCATTTGCCGATTCTACCACTTAATATCGGCATCGACAGCATATACTTGACCACATCGTCTTTGCATATGACCGTACATTCGGCAGATAGCAAATAATGCCTTAATTTGACACAAGAAAAGTATAAACACAGACACAATTTTTCGATGGCCGAATACCTCGTCTCAGCATCCACTAACCTTCTGCTCAAATAATAAATAACACGTTCTTTCCCTTCAAATTCTTGAATAAGAGCTGAACCGATAACTGTATCATCAGTCGACAAATATAACCTGAAAGGCTTCCCATGTTGAGGTGGAACTAACACTGGAGGATTTGATAAATATTTCTTAATTTCATTAAGGGCTAATTGTTGTTTAACTCCCCATACGAATTCCTGATCAGCTTTCAATTTAAGTAGTGGGCTGAAAGCCTTGATCTTACCCGACAGATTAGATATGAATCTTCTAATGAAATTAATCTTACCGATCAAAGATTGCAATTCAGTCTTATTGGCAGGAGCAATCACCTTGTTAATTGCATCAATAGACTTCCTACTGATTTCAATGCCTCGCTGATGCACCATAAAACCCAAGAATTGTCCTGCCGATACACCAAATGCACATTTATTAGGATTCATCTTCAATCCATGCTTCCTTGTGCACTCCAGTATCTTTCGCAGATCGGCTAAATGCGCTGTGATATCTCCAGACTTAATCACTACATCATCAATGTAAATCTCCACTAATGTGCCGATGTATTCATGAAAAATAAAGTTCATAGCTCTTTGATAAGTAGCACCGGCATTTTTCAAACCAAACGTCATGACTATCCACTCGAACAACCCCACATGACCTGGACATCTGAAAGCAGTCTTGGGAATATCTTCCTCAGCCATGAATATTTGATTGTAACCTGCATTACCATCCATGAAGCTGATAATTTGATGTCCAGCCGCAGCATCAATCAACAAATCAGCAATCGGCATTGGATAGCCATCCATTGGTGTGGCTTTGTTGAGATTCCTGAAATCAATACAAACACGAAGTTTTCCATTTTTCTTATAAACAGGAACCACATTAGAGATCCACTCTGCGTATCGACATTGCCGAATAAACTTTGCTTCAATTAATTTAGTTATTTCGGCCTTAATGTCAGGAAGTACATTAGGGTTGCATCGGCGCGCTGGCTGCTGATGTGGCCGAAATCTAGATTTGATAGGTAACCGATGTTCAACTATCGATCGGTCTAATCCAGGCATCTCAGTATAATCCCAAGCAAAGCAATCTTTATATTCTTTTAACAAATCTGTTATTCGCTGCTTACACTTGGAATCTAACTTAGCACTAATAAAAGTAGGTCTTGACCTATCACCATCACCAATATCTACTTCTACTAAATCATCTGCCGATGTGAACCCTTGACCTAATTTTCCATCATCGGCAAACCTATCCATTAAAACTCCTCTTCAGAACCGACTGCTTGGATCGGTGGAATCTCATAATCAGCAACTCTAAGGAACTCTTTTTCCCAAGCTTCTCCTGATATGCATTTAGTTCGCTCATAAGTATCTGATTCTGCCGATGCGATGATATAAGAAGAATCACCAGGGACGACCTCAATCTTATCCCCAATCCACTGTACGAGGCATTGATGCATTGTGGAAGGAACACAACAATTAGCATGAATCCAATCCCTCCCTAGAAGCAGATTATATGCACCCTTGCCGTTGATAACAAAGAACGTCGTTGGCAAGGTTTTGCTGCCGATGGTCAATTCCACGCACACTGCCCCTTTAGCCGGTGACACATTGCCTTCAAAATCTTTCAACATCATATCGGTTTTGGTCAAGTCGTGATCCCCCTTACCAAGTTTCCGATACATCACATAAGGCATAATATTAATCGCAGCCCCTCCATCAATAAGTACCTTAGACACAGGCTGCCCATCAATTCTGCCCTTCACAAATAAAGCCTTAAGATGCTGTCTCTCATCATCGGTAGGTTTCTCAAAAACAGCCATCATTGGATCTAGTGTTAACTGAGCTACTTGATCAGAGAGAACAACTTCTTCCTCATTATCAGATAGTGCCAAAAACTCCATCGGCAACATGAATACCATATTAACATCTGCCGATGGACCCTTATTTTTGTGTTTTACCTGCCACTGCTGACGACCAGGCTTTTCATTGGAGGAATTTTCCTCTTGGTATAAATCCTCCTGACGCTCACGTTGCATCCTCCTCCTCTGCGTCTTTGTCAGACCCTCTGGGCACCATCGAGGAAACTTGGTTTTCCAAACCGGCTGATAACAAGTCCTAGTTGGTTCTACACGACGTATATTAGGGTCCCTGTAGAATATTTCCTCATCGGGAACTCTTGCGTTTGCCATCTCCTCAAGCTCCTCTTGATTCCTTGGAAAATATCCAGCGCGTTTACCAAGCCTCTCATGTACACTAAGTCTGCCCCCCAGCCGATCATGCACTGATGCTCTGCCTCTGATCGGCTCATTGATAGACGAACCCTGATTACCAAGTTGAAACCTCCTTTCTGAGCGATTGACTCCGTAATAACCATTACACTCAGGGCAATTTTCAACAGTTGGCAATTTAATACCTTCTTCCCAGCAATGGATGAAAAACGGACATCTCCAATGATCTTTATGTCGATTCCATTCTTCCCGACGTCTCACTTCTTGCTGTTGTCGATATCGGTCATTACGTTGACGCCAACCCTCCTGCTGCCTCCGATGAGTAATCACAATGCCAGGTCGAGGAGGATTTTTGGAACTACTGCTTTCTCCTAGCAAACCCTTACTTTTTGCATCATCGGTAGTTATCCGATGTTGGGGGTCCACTGACGCGTTTTTCTCAGCAGCCTCTGACGTCAAAACCTTGGTCTTTCCTTTGGCATCCAACATATTTGCTGGGAAAGGGTGTTGATCAATTTTCATCGGTTTCTGGGCCTTGGAAGTACCAAACTTAATCCTCCCAGATTCAATAGCCGATTGTAACTGTTGCCTGAATACCTTGCACTCATTTGTACTGTGTGAAGTTGCATTGTGCCATTTGCAGTACAAGATCTTCTTCAACTCTTCTGCCGATGGGATCACATGATTAGGTGACAGCTTAATTTGGCCCTCTTGAAGCAGAAGATCAAATATTTTATCGGCCTTGGTGATATCAAAGGTAAACTTTTCTGGCTCTTTTTGACCAAAGGGACAAGATATCGGCTTTTTATTCTTAACCCACTCAGCTAAGCCGATAACTGGTTCTTCATCAGAATCAGAATCTCCTACTTCTTCAACAAATGATACCTTTTTACTCCAATTCTTTTTAGGTTCAAAAACCCTAGAATCTTGATCAGAGATCCTTTGCACAAGATGACTGAGGCTTTCAAACTCCTGAGAAGCATATCTGTCTTTAAGATGTGGCAATAACCCTTGGAAAGCCAGATCGGCAAGCTGCCGATCATCCAGCACCAGGCTGTAGCACTTATTTTTTACATCTCGTAGCCTTTGTACAAAGCTCTCTACCGATTCATCATTACGCTGTCTCAATTTTACTAAATCGGTAAGCTTCTTTTCATGGATTCCAGCAAAGAAATACTTATGGAATTGTTTTTCTAGATCAACCCAAGTAATAATAGAATTTGGTGGTAATGAAATGAACCATGTAAATGCTGACCCAGACAAAGATGATGAAAATAATCGAACTCTTAATTCATCTCTGTTAGCTGCTTCTCCACATTGAATAATGAAGCGATTGACATGTTCCATTGTTGATGTATCATCTTGCCCAGAGAATTTAGTGAAATCCGGTACCTTGTACCGATTTGGGAGAGGAATTAAATCGTATGCAGGAGGGTATGGAGTCCGATAAGAATAAGTATTGACCTTGGGCTTTATCCCAAACTGATCCTTCATAATTTCTGCTATCTTATCGGCCCAAAAAGCATCAGCCTCCTGCTGACGAACCGGTTGAATTTCTATAGGTGCCTGCTGACATCCCTCCACATATCTTTGTAGCCCACGATCTCCAGCAATCGGCATATTTGCCGTTACTTGTGGTCCATTAGCCTGTTGGAAAGGATTCATCGGCTGGGTTGCCGATGCTTGATTCTGGAAACCAGCTTGCATATGACCTTGTTGAATCCCTGCAACCTGCTGATTTCGCTGAACTGTATGTTGAACAGGTAACTGTCCTGACCAATCATTATTAGAACTCATCGGTACAAAACTTACCGATGGCTGGTAATTTGCTGATATCGTTGGATAATTAAAACCGGTTTGAGGCATGAACTGAACCCCAGTTTGATTCATAGCAGGGGCTTTCTGCTGCATCGGCAGTAAGCTCGCCGATGGACTTGAATTGAACGTTTGAACCATAGGCATCTGGAAACCTCCTAGAGTTGGTTGCACAGAAGTAGTTGCGGCATATTGAGGCACTTGAGCCATCGGTGAAACGGCCGATGGTATAGGTGCTCTTCCTACTGCATCAAACCCTTGAGGTAATCTAGGATTGAAAGCAGATGACTCCGGAGGCATGCCATATCCCCACCAATTAGTAGGAATCTGGCTATTCTGAGACACAGGGCCTGACATAGCTGATGCCGATAGATCTGTATTAAGCTGAACTCGCCCTCCTGGTAGTACCTGATCTGATTGTATCGGTGTAGATTGAATATTAGGTGAGCCTGCCAATACTGGAGGGGAAGTAACTTCTGTACCCACAACGGCCGAAGGAGCCGATGGAGTTTTGACAGATGCCGGCTCTGGTTGATGATAGGCAGGCCCAACGTAATGTGGTGCCACTTGTCCTTCTTTGAGAGTTCGAACCACAGCATTATGAACAGTATTGGATAGCACATTGGAATGATTAATCAAAGCATGATTTACTGCAGAATTAACCATCTCTTGAAGTTTACCAGGATTGGAGTCAAAGGTAACCTGCCGAGGCAACGGCAAATCTTGCTTCTGGATGACTTGTCCACTCTTGTTCAAGCTAAACGATCTCAGACAAAGCTGCTTGTATTCTTCTACAGCCTTTTCCATAGCCTGCCTCTATTCTTCCTTGAGATCTTCTTCTGATACTGCGATAATGTTCCCTGAATCGATCTCAGAATTGAACATATTGATTGATTGGTCCCACCAGGCGTGCCAAAAGATGTGTTGATGCAGAAGGGGATACTGCAAACACAAAGGGCTAATACCCGAATCGATATCCAAAGCGTGCCAGTCGATTTGACCTGCTAATCGACAAGGATGAAGATACGAACACTTTAGTCCTGACAACAGCGATACGCCCGGAAGTCACGGCCAAGAGGTGCTCACGCGGAACTCGAGAATCGCCGAAGGTCGCGCTGAAACGATGCAGCTCGCCGATTCAATGAGAACTCGTAAAAAAGAAAAAGTATGCAAATTGACGAAGTCGCCGAAAAGTAAGTAGATGCAAATAGGAGTAAAAGTTGGTTTTGATGTTGATTGATATATATATTTTTTACATTGCCCCTTACTCCATATTTATACCCTGATCTAAAGAGACACAACCAAACACAACTAGGACACCAGTCCCATATCTAAGGAAACACGTGACTCTTACATGAATCATACTCTAACTAATATAGAAAAGGAAATCAACTTCTATCTATTTCCCTGTCCGCCTCAATTACGATGGAAATCTCATCGTCCTCCTTCCCATCGGCATACTCCCTATTTCATCGGCAGTAGTCTTCAAGTCTTCCTTCATCGGCATATTCCCTGTTTCATCGGCAGTAGTCTTCAAGCCTCCCTTCATCGGCATACTCCATGTTTCATCGGCAGTAATCTTCAAGCCTCCCTTTCATCGGCATCGACAACAACACCTCCAACCTCATCGGCAACGCCCGAGTCCAAATCAACCTTTCCATCGACCATCACCAGCTATCGGCAACCATCTTTGCAAGCTGGCTTTCATCGGCTATCAAGGTATTCAATAACTTTCCCCTTGCCGATTAGTCCACTCCGATTATTTTGACACGTGCAAAAAACGGTGTCAACAGTTAGTGATCCACTAGATTCTAAATGCATATGCAATGAGTTAGAGCATCTAGTGACACTTTGATAACCGCATTTCGATACGAGTTACACTCCTCTTAATAGTACGGCTATCTATCCTAAATGTGATCACACTCACTAAGTGTCTTGATCACTAAACCAAAATGACTCCTACATTTTATACCTTTGCCTTGAGCCTTTTGTTTTTCTCTTTCTTCTTTTCCTAGTTCAACATTTGACCATCACCATGCCATCACCATTGTCATGATCTTCGTCATTGCTTCATCACTTGGAGTAGTGCTACCTATCTCATAACCACTTTGATAAACTAGGTTAGGACTTAGGGTTTCATCAATTAGCCAAAACCAAACTAGAGCTTTCACACGTGCACGAGCGCCTGCCCTCTGCGTTTGGAGTGGTCGGCAGCGCCTCTTTAGCGACGCCCTGCTCTTCCTACACGCACATAGGCTCCGCGCTCCGTGTTATGGTTAACAGGCTAGCTAGGGCTGGAGACTCAGCTACACACTAACTGGTCGGGCGGTTTATATTAAATATAAACACATCTTTAGAATAACACTAAGTGTTCACACCAACTGATCGCCGAGCTGCATACGCTACTTCATCACCATTACTGATTCTTCTTCGAAGTTCATATATTTTATTTTTACATCATGTACTACCCGTTCTACATATTTGTATTGCAGGATCACCATTAGGTGATCGGACCACCTGGTGCTCGGACTTCTCCACCGATCAACTGGTCAGACCGCTAGGTTTATGGACTTCGTCGTCGACCAGTTGATCGCACTGTTCGCCGGTCGCTTCTACTCAATGCTCACTTTGCCATCGACTAGTTGACCGGACTATTCGTTGCTCGTGCTTCATCATCAGCTACGCTGGGGGCTTACCAGCTAAGCTGGGGACTCCTAAACGTTCGAATTGTTCATCGCTTCATCGTCAGCTACGCTGGGGACTCCTCAGTGTCTAGATTCTTCATGTAAGCGTCTCCAGCTAAGCTGGGGACTCCCTTCGTGGTTGAACCACCTAATGGACATACTTCACTGCCAACCAATTAGTCGGACTACTCGGCGCTCACACCTGCTCGGTGTTCACTTCGTCGTCGACCAGTTGGATGGACTGTTCATCGCATGGGCTTTATCATTAGCTACGCTGGGGGCTCGCTAGCTACACTAGGGACTCCTCGGTGTTCGGATTCTTCGTGCAAGCATCTCCAGCTAAGCTGGGGACTCCCTTGGCGGCCGGGTCTTGCTATGTCTCATCGGTGTGCTATCAAGCTACTCCAGGCTGTTCAGATCAGGGTGCCGATCTTGGGCAGCACGTCTGGGGTCTTGATACGCGCATGTCAGATGACGTCGGCAAGCTTTCAGATTTATTTTCTTTGACCCTGCTACAAGATTCATTCTTTATCTTCTAGTAGGCTCAGGGACTAAGTGGTTACACTTCACCTAGCGGTGAATGTAGTGCTCTTTTCCTGATTTACCCTCCTTATTGACGGAGTCTAAGTGGCTACACTTCTCCTAAGTGGAAGAATTTTCAAATTTTATCTTGAGCCCCTTACATCCTTCTAGCAAACCTCAGCTTGGAGTAAGTCTAGGCTTGCTCACAGTTGAACTGCTCGGACACCATTCCCACTGCTCGGACAATAGCTTGGATGACAGTTCAACTGCTCAGACGCCTATTCAACTGCTCGGATACTCGCTTCAATAGCTCGGCTCCCAGTTAAACTGGTCAGACACCTGTTCCTGATGATCAGCAGCAAGTTGGACAGCTCGAACAAGCTCAAGATGGTGTTGCTCAGTGGATACAAGGCGCTCGGGGACTAGCTGTGGGGGATATGCCCCTCGGTACCCATAAGACAAGAGATGTGCTGCACCATCAGAGGTGGCCCAGCCCACAAGATCAAGGCATGCGGTGCACGGCACTACTCGACGTGCACCATAAGGCTACAATAAAATATTGTATAATACCAAATAGGGTACTTTCCTTATAACCCTACCCCTCTAGAGCATATAAGGAGGGGCAGGGGTCCCATAGTCGACATCCCCATATAGATCCTAAGTTTAGCCTAAGGCATCTGATCACATGCAATATCATACGATAGATAATACAAACCAACAGACCATAGGAGTAGGGTATTATGTCGTACTGATGGCCCGAACCTATCTAACTCTTGTGTCTCTGTTGCCTTCTTATTCTTGATTACGCGCACCACTACCGATAAATCTACTTTCGTGGGATACCCCTCGAAGGACTGCCGACGATATTCTATCGACATGCTTAGATATTGTTTGCCTGCGGATGCATTCTGCACTCTGGGTCATGTGGTAGATCGTGGATGTGACACTTTTATTGAGTCCTTTGTAGTCCACTCCCCGTTTGTAGAGCAAGTAGAACACGGTTATGAAGGGAGACAAGCTCTGTTCTTGATCTTCCTTAGTAATGTTCCTTATGCATAGATCCAAAGTTAGTTATACTATAGACGAGAGTGTATATATTAGGGTGTACAAAATACTTAGTAAATATGAAATGACTTAGGAATCTTTTGCTCTTAACGAATCTTCTGCTTAGTCGTACTATATTTTATGAGTCTCTATTTCTATCTATGGAATTCCGTTAATACCTTACACTTATCATTTATTTATCTCTTGACTTACCCCTGTCATAGCATGAGAGTGATTTTATCATAAGTATATATATTTTTCAATATCTCTATGCTAATATAACCCCATCTCTCTTCCCTGTGGATAAAATATAAATAACTATACTCGGTATACTCCTGGGTGAAATGCAATAATGGTATATTATTTGTGTGCTTGTAGATACTTTAATTTATATATAATTTTCTCTGAGTTTACAAGTGTCATTAATAATTACCAACCACGCATTTCTGGCATTATGCTAGGGATGACAACCTAGTAAAGAGTGATGCTAAGAAATGTCAACAAGCATTTCTGGCATCGTTGCCGGGGAGGGGCACATGGCTAAGAGAATTGACCAAATAGATACTTATTGATAAAATCATAACCTCTACTTTAGCAGGCTTACCCTTGTTTGTCTTTGTTCATATCTTATATAGGGTATTTAGACTTGGTTGTGATTCACCAACAATTTTTAATCAGAATCAACCTAATCAAGAGGAAGCTCAACACCAGTTCCTGAAGCCATGGCTGAAAAGACTCTGTGTGAATTCTCTGCTCCAAGCACTGAGAACATCCGCACTGGACCAACACTCAAAACCAACAACCTTGAGTTTGAGCTCAAGCCAAGCCTCAACAACATGGTGCAAGCTACCCCATTCAGCGGAAAGGCACATGAAGATACTAGTGCTCACCTTTAGAATTTTCTGGAGATTAACAGCACATTTGTCATCAAGGACGTTGCTCAAGACATCATACAACTCTGCCTGTTTTCATTCTCACTAGTGGGAAGAACGAAGCAGTGGTTCTACATCAACAAAGATCACATCAATACATGGGCAAAGTGTTCAAAGGCCTTTCTAGAAAAGTTCTTCCCTATAGACAGGACCAATGCCTTAAGAGGAAAGATTTCAAACTTTTAACAGCAGAGAGGAGAAACCATTTCAAAAGCATGGGAACGTTTCCAAGAATACATTTTAGATTGTCCTCATCATGGGATGGAAGATTGATTGCTCATGCAAAGTTTCTACCATGGATTAACTCAAAAAGCTCATGAACAACTCGATGCCACTGCTAGAGGATCATTTATGTCACTCACCCTTGGAAAAGCTAAAACTCTTACAAAAAAGATAGCCTCTAATCAAGGCTGGTCGTCATGCAACATTCAATTATGCAATGAGAGTGAAGAAGTACCATAAGAGGTGTGTGCATTGTCAACTAAGATAGACGTACTGTTAAATTCGCTTGAACAACGAGCTAATTACAAGAAAGATCGTCAGATCATTCAAGATGCATTCAATGCTCAAAACACATGTGGAGAATACTTGGGGGTAGAATTCCCTAAATATCAGGAGGATGCAAACATCGTCGTCAATAATTCTGCTCCACAACAACAGAGACAAAGGTGGAATCAACAACAACGGTCGATTTACCAAGGTAAGTACACAAGTGCTAGTATTTTCATATAGAAATGGTAGTCAAAGAATCTTTCCCTATGTTTTTTATGCAGTAGAGAAACTTGCCAATGTAGTGAGCTTATTCAACATAGAAAGTTTTTTTTCTCAACATCTTGCAAGCCTAGGCAAAATTCTC
This sequence comes from Miscanthus floridulus, assembly GCF_019320115.1. Taxonomy (NCBI): domain Eukaryota; kingdom Viridiplantae; phylum Streptophyta; class Magnoliopsida; order Poales; family Poaceae; genus Miscanthus; species Miscanthus floridulus. Next base: position 203,749,222 of record NC_089580.1, on the reverse strand, counting down.
TCATGGTTTTGTTTTCCTAGTGCTAATTCAAGATTTAGTTTCATACTGTATAGTTGGCTGTATTTATTGTTGGTTCTGTTCTCTCATTTGTTACATAGGCATCTTTCATGTCTTTCAAAACATGGATGCTCCATCTTATAAATCCAAGCGCAAGGCAACACCACCTTTTGTAGCTTGCAAGCTTCCATCATCAGAAGTGACTGCACATCTGCATCCCAGGAATTAGATTGAGAGAATTCCTTATTTGACACCAGACAAATGACCCGTTCCTTTCTTGGCCCTAAAAAAATTTCCGTTCCCTATTTGACATCGAGTTCAACTTTCGTTCCTTATACGACACTCCGTTAGGTTTGCCATCCGTGAACCGTTAACTGCCATGTGAAAAGACAATTTTGCCCCTTTGGGCCCCACCACCCTTCTCCCTCCTCTCCTCCCCTTCTCCACGGCCCTGCTCGGTGAAGCGCTCACGCGTCCGCGCACGTGTGGCTCACACCACCGCCATGGCCTCCGAAGAAGTTGCTGGCGCACCCGCTTCCGTGCGAGATCCGGCGTCCTCCGGCTCGGCTCCTCCCTGTGAGATCCGGCGTCCTTCGGTGCGGAGCTCACCTGTGCAGCATTGACCGCCTCGTCGTCCGATCGCCGCGAGCCTTGCCGCCACCACCAAACGTGACTCGTCCATAGTCGTCACTAGCGGATCGATCGCCTCGATCGACGTCTAGAGCCCCACTCTGCAGCCGGCCGGCGCTCGCAGTCATGGCACGCGTGATGCCTTCTCTGGCGTCGCCACACGGTGAGAATAAGAGCAGCAGCTCCGGCGGCAAGCATCAGCGGCAGGCGGTGACGGTGGCTACGGCTCAGCAGCGGTCGGCGTCGTTCCACGGGCGTGGGACCGAGCAGCGGCACCACCAGCCGCTGAAGCAGAGGCCTAAGACGCTGCCTGACCTGCTCGCCGGCGTCAGCGCAGCGAGCTTCCGTTCCGGGTCCCCGCCCCCGGACGGTGGTGACACCAGGAGGAGTCCGAGGAGGACGCCAAGCAAGGTTCTAGTGAGCATGGCGGTGCAGCAGAGCATGTGGCCGCTGCACGTCATGGCGTCCGCCGAGTGGACCATGGCCGACCTGGTGGCCGCCGCCGCACCTAGCAGAGCGCGTGCATGCCGTCACTGCCGCCGCACAGAGACGACTGCGTGCGCACGTGACTGCTGCCACCGCCGTTCCGAGTTGCGCCACGCCGGCCTCGCGCGTGCGTGGTGCCTCCGCCGCCGCGCCAAGATCGCCACTGCACCTGGGCGCTGGACTGGCACGTGCCCATCACCTGCTCGATGAAATGCTATTGAGAAGTGCTATGGTACATTGAGAAGTGCACCTGGGAGCCGGGCCGTGGAGAAAGGGAGGAGAGGAGGGAGAAGGGTGGTGGAGCCCACAGGAGCAAAATCGTCTTTTCACATGTCGGTTAACGGTTCATGGATGGCAAACCCAACGGAGTGTCGTATAAGGAACGAAAGTTGAACTCGGTGTCAAATAGGGAACGGAATTTTTTTAAGGGCCAAGAAAGGAACAGATCATTTGTCTGGTGTCAAATAAGAAATTCTCTCAGTTAGATTACCCTGCTGTTAGTAGAGGAAGAAAGGTCTTCAACTTTGATTAGCGCATGCCAAAAAATCGCAGCCTGCTGCCTGCCAAGGAAGTCACACAGAGAAAATGAACCAACAAAATATCTTGATAAAGTAGTTCTTGAACAATCAGAGAAGGCCAATCTGGTTCTGCGCTGGGCCTTCGTTAGCTGTGTGCACTGGATTTAGGCCCATTGAACAGTCAGAGAAGGCCAATGCCCATCAAGCCCAGGCCAAGATTGCTTAATGGACCGTTAAGCCTAACATCATAATTAACACGGCCTTGTTTTGCTAACGAACCTCAGATTGAGATTAACATCAGCTATTGAACTGAGGAATTGTACCACACCGAAGGGTGGCAGACATAAGTCAGGTGAGGCGTGTATAAAAGAAGGTGCATAGCAACAAGGCAACTCATATATTTCTTGATCTTTAGGCTAAGATCAAGCGTAGTATCTGTTCTTATCAATTTAATATTTGATACGTGGGACATGTGTCCATAATGATATCAAATTTATTTTTTGTGGAGAAGAATCTAATATGGTAGCTTGCTATCAAGGTTCTTGTGTGTTGCCCTAGCGTTGCACTATTGCTTGGGCCTGGCACACCACAAACAAATCGGAATCAAATGTTGAAAGTTTTTGGCTTGCAAAAACATGAAGAAAGAAATAGTTAGTCTAATAAAATAAACTTTTAGACTAAATTAATCACAAAATAATTAATAATTAATCTATGATATGATTTTGATCTTTATATATACAATTTATGTAGTTGATATTTTTTTTTACAAAATGGAGTTCATATATATGTCTATTTCTTTTGGTTATAGTTCACTTCAATTTTCATGGAATAGGAATTCAAAAAAAACATGTCACCGATCGACAGCATCGCAGCTTTTGGGATGCAAACGATCCAACTCAGATAAAATGAAACGAAGCTTACAATTTTCATGGAATAGACATCGAATGCATCTTTCAAAAAATAAAATAACTAATGCAAACCAAACGATCCAACTCAGATAAAATGAAACGAAGCTTACAATTTTCATGGAATCGACATCTAATGATATTACTCAATCCTTTCAAAAAAAACATGATACTACTCAAATAAAATAAGAATTAAAAAAAAAAAGCATGTCACGGATCGACAGCATTGACGTTTCTTGCTCCTGTAGCGTGCAGCTTTTTGCAGGCTTGCTTGGTTTTTGCGCTTTCTGAGTTTCTGTCGTTCAGGTATTTGGAGGCGTATGCTAGGTACTAAGTACATTAATAACCGCGGTGCTCTAGCGCAATTTCACTATTTCCAGTGAGTGAAAGGAAAATACCAACAAAGAATTAAGGACAAATAATTGTCAACAATGAACTCAAAAAAAAAAAAAGAAGTGCGCTCTATATAAACAATGTATGGTCGTATAAAGCTGCATTTTTCTTTCACCCAATCACCCCTGTGAAGGCACTGAAACACCCTGTTTCAGTCATCTGTTAACACATGCCGACGGCTGCCTATGCCTTCGGGCAAAAGAGACCCAGTAGTTAACAAGACTCCAATGAAATAGCTCAGCCTTCAGCAAAAATAAAAATGATTTCCTTGTGTAACATGGTTTGGGTCGGGATGACAAAATTGGGAGACTTGCGTCAACGGAAGCAATGGTGACAAGTAAAAGTCTTAACTGGCCCTAAGTATATAGCTAAAGCATTAAGCATCATTGCAAACCCACAGGGTGTGCGCTGAACCACAGAGGACTTGGATAAAAATGAAGCAGCTGTACACTCGGGATTCTAACTCATCAGGCGAGCTCCGGAGCCTTCATCGTCTGTTTGATTTCTTGAAGGATTTCGGTCTCTTAGAATGAGAATGATCTTCCACCTCTTCGTCGTCATCTCCCACCTTTCTCCGCTTCTTGTGGCCGCCGGAATCCTTCAATTTCTACAAGGCAAGATAAGTAGCATGACAGTAACTGTAAGCGCCAGCAGATAGCCATACTTTTGCACAGATTTGCTACCAGCAAGAATGGCGCCAAAATTACAGAATCGATACTGATTTCAAAGGAGGACGTACCGTAAGTGCAATTCTCTTTGCATCGGATATGGGCCCTTTAAGTATCATGACTTCATCTCTGTCCACCTTACGCTGGTCAATTTGCTTGCCTGCAAATCGTAGTTGATAAGAGAGGCAGGCTTTGGAAAAATGACATCTCCAGCTATGGCTGTCAATTGCTAAGAAGAAAAAAGGTGAAAAAAAACTGTAATTACCAAGGAGCTTCTCGATCAGCACGAACCACTGGGCTTCATATTGATTCACCAAAGATACAGCATATCCTGACCGACCTGCACGTGCGGTCCTACCCACCCGATGAACATAATCCTACATATCGCGCAGCATAAAATTTAAGACCATAACAAATCCTATTTGAACATCTAATTGTAAGCAGTTAAAATGAAATCACAATGGCCCAAGACAAGTACTCAAACCGACAGAAAGAGACCTTAGAATTCATTGGAATATCATAATTGATGACCATATCAACTCCTTGAATGTCAAGGCCACGACTTGCTACATCAGTGCAAATAAGGATATTGCAAGCTTTCGCTTTGAACCTGTTCAAAGCACCTAGTCTCTTGTCCTGGTAATAAAGAAAAATAAACAAAAAGTATTATTAAAGGGAAGACATAAACAAGACAAATCCACTTCACAGAACAGAAGGATTAACCTACTGAATGGAATAGTCATATAATTATCTATATGTCTGACATTTTAAGTCAAAGAAAGTAAACCTGACTCATCTGGCCACTGATAGACATAGCTTTCAAACCAAGATTCCTCAGCATAAGAGCAAGGAGCCTAGTAGATTCACATGTGCGCACAAAGACCATGATCATGCTGTCTTGCCTCTCATTCAGAACATGAAGAAGATAGCAATCCTGAAATTCACATAAAAAAAGGTAGATCAGAGACAAATGATGGAAAAGGGTACTCTGCCGTGATGGACTAATGGTAACCAATATAGAATTCAATTAGTCCGCCCATAACACATGTTGAATTAGGTTAACGACATTCAATACGGTAAATTCATTGCAGCCATGATTTTCCATAACTGCTTATTAAATGAATTGGGGATTGTCCAGACAGTTAACAGAGACATGCAACACAAGAAGAATCGAAACATCAAATTGGTTCCAATCATTTGGTTGGTTGCTCACTTATGTATCAAAAGGTTCAAACCATTTTGTTGTAAAAGAGTGAGAAAATATGTTATTGTGAAGTACTTCCGAAATGGTAGAGCCTGTTGCATTTGTTTTCTTTAGGCTGACAAGGGGATGAAGGGTGGGCCTGGTGCAAGCGGTAGAGTCTTACCGCCTGTGACCGGAAGGTCCCGGGTTCGAGTCGTGGTCTCCTCGCATTGCACAGGCGAGGGTAAGGCTTGCCACTAACACCCTTCCCCAGACCCCGCACAGAGCGGGAGCTCTCTGCACTGGGTACGCCCTTTTTTTTAGGCTGACAAGGGGATAGGTGCTATAACTAGGCATAGAGTGAATAACAAAGAACTTGAAGCAAATTGTAGATCCACTACAATGCAAGTTGACATACATGCATGTATTTATCAAAATAGTACTCCTTCCTTCCCAGAATATAAGCATTTCTGGGTTTGTCCTAACTCCTCAGTCAAATTACTCACTTACTTGAGGTTTGACAAAGTTTATATAAAAGAACAATAATATTTACTATATCAAAGAAGCGCCATTAGATCCATTGTGACATATTTTTGTAGTTTACTTCTTTGCTTTGATGTGGTATATGTTAATAATCTTCTCAATAAACTTAGTCAAACTTAGACTACTTTGACTTAGGACAAAACCAGAAAAGATCACACATTGCAACAGAGCTAAGCATATCATGCATTGTCCATGATAACACAAAAAAGTCTTGAGGGCATGGATTTGGATCACATGGACTGAAGAAAATCATTTAAGCAGCAAGGACAGCAGCAGCAGCAACACATATAGGTGGAGGCTTTGAGCAAATATCTGACCTTGTCATCTGCAGGAACAAAATAGAACTCTTGTTTAAGTGAATCTACTGTAGAATATTTGGAGGCCGCTTCAACCTGTTTCCACAAAAAAATGTTGTAAACACAAGTAGAGAAAATAAAGTAGACCCAAGATGTCAACTCTTTGCTTAGTAACTGAAAAGGCAAAGATAGAATGTCACCTTAGCAGGATTCCTGAGGCAAGCACGTTGCAGCTTATTTACCTAAGTTATTGGAAAGGGAGCTTCATTTAGTCAAACAAAACGCATGCAAAGAGGTGTTAATGAAATTAGTCCATGAAAATATGGACTGATTGTATTGAAAAGATCACACTAGGAAAGAAAGATCTAGTATGAAATAACAGAAAATCAACTAACAGTAACATTTGCCATGATAAATATGAGACACCATCACTCTTTGATCATCTCAGGCACTTTGAAGTGCTGCCATATGATTGTGATTACCAATGGCAGCAATGAACATGCCCGTATCAAGAACTTAATGCTATTATTAATTTATTTCATTTGTGTGATTAAAAGGTTCCATAAGTTAAGTAATTTCATCTCATAAATAAATAAGCACACTGTGCACAAACCTTTTTGGTCATAGTTGCTGAGAAAAGGAAAGTCCTCCTGTCTTTAGGGATCTCTCTCAGAATGTCATCGAGGGATTTCTCAAACTCCACATTAAGTAACTTATCGGCTTCATCCAATACCTAGCAATACAAAAGAACATAACAATAATAAAAAAATTAACCTATTCAACTAGTTATCTCAAATTAAGACATATGCTCCAAAATGTAAGGATAGTCACACTTAAGATGCTTTGATTCGGTACTACGCTAGAACTACATCCGTTTCCAGACGAAGGAAGTATCTAGCAAGAAATTCACGACATACACCCTGAGACTTTTTACTTAGATATAAGAAAAATGAATACATACCAAATACTTGATTTTCTTAAGACTAAAACCTTTAGTCTCTGTCAAATGGTCCAAAAGACGGCCAGGAGTTCCAACCTAGGTTTTGAAGGAAGTATTACGGAGAAGGTTAGTACAGATGAAGACAAAACAATATGTGCAAGTATGGAAGAGCCAAAGAGAATCAAAGCTGGTATGGTTGTTGTTACAAAGTACTTCTCAGGCTTAATGCAATGACTCTCTCCAAGAGCTCAATGAGAAGCAGGATTTGATAAGGATGCCGATCCATTGTGGTGGCTTTTCAGAAGCAATTTTATTTAATGTATACATTTCAAAGTAACACAGATTGGAAACATACTTTAGAGTCATCAAAAACATCTTTTGCTATATAAATGTGGAAAGGAACTTTAGCTTGGAATAAGTAGAGGAAATCAGGAAATGTATAACACTCACCACAATGTGCGGACGTTTTCCAATGGATAACACTTGTTGCACCCGATCCACTCCTCCAACAAGCTGGTGAAAGAATAAAATGTCAGCTAGAACCAAGGTATCCACAAAGGCACAAAGTCAAATAATAGGCATGAGAAATACAATATCACCAGGTGACATTTGAATGCATCTAATCTAATAGTGCAAGTATGTCTATGTCAAAACAGAGAACTGAGCGATGCTGTGGTGGAAGTGGGGGAAAGTGAAGAGATGGGTACCTCAACTTATCATAAAGTCACAAGCATAACTAAGATAAGAACGTTGTAACATAGATAAAGTACAACTGTATCAATGCGTCACGATTTGCCACATTCAGACGCTGACAGCCAAAAGGAATTCGCTTGCATAATTGCAATGATAACACTCACCACTGAGCAACGCAAACCAATAGCTGATCCGAGCGCCTCAAACTGCTCCGCGATCTGAATCGCCAGTTCTCTGATTAGCAACCACGGACACTCCAAATTAGATACTGGTGCGTCGCCCCTCAACGAAGTAATTGACTGAGAAATGAAACCCACCTCGTTGGCGAGAGCACGCAAGCGAAGAAAGACTGCTCGGCCTGCCGGTTGCTGAGCAGCTCCTGCAGGATGGGCAGCGCGAACGCGCCCGTCTTCCCGGACCCCGTCTGCGCCAGCGCGATGAGGTCCTTCCCTGCGAAAACCAAGGCGGCCGCCGAATTAAGAGTCCGCAGCCGAAGCCGCAACCGCCCGCCACAGGGCGCGCCGCGCAGCGTGTGCACTGGATGCAACGAGTGGGATAGCAGTACCTTGGAGCGCGTGGGGGATGGCCTCGGCCTGAATCCTGGTGGGCTCCTTCCACCCCATGGCGTCGCACGCCTCCACCAGCTCCGCGCAGATACCCAGCTCCGCGAACGTCGAAGCCTGGCGAGCCGCCGGCTCCTCCTTCCCGTTCCCGACGGCCTCCACGGCCGCGTCCCCGTTCGCCATGGCTGGTTCGCGAGCTCTGAGCTGCCTGTCCGAGCTGCGCGTGAGGACTGAGAAGGTTGCTGGTGTGCGGCGGCGTGGAACGAGGCGGGCGGCGCGGGGTTTATGGTTGGGTATGGTACTGCCGGCGCGGAGGACGACGCAGAAAAACGTGACGGCCACGTCCGGTCGTCCGCGATGAAACGAAACCCTAGCGGCAGCAAACAACTATTGGGCTGGTGCTGGAATGGGGTCGGAGAACTGGCCCAGCCCGTGAAGACGACGCCCCTTTGAGCTATTTCGGCGGAGGAGGAGAGAGACGGGTTTGTGGCCCAGTAGCTTTGCCCGCTCTCGGACGCTCTCGTGGGCCCTGGCGCGGCCGTAGTCCAGTTTGCCCCCCGGCCGCGAGCTGTGGAGAGCGGGCTCATGTTTTGGGCCGGACTGGGAGACGGTGGGAGGAGGATCCTGTTTTCCCGATAAAAGCGGGTACGCCGAGAACACGAGCAACTGCAAACGCACAGGAAAAGCTTTCTTTGCCCACAAGGGCATATGCCCCCCGCGCGCGCCGTTGGATGCAAAATTTCCCACAAAACGCAAGAGCTGCAGCCAAGCTAAGGCAGAGGAAGCGCCAGCCAACCAGAGATGAGGGCTTTTCGCTTTCAGCTTCGTCTGCCTTACCGGACTGCTTCTAGCTAGCACGGACGGTGCTCCGTCGGAGCCGCCCCTGGCATGGCTGTTTCTAGCGCCAGCGGCGATGATCGTGCTGCCCCCATCAGCGCCCCCGCCGATGCCATGCGAGAAGAAAAGATGATGTCAGCTTCGATGACTAGATACTGACATGGGCGACAGTGGCGACTTTCCTGCTGCTGATCTCGCGCAGTCTCCGCTGCACCGCAGCTAGGGAGGTGGAGCGGGCGGGCGTCGCCGCCATGGCCGGAAACCGTGAAACGGCCACGAGCGTGCTGGAGGCCACAGCCACGCACCGGTAGAGAAACGACTTTTTGATCCGCTTTGAAATTTTGCTTTAGTTTCGGTATTTTTTGCGTTCGGGACTAGAGAAACTTTTAGTCCTGGTTAGTAGCTTCAACCGGGACTAAAGGTCCCTGTCCAACGGCTACTGCGGCAGGCTTTTGCTGCAGAGGACCTTTAGTCCCGGTTTGACCTACCAACCGGGATTAAAGGTTAACTTTTACTTCCGGTTGGTCCCTTCAACCGGGAGTAAAAGTCTACTCGGAGACTCCGTCCGGGAGTAGAAAGGGATCTTTAGTCCCGGTTGCTGTCTCCAACAGTTTATGTTAACGCGGGACTTCCAAAAATTTTCTTGGCAAAAATTTTACCACCTCCAATAGTTTCTCACTCCTCTTCTTCATCCTTATCTTCTCAACATCCTCACGCCAGTGCTTCATCTCATCCTCTCTTCAGTCTTCACTCTCTCTCTCTCTCTCTTCAATCTCCAATCCACCGGATCTCCTTTTCCAAGATGTGCGCCATTGTGTGAGCCGAGCTACGACGACGGCTGCACGTCGGCTTGCGGCGCACCGGCCGTGCGGCGGTGGCGTCACGCGGGCCTAGGAGCTACGTCTCCAACGAGTTCGTGGCGCAAGCTCTTGCGGCAGCGGCACTCTAGGTGTAGTGGATCTGGCTATTTTTGGCCAGGTAATGTGCGCTGTGGTCGCTCTCACGGAGTCCATGCATGCAGCGCTTGCGGCAAGTCAGGAAGACAAAGCCCCGTGGAGCCTTGAAGTCGTGCTTGGATAAGTGAGGTGAGTACACCAGTAAAATTCCTAATCATGTTGGCCAAAACTTTAAAACTTTGTCAGAGTAATGTATTTTTTCCTTTATATTCTTGTTGCGGTTGCATGAATGAATGAAACATTTAATGGGAAGAACAAGAAAGATTATTCATTTTTTATAGGGAGATTGGTTAATTCTTTGCGCTAATCCTTCTATGCAGATTGGTCAATTCTTTGTGCGGGGGATACATCGATGGATTCCGGCTGCAGCGATGAGCTCGCAACCCATAGTGTGTTTGATAGTAGTTGTTCGCATGGCCAGCGATGGTTTTTTAAAGTTCCGGTTGGTAATACCAAAACGAATCTTCAATTGAAAATAGAAACAAAAAAAGAAAAAAATGAAAACATTTAGCCCCGCCGGCCCACGTGGCTAGGCCGGGAGGCCTCTTTAGCCCCGGTTGGTATTACCAATCGTCCCGGACGAGAAACCGGGAGTAAAGAAGGGACCCTTTAGTCCCGGATTCGTGCTCCCGGTTAGAAAACCGGGACTGAAGGGGTTTCCCAACCGAAAGTACAGCTTGTTTCTGTACTAGTGACGGTGATATAGTCTGTGGCCGGCTTCACAGCCATCCTCAGGGACATGTGCGCCTATCCTCATTGCCATCGGATTCGCACCCATCGCAATGCGAATCCGACAGCAATGAGGATAAAACCATATGCCCTAGGACATATTTAATTTTGGGGAATTTCCTGTGTGACATTAAAAAGATCGCAATACCATGTGTGTCTCTGAAAAAGTTTAGCGGTCTTTAGCGCCACAGCTCCAATTTTTTTGTGCCCTCCATACCACTGTCGTGAGTTTGAGCTCTAACGCCGTCAAACTGCAAGTGTGAAAAGTCGAAAATACCCTTAAGTCTAAATATGTCATTATTTTTTTTTAAGTATCTTAACGACTTCAAATAAAAAAACTCAAAACTAGAAAGTCGTAGATCTCGTCGAGATCTATAATTTTTATATAAAAATTATCTTCATTTAGTTTCGGAAAAAAAATATAATTTGATATGATTAATATATCTTAGAAAAATCAAAAATTTGCGGAATTAAATGAAGATATCTTAGAAAAATTGCGGAATCAAAAAAATTATCTTCATTTAGTTTCGCAAAAAAATTACGAAAATTATAGATCTCGACGAGATCTACAACTTTCTAGTTTTGAGTTTTTTCATTTGAAGTCGTTAAGACGCTCAAAAAAATTTAATGACATATTTAGACTTAAGGGTATTTTTGACTTTTTACACCTGCAGTTTGACGACGTTAGAGCCTAAACTGACGGCGGTGGCATAGAGGGCACAAAAAAGTTAAAGCAGTGGCACTGAAGACCGCTGAACTTTTCCAGAGACATACACACAGAAATTCACCCGTTAATTTTCCCCTTCACCGGCACCGTTTGATCTCGGGATGGGTGCCAATGCACAGGCGATGAAAAGCACCCACGCCCACGCAACTGCCATGGGCGAAGCTCACTGCACTCAGGGCTTCACTCTTCCTGCTAATCAGGTACTAGCTAACCAGTAACCACTGCGTATTAATAGACGAGGAGTACCAGCTGCTGATAACGGACGGCATCTCCCGGGGGAGGCTGTGCCGCGCACTTATCTCTATAATCTTTTTTTTCTTTTTCCAATTTATCTGTACACTGGAATGTAGTCCATATTTGGCAATCCTCCAAATAATGCGTGCTTAGAGCAACTCCAAAAGTTTAGCTAAAATTATTAGCCAAATTTCATTGTTTAACCATTTTATGAAATAAAAAACTCTTTAAAAAAGAAGAAGCTCCCAACAATCTTGCTATTTTACAAAATCACATATCAAGTTCCTGTAGTTGGCTATATATAGCCACCGAAAATCAAGGGATAGTTAGCTTTCTATTTTACAAATTCAGATATCACATCTGTTGGTCTTAAGTCGTTGGGCGTAATCGTTTTGAAGCACATAATTGGCAACGTATATATATAGAGATAATGCGCGCCTCCGGCCTCCTGAAGTCGTTATTAGGGAGCATGTGCCGCACTTGACTCCCTTGTTGGTCAGTTGCCATCACCTTTACCACACCTGGGAATGAATGCCGTACCCATGGCCATGCGCGATACTCCTACCAGGTGATAAAGAAATACTACTACTACTGTTAGTCTGTTACTGCACGTTAGATACTGCAATTTCTAGAGCACTCGTACCTGTACGTAGCACTACTGTGCAAAGTAGCTAGGCGTACGTTGTTATGTACTACATGGTACATTGCATGATGACTGGATCCCTACTGGTAGAAGAAGAGTTTGCTACGCACTGTACCTAGTTTTTGCTCTATCCTCTTCTTCCATGATTCGCGGATCATCTGCCGCTCTAATAAGCAGCGCAAATTGAACAAAGATTCGTTCTTTAGGGCCTGTCCATCTGGCACTCTGGCGAGCACTTGGATTTTGGCCCGTTGATTCGCCTCATCCAATGGTTATAGCTCTTTTTTAGTTGTATAACTACAAACTAGCCTTGTGACGGTTCCAATTCACCCTTATGAGATTGGAGTGAAAAGGTGAGGTAAGCTTTGAATTTGAGAGCAAGATTTGAGCCTTGTGAGCTTGCATGAGCATTAGAGAGCTTATAAAAGCCTTGAACATTTCATGGCGGCATTACGTTTCATGGCCGGGCTTTGCCGGAGTTGGGAGAGCTCTATTTCGAAGTCCACGCTTATGCGCAGCGGTGAGGAAAACTTACCAGCTGAGAAGTTGGCGGCCGTCCGCGCCGCGCTGCTTTCGTTTTGGAAAACTCAAGATTTGGAAGAGCACGGGAAGCGGCGAGGATGTGGCTGTTCTGCGGGGATGCCTTGGCTGCCCGCTCGAAGTAGCTGGAGGCGCGCTCCTCGTCGCGGTGCACGTCCCAGACCAGCTTGGCGTACTCCGACAAGAGCTCGCCGTGGTCGGGGTCGGCGGAGTAGTACTCCTCTGCTCTCCTGTAGTCCCCTTTCACCTGAAACCCAACGTGCAGCCCCGTTCGCTTGACTAATAAGCCATAACTGAATGTACTGATGGCTGATTTGTTGTGAGAGAAAAATATTTTTCGTTCGCGGGAAAAAATACGGCTTATAAGACAGGCGAACAGGGTTAGGGGTGAGAGGGTCGCGGTCAAGTTAGTTTGTTGTAGTCAGTCTTGCCTATCTTTGGTTGTGCAATGTGAATTTTTTTATTTTTAACACTTTTTTATAAATTAATTTTAAATCTAACACTGTTTATTTTTTTCAAAACTAACACTTTTGGCCGCGCTTATTGCCATGGCGCGGCGAAACGCCTGTGCACGCCATGCATGGTGGCGAGGCGGGAGGATGACGTGGCGACGACGTGGCAGGGTCTGCCGCACCACCCATCTTGGCGCGGCTGTGACGCGGCAGCACTGGTGGCGCGGCAAGGCCCAGTAAAAGCCCGCGACGCCCCCACTGCGCCCACCCTCGCCCTCGACCCCACCGCACGCCACCGACGCACGCCGCCGCCGCCTCCCCCCGCCCTCGCCCAGCGTTGCCGCCGCCTCGTGTGCGCCAACCGCCGTCACCTCGCCAGTGTTGAGGCGCCAACGCCTGTGCCGCCGCCTCACGTGCTCCGTGCCACTATTGAGGCACCAGCGGCCATCTCCTTCAGCTTGGGTGACCCCAGAAGCTCCCCGCTCATATCATGGTAGCTCCCTCTCTCGATTTCTTGTTATTATGAATGTTGTTTTAGTTAGGGTTAGTTATTTATGATAGTTAGGGTTAGTGATTTAGTATAGTTAGGTTAGTGAATTTGTTTATTTAGGTACGTAGTTTTTAGGGTTTAGGTTGTGTGTTGTAGCATAGTTAAGGTTTGGTTAGGTAGTTAGGGTTTAGGTTACTGTTAGTTAGGACTCTCGGTTGTTCACTTTTGGGTTACTGATAGTTAGGGTTTAGGTTACTGTTATGCTATGAGAGGATACGACGAAGACATGTATGGAGGGGAAGACTTCAACGAGACCCGTGGTAGGAATCTTTGCTCCATTTGTAAAGAATCTGGTCACAAGGCTAGCAGGCATAGAAGACGAGGGCACCATGTCCATACATAGAAGTTGCTTATTTTCCTAGTGAAGTTGTTTAATATGTCTGTTAATGTTATTTTGAATATATACATGTGCTTTCACATTGTGTTCGTATTGCATAACAAGTAGTTTAAATTTTGCAATGCTACATAATGTTAATTTGAATATTGTCAATTTGAATACTCTAACCCATTGTTTATCAAATTGTAATAGGATGGCCCCTCCCACGCAGCACCAGTTCTACCCTCTTCTTGAGATGGAGTTCAACGAGCCGCACCGAGCATACTTCTTGACTGACACCGACGCAGAGGTGTCCTTGTCTCCTTTGAGGCCCCGCACGCACACCAGGGCGCACTAGTGTGACAAGTATTACACGCCGTACATATGGCCAGGGGCGGACACAGCGGTGGGGCCGGGGGGGGGTCAAGCCTCCCTACCCATATCGCAGCAGTGGAACCCCTGTGGATCTCCCATAATTTTTTAGGCAAAGTTCTATAGTGTAGGGGGGCTGAGACTTAAGATCAAACAACAGTGTTGTCCAGCCCCCCCCCCTGAAATATTTTCTGGGTTCGCCGCTGCATATGGCGTGCCGGCTTCCTCGAGCTTGTACGTGTTGTCAACTACGGTCTTCCGCCCCTTGATCCAGCACTACTTACTGCAGCTGTAGACAGGTGCGAGTGCCTTCACTTTACGTAAACATTCTTCTAACAAATTCGAGGCAACTAACAGTCGTTCTATTCTTATAATAGGTGGAGGCCTAAGACCCACACGTTTCACCTACCTTGCAGTGAGATGACCTTGATCATGCAGGACGTGAAGGCTATCTTTGGCCTTCGGTTGGGAGGACTTCTAGTGACAGGTATAGTTCACAACAATCACTAGAGGGAGCTAGTGGCTCAGTTCACAGGCTTTCTTCCACCGGGCGACGAGGTTTTCAAGAAAAATAAGTGAGCAATTCAAGCCTATTTAATACTTGCATTGCTTTCCTACAGCCATCGGGTCTCATTTTCTTTGGTGAATTTCAGGGAAAGTTTCGGTGTTTCGTCGTCGTGGATCACAGAGCGCTTTGATTACTTGGACCCACAGGCTGATGCTGCTCAGATCGACAGGTTCGCTAGAGTATGGCTCTGGCACTTTCTTAGTGCTTTCCTATTCCTAGACGCCTCGGGCAACACCATCAGCTGGATCTTCCTTGACATACTACGCCAGCCGTGGGATAACATAGCGGCGTACAGCTAGGGCAGCGTAGTCCTGGCATGGACGTATTGACAGCTATGCGTTGCCTGCCATCGCACCTCAGGGTATGCGAACCTTGGGGGTTGCTCCTACCTACTCCAGGTTTGGTGTTGGGAACGATGGCCCGTTGGGAAACCCCTTGTTACTGGTTTACTGGTAAGTACTTCGGTTCACTATATTCTTCGAGGTAGTTACATATGATGAAATTATTAATGGCTAATTCATTATTGTGTTCAATGCAGCATTGGAACGGGTAGGATACACTCCCTATAGCTCTGTATATCTAGACGCAAGTAGGGTTAGTTAGAGGGAATGCGAGGCGCAAGTATAGGGAGTACACGGACTATCTCGACGTCCTGACACAGCACTAGGTTACGCTCTCTTTACTATCATACATGTGTCTTATTCGATGTACACTATATCACAACCTAACTCAATTATGAAATATTTAGGTGCATTAGTGTCCTTGGGATGCTCCGGAGCTCTAGTACTATCTGTGTCCTGTCACTAGGGATGAGTCAGACGAGTATCGCTGCAACATACCTCTTATTTTTTTCCACGTGGTCGAGATTCACTTGCCCATCAGGGTTTGCAGGCAGTTTAGAAGAATGATAGGCTACCCACCACCGCTTTACTCCACCAACCAACAATTGCATGGGTGCGTTATCGATTAATAATAAAGCTACAATTCAGAGGTGTGTATGGTACAACTAACAATCGTTTTGTTGCAGATATGACCGCAGGAAGAGGTACAAGACCAAGGATTGACGCGTGACACATGATGCGTACATCCAGCTATGGCAAACCAGGGACCGACAGCCGGTAGATGCGAGTCCCCCACACGACCAGCACACCTTCGACGAGTACCTGCGGTGGCTTCACAGGTCTACGAGGACACATATCAAGAGCCCGTACATTGAGGAGGCGATTGACGAGGACGACAAGGAAGATGTGATTGAAGATGTGTACGACGTTGCCACTAGGGACGACACACAACTACAGAGAGCCCCACTTCAAAGATACATGGTAAAATACTCGAATGGTACAATTTGTTATCCATTTCGTATTAAGTATGTGTACTAAAACTATCCAACCGCGTTTTTGTACCCAGACGACACAATTGTCAAGGTTATCCAACGAAGCAGCGCTTCGGCTTCACGAGTCTAGAGGACACGAGTCAGGCGTTCTTGAGGCTTTTATGGAGGTAAACATAAACTTGTCCGTTTCGAAAATGTTTTTTAGTGTATATGCGTTTGGGAAATGCACTCACTTTAACGTCTATTTATGCAGAAGGTGAAGCGGAGCTGCAAGAAGCTAGCTCAGAAGTTGAGCTGCATGGACACTCCTTGGGTGAAACCCGATTACCCGGCGTGGTCGGGTGGCACGTCTTCTGGCTCTCTGAGGACACCAGCCGACTCTTTTCAGCCGGTGACAGGTGCCGCTTCTGCAGTGCGTACATCACCACATCATAGCGATGGGAAGGACCCTGCAAACAAGGACGACGATGACGACGACCATGACGACCCCCAGGCTTCCACATATAGCACCACTAGTGGGACGATTGGCAGCAAGACGAGATCGACATGTGTCAGCTAGGTGGAGCCCCGCTTCGTACCCAAGGAGCCTCATAGGTAGTAACAAAGGTAGTTTCTTTAAATATGTAGGCTCTATGAACTAACGATCATAAAGATTATAAATAATCGTGCATATCATATACTTGTAGGGTACGAGCCGTACGCACCGACAACGTGACCACGCCGATGTTGGCTACACTCCCGATGTGTTGCCTACAAATCCGAAGAGACAGAAGCGTCCGATGGATCCTTACACTCCTGGGACTTAGTTGGTTATGTTGAACTTATGTCGAACACATATTATCGTCCGAAACTTATGTCGAACAAATATTATGTGGCAACTTATCAACTTGCGCACGGACTCTATTTATTTGGTTCATATTCGTTTCAATGCGTCGTGGCAGCACTGCTGGTGAGATTAACTAGCAACTAGTTCAAGAACCGGCAGTCTCGGCGTATCTCGCCGCCGGTGGCTGGCGTCTTGACCCCGATCCTCCCGAGCTTGGTCATCGCCGCCACGGAATCGCCGAAGAAGGCACCCTGGTTGGACGCGTAGTAGTCGACCGTGCTGCGCGACCTCATGTCGGAGTAGAGCACCTGGTCGGAGCCCAGGAGACCCTTGCCGACCTACAGGTTCCGGTAGAAGGCGTTGTCGAAGCCCACCGGCAAGGGGTCGAGGAAGGTGAAGGCGTTGGGGTCGGAGCTGTAAGTGCCATTCAGCTGCGACGCGAAGCCGGGGTCCATGGTCGCGTCGCTGCTGATCCTCACCGACAACAGCTCCCGTTCAATTGCAATTGAGGCTGGTCTTCTGTCTGCGTCCAGGTCCTGCTGCACCGTAGGCCTTGACGTGTCAGTGCCGCGCCGTGGTCTATGACGCGGCAGACCCTGCCACGTCAACGGTCAGCGCCCCCGGTCTTCGCCACATCATCCTTCCACCGCGTCACCATGCATGGCGCGGCACAGGCGTTTCGCCACGCCATGACAATAGGCACGGCCAAAAGTGTTAGTTTTGAAAAAAAAATTAAACAATGTTAGATTTAAAATTAGTTTACAAAAGGTGTTAAAAAATCTGCAATGTGATGTCTTCAAATTGCTTATGCTTTCGAAATGTTGTGTGAAATGGAGCCTGGGACTGTGTGCTGATTGTGCGTAACAAGGCATTGGTGTCACGTGGAGCTCTCAAATCACATCGATCCTTAATTTGCCATAAATCTCACATGCTTAAATCTCAATGCAGCCCACTACTAGTCCGCTTCAAACAGACGTTATCTGTCGTCGTAAAAAAAAGGAAATCCAGAACGGGCAAGGCTTAACCTAGCCAAGTGCAACGGCTGACGGCATTACTGCACTAGCTTAGCTAATGACTAGTATTAAAAACTCTACATAGTGCTATTGTGTGCCTATCAATATTTATTATTATGAAAAATTCATAAAGTCCCTGTTTTCTTTTTTTTAATTAAAAAAGAACAAATATCACCCTTTCCGCATATGGCAGCTTGACACCTCGGCTTTCAGTGGAGTGCACGTACTCCGTTGTTCTGAACTTTGCAATTACTTTACAAAAGCTTGCATTTGCGTACACAGTATTACCAAGAAAATTGATGACAAAATTTATACGGTGCTATCAAAGTAGTAGTGGCCACAAATTGGCCAAAGCTTAAAACGCAATTTTCCAAACGCGCAACCGAGCCACATCGAGCTAATAATTGCCGTAGACGTCGACACCTCTTTCTTTTGTAGATATACCCGATGCGGCTCCCTCCCGTGATAATGAGCCCAAGACGTCGACCCTACCTCGATTTGCTTGGACGTGGAGACAATCCCGTGATGACTAGGGCGACGTTGATACTCTCTAGTTCAAGGATTACCCCATCCCCATGGCGTCGCACGCCTCTACGAACGTCGAAGCCTGCACTGGCGGAGCCAGGCTGCCAGGGGGCAGCAGGGGCCACGCTGCTGAAAAATTTTAATGCCAATACGCTGTAGTTGGGTCTAATTAAGTTGATACTATTTGCTTTTCCTAATTTACTCACATACATGGGTTTTCATCTACTCTTATTAAAGCAGATTGGTTTGGCCGCCAACCAAGCTGTCCACGGTAGCAAAATTATTTTGGTCCGTTTGATCGCTGCTTTGACGTCTAGATCGCTTGTTACCTCCTATACGTTACCTCCTTACACGCGCGGCTAAAAATATCTACCGACACCACTGTCTTCTCGCCCCTTCCTCTCCCTCTTCTCCCCCCTCTCTCTTTCTCTCCCTCCCTCCCTCCAGATCTGGTGGCACACCGGCCAGCGCGGCGCGGCCGGCCGTCCTCTGGCGTACCTGCGCGGCCAGGCCTCAGCGCTGGGCGCAGCCGCTGCCCGGCGACCGCTGTCCTCTCCCGTGCGGTGCGCGCATCTCTCTCTCGCCTTCGCTCCCGACATGGCGTCGTGCCACCCGGCAGCGGGCGCCGGTGGATCCCCGCGCTGCGAATGGCCGTGGAGACTGCGCCCCCCACCCCTGTGCGGCACAGCGGCGCGAGCGTGCCCGGCGGTCGGTGGCCCCTGGCAAGGGACCTTCGCACAGCACGACGCCGGCGGCGCAGCATGGCCACCCACATGAGCCACGGCTCCTCCCCACCCCCGCCTCGTGCGGCCTGGTGCAGGTGCCTCACGCGGCTCCACTGTTCCTCGTGTCATCGGCTCGCCGGTTCTCTCCACTTACCCTTCTCTCTCTCCTTACCTCAGTGCCCATGATGTTGCTCCCTTGCATTATTTTTCACTGCATGTGACATTTGGAGGGGGGGTCTTGGTGAAAGGAGGCAAACGAACAAGGCAAGGTCAGTTTCACCATACATCTATTGTTGTTCTCACCAAACGATATATGTTAATACAAATTGTTTTGCGTTGTGTACGGAGTAGCCTACTCGGTTCGGCGGGTCTTGAGAGCAGGCAACTGTTGTGCCATTGATCTGAGCATGTGACGCTGTCGATAGTATTTGTTTCAGGTATCAGTGTACGATAAAAAAGGAGACTATCTATACTGCTTTCCTGCTGATTTCTGGTTTACTCTTTGCATTTTGGTCACTTGCAATGATGAATACACTTTCCTCTTCCTGTGACATTTTACTTTCAGCTAAT
This sequence comes from Miscanthus floridulus, assembly GCF_019320115.1. Classification (NCBI taxonomy): domain Eukaryota; kingdom Viridiplantae; phylum Streptophyta; class Magnoliopsida; order Poales; family Poaceae; genus Miscanthus; species Miscanthus floridulus. Next base: position 203,729,491 of record NC_089580.1, on the reverse strand, counting down.
GGGCTGCTGCTGTGATGATTACACCATAAATTATGTTCAGTATTTGATGCAATGATTGATCTTCCTTTCTTTTATACATGACGTATGAGGCAATGATCATGACCTCTAAAATCTATTTTTCTCATGTCTTTTTACCTGTTCCATGATAGTTGGGGTGATGGTCAATTGGTTGTTCCTTTTTTTGGTGTCTCTTCTTATCTATTCTAAGTTTGGAGGTGCCGGTGAGAGTGGTGATTTCCTCCTTTCTGTACTCTCATGATTTCCTTTTGTTTTCCACTCACACTTGCTTATGATCATTGCCTACGATGTCAATAAACACATAATTGCGTTGTCTGAGCTTCTGTTTACTTCCTGAGAAGTGATAGATATATTCTTGTTCATTCTGGCCTTGTGATCATTGTCTATGATCGTTGGTTGTGACGACAGATTATATATTGTTAGTTCTGAACGCATGCCCTATTCCCAATGATTACGTTCTTAGGCTTTTGGCTCTCCTGTTTATTTGAGTTTTCGGTTCAATTATGCGCATTGGTCCTCTTTCAACTCAATTAATTGGAGTACCTGCAGCTGCAAGCCTGAGGAAGAAATACAACAAAGGCCAGTGCTTTCTTGCTGTGGAAGTTTATCTAATATTAGGTTATTGTATGTGGCTAGTAATGTCCTTCGTTCCTCGTTTCGAATAGGAGCAACCAGACTACTACTCACGACAGTTCGTTATTGCAAATAGAGGTTGATGATGAAGCAAGTGATGTATCCAAATTCACTCAGCCGGTTAGCCCATCTTGAAGCTATTGGGACATGTTAAAGTAGACATGCTCAGATGGTCTCTCCACAATAAAAACAGGTACTCAGTCAAATAAAGGAATATGCAACAAAATGCCTAAATTTACTTGATATTCTATAGTATGTATATTGTTTATGCCATCTACTTGTATGCATGTAGTACTACCTGCTATTATGGGTAGTTCCTTTTGATGGCCATATCTATTGTTCCTGTCCTACGACTACAGATACATATCCGTCTGCACATGTATGCCCATCTTCCTTCTGTTATTTAGCTACAGATTTCCTCATCCTCTAGAGCCCATTACTATTTCTTCTCTAATAAATTACACGGTGCTAACCTTATATGCTGCTCTAGCTCATTTGTTAGGATGCTAAACCATGCATGCTAGCTTCTAAACCTGAACTTGAACATGAATCTTAGTGTTAGTTTTTCCTTATATGTCAAGGGCTTCTTTTTACAATTTGTATTGGTTTCAACCATCTGTCGGGGACCTAATACCGGGGTACCCGAGAAGGTGGAACCAATAACCACCGAACGTTAAAAACTTCTGGACGCATAAGAGCATTGCTTCACCCCTTACTGGGATGACAGGAGCTTGGTTCAACCTCGCTCGACGCCTTTGGGGTGGGCTCGGTCTCGCCCGAGGGCCGAGGATTAGTCTCCGTATCGCCCGACGCCTCTGAGGTGGCTCTACCTCGCCCGAGGGACTCAGGGCTAGTCTCCATCTCGCCCGGCGCCTTTAGGGTAGGCTCGGTCTCACCCGAGGGCTGAGGGATAGTTTCCGCCTCGCCCGACCCCAGAGGGGCAGGGTCGGTCTCGCCCAGGAGATAGGGATTGGTCTCCGCTTCGCCCGACGACGAGGAACGAGCCTCACCCTGCTCCATATCTAAAGTTTGGATTCATCTTACCTGACCACTTCTCCCTGTTCCCTCAGGATGATAGAGACAGGGCAAGACAAGACGTTCGGGTCAACCATGGCTCCAAGAACCATACCCTATGCCCTGGCAGGAAAAGTACTGCCAGGGGAGGACGGGACGGGTGCTTTAGACCCTTCCGGGCGCCGCAGGGCCCGAAAGGTTGTACAGGTGCGTGCTCCTCACCCTGTAGAATTGTAGGCGCCGCCTTCAGCCCTAGGACACGGAACCCGACGAAGATATACGACAACCGCTACACTCCAGAAGAAGATTTGCTATCTCCACGAACGACGGGAATTCCGTCACCACGCTGTAGACCCGAGGGAGCGGCGCCCGCTTCCCGACCCCTCAGGTCCAAAGCCAGAAGGCCTTGACCTCGACGTTACTCCAGACCCCGATCCCTCGACACTCCGACGAAGACTCACAAGAACCAGAAGACGTGCGGAGCAAGGCTGGGAAAGGCTAATAAGTCAAAACCACTGTACTACAGCCCATACCCTGAGCAGGACAACATTCTGTAATCAACCTAACACTCTACAGGGACATCAACAGTGTTGTAGGCACTTATCTTCCTTAGCACTCATCAGAATGAAGGACCAGGCCGGGTAGACGTGAACCACAAGATTAGATAAAGCCCTCATCCTTGTAAAGCCACCCCCTTGATCTATAAAAGGGGATGCGCCTATCCCATAAAGGGGACCGAAAAAGAAGACCACGCACTGATACACATAGTCAAGCGGCCACAAAGCTCTTGGCCTCCTTTCAACCCATCCATCAGAGACTTGGGACCAGTCCCTCTCTCGATCGTTTGTACCCCTTACTGCAGACCGTTCACGGTGCTAATAACATGAGCAGCAGCAAACTGGACGTAGGGACATTCGGCCCGAACCAGTATAAATCTTGTGTCCTTTAGCGCACCATCCGAGCCTAATGCGCATTACTATAAATTTACTTGCCGGTGCTTGTACGAAACACCGACAGTTGGCGCGCCAGGTAGGGGAGCTTGCGCATTCCAAATTAGGCCTCGGATGGCCACCCACGCAATCACCTAGGCCTCGGGCGCACACGTGCGTTTTGGCGACCTAGATTTCATCATCACACTAGGAGGAGAGCTGGCGCTGACTCACTCAGCCGCCCCATCTCCCCCTTCCATCAACCTCAGCTGTCTTAGGCTTGAGGGCCCGCCGGGCAACTCTCGGGGAGTCCCGTCATCAAAGGAGGCCTCTCATAACGCCACCCTATGTCCAGAAGGGTCCGTATGGAGCGCCCCGACAGCGTTTCCGTTCGGTCTCCGCAACACTGCGGCGACCGCTGGCCGCCTTCTGGCGCTACGTATGGTTCAATCACCCACGGACATTGAGTTCATGGGGGCGATTGAGCGGGATACGGAGACCCTCTATGAGCTCCTCAACGAGGAGCTGGGATCGTTCTCTAGCTCAAATTCCAGTAGGGGGAGCCACCACCCTTCTCGGGAGTGCTTCATGACGCAGACCCCCGAAGGTCATGTCGAAAGCGCCTCCAGGGAAGAGGTCACCCCTACAAACAACCCTGACCGCAGATCTGGGGAAGAGATGACAGCCCCATCTCGCCTAAGGATGGAGCAGCTGAGGGCCCGTCAGCAAGAGATCGATGAGGCCGGGCAAGGGCTCGTCTGGGAATACGCGGACATCAATCGCGAGATTGAACGCCGCAAAGACGGGGGGCACGAGCGCGCCACGACCCGCACCGTACATCAAAGGATCCTCACCGACGATGGGGCCCTTCCTCACTTTGCCCGAGCCAGCTAGAACATCGCCGCAGCAACCGCCTTACTGCATGGCCTTCTGGAGGCCGTGACGTCCGAGGATCGCCACGCTCGTCGGGAGATTCGCACGTTGCTTGAGCGTGCAGTGGCGCAGCAGGCGGAAAGTTCGTTGTCTCGACGACGCGAACCCGACATGAGCCAGCGCGCACCCTCAGTGCGTCCCACCAAGGACGCATCCGTACACCAAACACCACCAGCCGGTGGGCAGGCCTCCGTCGTCCCAGCACATCAATGCCTCGGCCATAGCCGCGACGTACGCAGCATCATCGACGCCCGAAGACGCGCCCACGGCGACGATGGGGAAGCAGCGTGCCGCGGCTACCATCCCCGATGTGGTGGACGCTACGACAGCAACAAAGACCGGAGCCCGAGCCCTGGCCTTCCAGGCCCTCAGGCCTTCGGTCGACACATCCTCAACGTTGCGTTCCCTCTAAGGTATCGACCGCCTACCAACATTCCTAAATATTCTGGCGAAACAAATCCTAGGCTTTGGCTCAAAGATTATCGGCTTGCATGTTAGGCCGGTGGTGCGAGTGATGACAACTTCATTATTCACAATCTCCCGTTGTTCTTGGCCGATTCGGCGCAAGCATGGCTGGAGCATCTGCCGTCCAATGCTATTCAGAGTTGGGCGGATCTAACGGAGATCTTTGTGGGCAACTTCCAGGGTACGTACAAACGCCCTGGAAACCCATGGGACCTCAAGAACTGCCGCCAGAAGGCCGATGAAACCCTCCGCGGGTACATCCGGTGCTTCTCTCGACAGTGCAACGAGCTCCCGAACATCGCCGACGCCGACGTGATAGGAGCCTTTCTGTCTGGGACGACCTGCGAATCCCTGGTCCACAAGCTAGGACGCAGGGGCCCGCGGACTACCAAGGAACTCCTGGACATCACCACCAGTCACGCCTCTGGAGAGGAGGCGGTCGGAGCCATCTTTGATCGCTCCGACGGAAAGACAAGGCGGAACGAGGACACCGACGAAGGCGCCTCCAACCGTCCCGCCAAAGGGAAAAATAAGAAGCAACGGCGCGACAACTCGCTCATGGCCGCTGCCGACCGCAAAGGTGGCTGGAAGCCTACGGAGGGCACTCCGAACCACTTCGAGAAAATGCTCGAGGGGCCATGCCCGAACCACGCCTTCCCGGCCAAGCACCTATACAAGGAATGTGGCCTTATGCGCAAATACTTGGCCGGGGGCCTTAATAAGGGGGAGCAGGGGAAGGAGCCTGCCCCCACCACTGATGATGTAGAGGAGAAGGATGACACCTTCCCAACACCTACCGGTGCCCTCATGATCTTCGGAGGATCAACGGCCTACGACTCCAGGCGTCGCCAGAAGGTCGCACGTCGTGAGGTCTATACCGCCGGACCGGCCACGCTAGCCTTTCTCCGGTGGTCGAAATCTGCCATAACCTTCGACCGGACCGACCATCCGGATGCCATCCCACACCCAGGAAGGTATCCGCTTGTCGTCGACCTGATCGTTGGTCCAAAGCGGCTCACCAAGGTACTGATGGATGGGGGCAGTGGCCTCAACATCATGTATGCCAAGACGCTCGACAAGATGGGCGTCGACCGAACGCACCTCCGTCCCATCCGAGCACCTTTCCATGGCGTCGTGCCTGGAAGGCAAGCCATGCCACTGGGGCAGATCGACCTGCCCATCACTTTTGGGGATCGGTCCAATTACCGGACTGAGACCCTCACCTTCGATGTAGTGGGGTTCCCGGGGACTTTCCACGCCATCCTGGGCCGACCATGCTACACGAAGTTCATGGCCGTACCCAATTACACGTACCTGAAGCTGAAGATGTCGGGTCCCCGTGGGGTCATCACCATCGGCACCTCCTTCCAGCGCGCTTACGAGTGCGAGGTCGAATGCCGCAGACACGCATCCGCAGTCATCGCATCCGAAGAGCTCGCCACCCTCAGGGAGGAGGTCATTGAAGGGACACCCGATGCAAAGAAGTCGTCTAGATCGTTCGAATTGGCAGAAGGCTCCAGGGACGTCCTCTTGGATCCCAGTAGCTCTGAGGGCAAAAAAGTCCGTATCGGGACCGCGCTCTCCTCCGAATAGGAAAGCACGCTCGTTGACTTCCTCCACGCCAACAAGGACATCTTTGTGTGGAAACCCTCAGATATGCCGGGCATCCTGAGGGAGGTCACCGAGCATAATCTCCAGATCCTCCCAGGCTCCAAGCCGGTGAAACAACGCCTGCGCCGCTTCGACGAGGAGAAATGTAGGGCCATCGGTGAGGAGATAGCCAAACTACTGGCCGCAGGATTCATTAAGGAAGTATACCACCCAGAGTGGTTAGCAAATCCTGTTCTTGTCCGAAAAAAGAGTGGAAAATGGAGAATGTGTGTCGATTATACTAGCCTCAACAAAGCATGTCCAAAGGATCCGTTTCCTTTGCCACGAATAGACCAAATAGTCGATTCCACCTCGGGGTACGAAACCCTCTGCTTCCTTGACGCATACTCCGGCTTCCATCAAATCGTGATGAAAGAGTCCGACCAGCTCGCGACATCTTTTATCACTCCCTTCGGATCGTTTTGCTACATCTCAATGCCGTTCGGTCTGAAGAACGCTGGGGCAACGTACCAGCGCTGTATGCTTAATTGCTTCGGAGACCTCATCGGGTGAACCGTTGAGGCCTATGTCGACGACATCGTAGTCAAATCCAAGCGAGCTGACCACCTTGTCGCCGACCTTGAGCAAACCTTTGCGAAACTCTAGGCAAATGGCATCAAACTCAATCCCGAAAAATGTGTTTTCGGGGTCCCGAGGGGCATGCTGCTCGGCTTCATCGTCTCTGAGCGAGGCATCGAAGCCAACCTAGAGAAAATATCAGCCATCACAAGGATGGGCCCAATCCAAAACATAAAGGGGGTTCAGCGGATCACAGGGTGCCTTGCCGCCCTTAGCCAATTCATTTCACGCCTCGGCGAACGAGGACTCCCCCTTTATCGACTCCTGAAGAAAACTGACCGTTTCGAGTGGACAGCCGAGGCTTAGGAGGCGCTTGACATGGTTAAACGATTTTTAACTAAGCCGCCGGTCCTAGTTCCTCCATACGACGAGGAATCTCTCCTACTGTATATATCGGCCACCACCCAAGTGGTCAGCTCTGCCTTAATAGTAGAGCGAGAGGAAGAGGGGCACGCCTTCAGGGTGCAGCACCCTGTATATTTCATCAGCGAGGTGTTAACCGACTCCAAAACCTGCTACTCCTAGATCTAGAAACTCCTCTACACCATCCTCATCACCAAAAGGAAGTTATGCCACTACTTCGAGTCACACCTCGTGACAGTGGTGACATCGTTCCCCCTCGGCAAGGTCGTTCGTAGCCATGATGCTACGGGAAGAACCGCAAAGTGGGCACTCGAGCTGATGGATCAGGGCATTTCTTATGCCCCCCGAACGATGATCAAATCTCAGGTACTAGCTGACTTCATCGCGGAGTGGACCGAGGTCCAGATGCCACCAGCAGCCGTCGACCAAGAGTATTGGACAATGTACTTCGACGGATCGCTGATGAAGAAGGGCGCTGGGGCAGGACTAGTCTTTGTATCCCCCCTTGGGGTCCACATGAGGTACATGGTTCGGCTTCATTTCCCCTCATCAAACAATACTACAGAATACGAAGCGCTCATCAACGGCCTATGAATCGCCATCGAGCTGGGCATCCGACGCCTCGACATCAGGGGCGACTCTCAGCTGGTCGTCAACCAGGTCATGAAAGAGTCATGCTGCCATGACACCAAGATGGAGGCATACTGTCAAGAGGTCTAATGTCTGGAGGACAAATTTGACGGCCTCGAACTCAATCACATCCCCAGGCGCCTCAACGAAGCGGCCGACACGCTCGCAAAAGCAGCATCAGGCCGAGAGCCAGTCCCAACAGGCGTCTTTGCCAGTGATCAACATAAACCCTCGGTACGCTACGTGGGGTCGGGACAAGCTGACGATGGCCCTTCTAGTCCGACCTCCGGGGCCGATCCACCAACTGCTCCGCCCGACCCCGAGGTCATGGAGCTTGAAGAGGACCCAGCAGTGGAGTCCAACCCTCCCGATGACTAGAGAAAGCTTTACCTCGACTACCTCCTCCACGACATACTATCGGCAGACAAGACGGAAGCCCAACGGCTCGCACGACGCGCCAAGTCCTTCGTTCTTGTAGAGGGCGAACTCTACAAACGAAGTCACATCGGAATTCTGCAACTCTGTATCCCTGGCAAACAGGGAAAACTCCTGCTAGGCGACATCCACGGTGGAGTATGCGGTCATCATGCCGCACCAAGAACCTTGGTTGGGAATGCTTTCCGACAAGGTTTCTACTGGCCCACCGCGGTAGCCGATGCCGAGCAAATTGTACGCACATGCGAAGGGTGCCAATACTACGCTCGGCAAACACACCTCTTGGCCTAGGCTCTCTAGATGATCCCCATCACGTGGCCCTTCGCGGTCTGGGGGCTCGACCTGGTTGGGCCACTCAAAAAGGCGCCCGGGGGCTTTACCCACCTGCTTGTCACCATAGACAAGTTTACAAAATGGATTGAAGCTCGACCAATATCCACAATCAAATCTGAGCAAGCTGTGCTGTTCTTTCTCGACATTATCCATCGCTTTGGAGTACCGAACTCCATCATCACAGACAATGGCACGCAGTTCACTGGTAGGAAATTCGTTCGATTCTGTGATGAACAACACATCCGAATCGATTGGGCAGCTGTCGCGCACCCCCGGACGAACGGGTAGGTCGAGCGCGCAAACGGCATGCTTCTTCAAGGCCTCAAACCCAGAATTTTCAACCGGTTGAACAAGTTTGGTGCGCGTTGGCTCACTGAGCTCCCGGCTGTGCTCTGGAGCCTAAGGACAACTCCTAGCCGGGCCACTGGCTACACACCTTTCTTCATGGTCTACGGTTCTGAGGCCATTCGCCCAACAGACCTCGACTATGGAGCACCAAGAATCAGAGCATATGACAAACAGGGAGCCGAGGCATCTCACCAAGATGCCATGGACCAGCTGGATGAAGCCCGCGACATCGCCCTCCTCCGTTCAGCTAAGTACCAGCAAGCGTTGTGGCGGTACCACAGCCGACGGGTGCGGGGTCAAGCCTTCAATGTCGGAGACCTCGTCCTCCGTCTTGTGCAGAGCAACAAGGACCGCCACAAACTCTCCCCGCCCTAGGAAGGGCCCTACGTCGTCGCGGAAATACTTCACCCAGGCGCCTACCGGTCGAAAACCATCAAAGGCGAGGTCTTCACCAACGCCTGGAACATTGAGCAGCTACGTTGCTTTTATCCTTAAAATAAGCATACACTCTTCCTTATCAGTTTTTGTCATAATAATACCCCGATCCTTAGTGACTTCTGACCCCTGCAAATAGCAAGGGGTCAGACCTCACTCGGGAGCTAGCATGAGATCGTAACATATGACATGTGTAATACAAGTATTACGCTTGCAAAAAATTCCTGTGTTATACTTACAAACATTCTCTAAGTTTTCCATTCGCCTCATAAACGAGTCCCGAGGGCTAAGATCTTGGGAACCAATTCTGAATACAACTGGTAGGACTGCGAGATACCCACGCCCCAGTGGCTGCAACCTCTTTGCTCACCAGTTCAATCAGAATTAGTTCGCCCACGTTCCTAGCTTCTTATGACTTAGACCATGAGAAGAGTCGGAAAGCACTAAAATCATTCCTACAGAAAGGAGAGAAGATAAAAATTGCTTGCCATAAGCAAAGGATGTAATTTTGTTCATTTTTTGCACAAATTCGTCACTTACAAAGCGATTTCATTACAAAAAGGAACAATATACTTATAAATTCAGAGGACTGTTTGCTCAGGGGCTTCCCCACAAAGTTATTTCATTACAGTCTCTACTTAGCTCTACTACAAGTACTACTGCGGTCGCCACGCCACGCTCTCCATCGGCGACGCCTAGGGCATGTACATGGGCCAGCTCGCCTACTGCGGTCGCCGCGCCACGCTCTCCATCGGCGACGCCTAGGGCATGTACACGGGCTAGCTCATCTACTGCGGTCGCCGCGCCATGTTCTCCATCGGCGACATCCCGATATCCCGCTGCTTCGCTAGATCCTTGAAGGCGCCACCATCTGCGATGTCTCCGCCGGAGCGTCCAGGGACTATGCCATCGTCGTCAGCTGCAACCTCGACAACGACGCCACCGCCAGGGCATCTGGGGACTACGCCATCATCCCCAGCCATAACCCTGACAACGGCGTATGGGCAGGAAATGCCTCCCGCCAAAGGAGGAGCACAGCGGACGATAGCGTAGTCGACGACGTATGACGCCCATCGGCGCCTCTTCTCCTTCGACAGCAGCGACTCCTCAGCAAGGGCAGTATGCACCATCTCATCTATGTTGGATAACCTCCGGCTCAACATCACGCGCTAGACTCGCGAGCAAATTTGTGAGTTCTCTCTCTCTCTCTAGCATTACTCTTCCTCACTCAGGAATTGCCACGACGCACGGACGCGTTCGGCGGAAAGGAAGAAGAAGGAGAGATAGCGGCTCAGAGGCAGAAGAGGAGGTGGGATGAGAACTCCTCTCCCCCTCCCTATTTAAAGAGGAGGCGCGGTAGCTAAGGAAAGGTGAAAGGTTGGACAAAAAACCCTCTCCCTTCCCCTCTTTAAATACGGAATCAATGCTGATTGATATCTGAGGGGACACGCCGAAACTGACGAGACGCACCCCGGTCGACGAGGCGTCCCTCTTTGGTCAAACTGGACACTGCCCGGGTATGGCCCGCCACTGACCCGCTCTGGACGCGGTAATTAAGACGCCCACGTGGGTAGACAACCCTTCGCCTCCCCAAGCAGGACCACGGGACGATCCGACGATAGGACCTCTGTGAAGCGGAGCCCTAATAGATCTCTTGGGCCGGCCATTCGGCCCAGGAGAGACGACGAATGAACGTCCAAAGAAAGATAAGCATCTCTGCCATCTTACTTTACGCGTTAAAATTCATTCTCGAGCTTCCGACCCCATCAAACGGCGGGGACATGAACATCACTCGGGGGCTGCCGAGGATGTCTACCAGTCTAGACATCCTCCTCACCCGACCCCTCCGTACGCTTGAAACTAAGCGCACGACATACGGGTCTAAAGTTTTGAGTAGAATTGGATGAACTAGCAGACCCTACGCCTCGGTAGCTACGGTGCTTCTGTTCACCAGAAAAATCATACTCAAACACCGGGTTCGCCTACAGAATCTCCCCCATGGGAGAAGCTGTCAGGCTGCCCAAGTCAATTAAACAGCTCGGATCGCCACCGAGACATGAAAAACAAAGAATAGCAATTCTTATGCAGGTTACTCCAACCTCATCGCGAACATCAGGGTCCGAACCCTGTGCGGACGCATTTGGTAAGAGCCTTTCATCACTCATACCGCCAAGGTAACATTGCCAACCCCGCCTTCGTTTCGATTATATTATACGTAGGCAAAACATCTCAACGCTTCGTGTCGCATCACGAAACAGCCGTCGCCTCATTCGATATAAGCGACCACAGGCCGAGGTTCGAAGGTCGGTCCGCGAAGGGCTCGAGGCCGCCTCATGCCGAACAGAGCCAGGGAGAGATAACCGAGACAAGCCCCAGCGGCCCTGCCTGACCCCGCTCAGAAGCGAACAGGGACGTCTCGACCTTCTCTCGTTTGATTCTAACCCCGAGCCAAACCCACAGAATCTCCATCGAGGAGAGGCCATCGGGCCCCCTAAGCTTATCGAACGACTCAGGCATCTGCCGGGAGGTGGGTTAAGAAGTTGTGGAGTGCCACCAGAGGGCTCTGCCGACCCCATCAGCAAATGATGGACCTGGATTCCACACGAACGTACCCGTTAGTGAGCTCGTTGAGCGCGACACTCGAGCCGTCGAGGCAAGTGTCGTTCACTCAGCCCCTCCGATTGCAAAAACCGAGGACGGGGTAACACGCAAACAACGGCCGACTCCTATTAGACCCTAACAAGGCTCGGGGGCTCAAGCCAAACAATATAGGGACACAGGTTCGAAGGCCCCACCTTGCCGAGCCCATAGAGTCCCCAGTTGGGGATTTCTGTTGGAAGACAGGGCGGGGAATATTGCGATGACATCCATGGACTTCGTCGACCCTGTCACCAAAACCACAGTTCCGATCTCCAGTAACCCCCGACCCCAACAAATGCAGGGGGTCGGACCTTACTCGGGGGCTGGTTAAGGTACGGCTACCTCCTTTCTTTCTTTCGGAACACTCTCTTCGCATTATAACCAGCGGCATAATTCAGGGGAACAGATTGGTAAGATCGTAAAAAATCAAACAAAACAAAATTACGACGCAAAATCACGAAAAGCGTCCAGACTCGAAAAATACCGACACTTGTCCACATATTACACATAAATTGTTCTCAAAATTGTTCGACTAATTACTCCCGCGGAGGGAGAACCATCTCTTTCAGACTGTCTGCCAGGTTGTCCGCAAGGGGAGCAACCATCTTCTCCATTTCCTCTAGCTCTTCATCCTCGTAGGTGGATGGGAAGCCTTCGCTCATCACCTTCAGGTTTATTTCCTTCTCGTAATGGGCGTGGGCAACGGTGAAGGCCTGGGTAATCCCAGCGTGAAAGGCACTCTCCTCAAGCTGGCCCACCCGAGCCGTGATACCTACGACACGAGCCGCGAGCGGGCTAGTCTCCACCGGCTCTGTCACATTTAGGGCATTAAGGACCACCCCGACCGTAGCTTGTAGAAGATCGTGCTCATCGCTCTCAACCTAAAGGGCCCTTCGCGCATAGACAGCCTCTTTTTCCAGCTTGGTGGAGACGTTCTCAGCTCTCAACCTTCGGTTCACCGCGTCACCGAGCTCCGCCCGGAGAGAGTGGACCACTACGACGTCCTCGTCCACCTTCTGCTGGAGGGCCATAGCCCTACTCTCGTCCTCCCGCCGGAGTTCCCGCTCCATCTCCAGCTCCTTCAGAACTTCGCCGGCCTTCTCATTGACCGCGGCATTCCTCTACAGCAGCTCGTCTCGCTCTTTCTAGAGCCTGGCAATCTCCTCCCCATCCAGCTTAGACCTCGCCGATAGATCCTCGAACATCCCGTGGGCCTCCTCCATGTCCTGACGCGCCTGGGCCTCCTGCTCCTAGGCGGTAGCAAGCTGGGCAGCCATGTCTGCTCGCAGCCGAGCCTCCTCGAAAAAGCGATCCCTCTCCGCCTTCTGCTCACGGAGAAATTGGGACTTTTTCCGGCTACGAGCAACAAGAATCTGAAGAGGAAGAAGACCGGTATCAGAAAAGCAAAAACACAAAAACATGCGCAGAAAGAAGAAAGCCCAGCAAATACCTGAGTAGTAGGAATAACAATCTCACAGAGGGCTCCTCTGGCCTGGTCCAGGGCGTTCAGCATGGTCGAGATCCCGATGTCAAGACCCTCCCGCTCCATGCTCTCGAAGTGATCATCGAGCGAAAAAAGGGCCGACGTCGGGTCCTAAGCAGCCATCCACTGGAGCGGCGTCTCCCCCCGTGCGGGGGAGCGGTCTCCTCCCGACAAAGGGGCTAGGGGCAGCTCCCTCCTGACCCTATGCGGCACCACTGCCGTGCTCGAGGATCCTCCGACTGGATCCTCCTCCATCTGGGCCACTTCGAGCGCCACGGGCGGATCCACCTGGGCCCCCGGTGGCGCGGATTGCACTGCGCCCTCGTGCGCTACCATGGCCGTACCCAGCTGGTCCAGGCTTGGCGCAGTCACGACCACCTCCACCGGCGGTATACGGCCCTCGGCCGGCTGTACCATGTCCGCCATGAAGGAAGCCGCCTACTCGGTAACCTCCGCGGGCGTGGGCGCCACCACAGACGCCGTCGGGTCGACCAACGCGGCCCCGACATCGGCATCACTCCTGCCTGAAATAGGGGTGATGGCAGGCGACGCCATCTGTCCCACTTGAATGGAGAGGCTCTTCTTGGGCGCCAACCCCAGGGGGTGACCCGTCCGCAAGAACCTGCACAAAGGTAATAACCATTAAGTCAAAATAAAAATGGAAAAAGGATGAAAACAGAGGAATCAGCAGCTTACGTTGACGTCCTTGGCCGGCGGAAGTGTTTTGGGGATGGATCCCCAGATCCCTGCCCCGACTCATCTGGGTGGGACCGTTTCATACCTGCCCCCTGCTCCGGGGAAGGGGGTTCATCTCATCGGGCGCGGCACCGGAGTCGCTCCCCTCCATCGTCTCGTCAGGCGCGGCACCGAAGTCGCTCCCCTCCATCGTCTCGCGGGGCGTGGCACCGGAGCCGCTCCTCTCCATCGTCTCATGGGGCGCGACTCCGGAGCCGCTCCTCTCTATTGTCTCGTTGGGTGCGGCATCGGAGCCGCCCCCTCCATCGTCTCACGGGGTGCAGCACCGGAGCTGCTCCCCTCCATCGTCGCCTCAGGGATGGCGGCGGCAAGCCCGCCCTCCCCCGTCCACCGGTCCTCGGCCGGCACGCCGTGTGAAGCGGCGGACTCGCCGGCCTCCACTAACATCATCGATCTACTTCCCTCCGCGTGGAAAGGGAAGGGCCCCTGCACAGATGGGTGGCCACTCGTCAGCGTGTCCTCGTCCTCCAGGACACCCCAATCCATGCCGATGGCTACCTCGTCGTCGTTGTCATCATCATCGTCATCATCGTCATTCTCACTGCTCACGTCCTCTCCCCAATCCCATGCCTCCTGCTTCAGTCGTTTCACCTTCTTCATCTCTTCCCTTGCTTTCTTGTCCCGCTCGGCCGCGAGTCGATTCGCCGCTGCCATGACCTTGTCCTTTGGCAGTGGAACCAGGCTGTCCTTAAAGACCAGCCCCCTCAGCTAGTCCCAACGTCATAAAGCAAGTGTTAAAAAATGGAGATCCAGGAAAAAGAAAAGAGCACGGGAGAGGAGGGCTTACGAATTCAAAGAATCCCGGCTCTGGCCGCATGGAGGGTGTCTGGGCACCGGATACACAATGTCAAGGACCCTGCCTGCAGAATCCTTCGTCGGCTCCGTCACCTCCTTAAGGGACAGTTTCCGCCTCGCCCGACCCCAGAGGGGCAGGGTCGGTCTCGCCCAGGAGATAGGGATTGGTCTCCGCTTCGCCCGATGATGAGGAACGAGCCTCACCCTGCTCCATATCTAAAGTTTGGATTCATCTTACCTGACCACTTCTCCCTGTTCCCTCAGGATGATAGAGACAGGGCAAGACAAGACGTTCGGGTCAACCATGGCTCCAAGAACCATACCCTGCGCCCTGGCAGGAAAAGTACTACCAGGGGAGGACGGGACGGGTGCTTTAGACCCTTCCGGGCGCCGCAGGGCCCGAAAGGTTGTATAGGTGCGTGCTCCTCACCCTGTAGAATTGTAGGCGCCGTCTTCAGCCCTGGGACACGGAACCCGACGAAGATATACGACAACTGCTACACTCCAGAAGAAGATTTGCTATCTCCACGAACGACGGGAATTCTGTCACCACGCTGTAGACCCAAGGGAGCGGTGCCCGCTTCCCGACCCCTCAGGTCCAAAGCCAGAAGGCCTTGACCTCGGCGTTACTCCGGACCCCGATCCCTCGACACTCCGACGAAGACTCACAAGAACCAGAAGACGTGCGGAGCAAGGCTGGGAAAGGCTAATAAGTCAAAACCACTGTACTACAGCCCATACCCTAAGCAGGACAACATTTTGTAATCAACCTGACACTCTACAGGGACATCAACAGTGTTGTAGGCACTTATCTTCCTTAGCACTCATCAGAATGAAGGACCAGGCCGGGTAGACGTGAACCACAAGATTAGATAAAGCCCTCATCCTTGTAAAGCCACCCCCTTGATCTATAAAAGGGGATGCGCCTATCCCATAAAGGGGACCGAAAAAGAAGACCACGCACTGATACACACAGTCAAGCGGCCACGAAGCTCTTGGCCTCCTTTCAACCCATCCATCAGAGACTTGGGACCAGTCCCTCTCTCGATCGTTTGTACCCCTTACTGTAGACCGTTCACGGTGCTAATAACACGAGCAGCAGCAAACTGGACGTAGGGACATTCGGCCCGAACCAGTATAAATCTTGTGTCCTTTAGCGCACCATCCAAGCCTAACGCGCATTACTATAAATTTACTTGCCGGTGCTTGTACGAAACACCGACACCATCAATGCTTCAGCCTAGGCTTTTTGGGCGAATGCCTTATGACCAGACTTTTGAATTATTAGTTGATACCTCTACCATTAATTTGGTGTATTGCTTCCAAAATATTTTGTGGTTGCATTGAACGACTTACGAGAGTATGTTAGTTTCCTTCAAAGTTTTGCATCTTGTGCTTGTAGGCTGCTACAATTCAGATACTTTGTCTCTAATTGCCTTGGTGTGCTAGCTTTGCGTGGCTATTTACATTCATGGAGGTCTATGTGTACGGGCTGCTGAAGCATTGTCATTTTCGTAGCTCATGTTGTCGCTTGTCTTATGCAGTAGAACATGCTCTTCCTACGTTCTGCTAAAGTTTTAAGCTATATCACCATTCCTGTTGCCAAAACTGGTCTAAAACCTCTGCTATCTGATTAGCAGTGCCATTTAACCCTACAAAGCGGTTGGAGTTGCCGGCTTTTGAGGCTATCCAAATAGAAACTGGGTATATATAAACTGTTGTCTCACATGTAATGTATGTATAAACTACCAAACAAAAAATTCTTCAGATGTGCCTTTTAACAATAGTAATTGTCTTCATTTTTTTCGTGTACTATTATCTCAAATGGATTTTGTTCTCAGCACACTCCTATATATGGCTCACAATTTTTATACTTTGACGTCACTAATCTCATTAGCACTAGCTTTATGCACTCTGAATGTTGTTTTCTACTTACAGATCGATCCAAAAAATATGCCACTTCATGAAGTGTAGATAGCTAACATTGGGGAACACATCATTTACTAGGTGCATGATCGTACCATGCTTGCCGGAAAAACAACAGCACCTCATTTCAATTGCAAGGTTCACTGCAATAAGCTAATAACCTGAACATCGTCGGTTGTTATTTCTGTGGCTTATTAGTGAATAGAGGGGCAAAAAAACTAAATATTTTTACTGAAATGTCAGCTTATTGTATAAGAACAGGCTTTTGTCACAGTATACACGTTTTAACATGCCATTTATTTTCCGGCATTTGATATGCCAATTTCCTGTAGGTTGTCTTTTGCCTAGGCATATCCTGTCTATTAATGCTACGAGACTTCTGAGCTCAACAAACCAAAGATTGAGCGGCTCATATTTTGGTGTCACTATTCTAAGGTGTTTCAGTAAATTATGTGGTTGCAATATTGACTTCCATGAACAATCTGTCAGATTTTAGTTTTGTTTGTTGTGCCTATGATTTAGGTTGCCCTGTTGACATTTTTTAAGAGATTTAGAGATTTTACAAGCTGCCGCTGCGTAAGATTGTGATTTCCTGTAGATCAATGACGAGACTCTTAGCATTGTGTGCCCTCTTGTTGCAGGCTGCCGTTTTACTTGGAAGCAAAGCTGACGTTCTCTGTATAATTGTGGTACCCTAAGATAGGTGCTTAGTTTGTCCTTTGCTTCTATCTTACAGTTTCTTTTCAGCATAGGACTGATGCGTGCTTTCGGTATAGAAAACTACATCTATTTATGGGATTTCCTTTAAGCCAGATATTTATCAGCATGAAAATGAAATCGACTGGGACCTCCTTCAGTTGACAGCTCGAGCCACTGATATGGTCATCATCTATTTCCAGAAGGCTGCTTCCGTACGACAGAAACACTCTTTTTATCTTTTAGAATCATTTACCTATACAACATATTTTGCATGTAGACAGACTGGCTTTTCCTAAATTTTAAAATCCCATTACAAGTAGGTCACAAAAAAAATGTTGAGCGTGTCCGCACAGAGCAATTTGAAGATAATACTGACAGTGACAAGGTAAACCAATGTCTATCCCTATTCAGTTGTATTTATAGTCTCGGCAAGATTTGAGAACTCACTATTGTTGACACTGTTGAGACCATACATCCAAAATATAATTCCGTCTTTAAACTAAAGCAAAAATAAATGATTTTCCAGGCCAAACTTACTTCCTCGATAGCATCTATGTTTCATTTTATTTTTTAACGGACAAATCTGTTTGCTTCATGCACTTTGGGTTTTCTTACATAAATAAAATTGTCCTAGATAGTTGCACTACCCTTTTACTTTTTCCACTATCAATGCAGAACATATAGCGCTGATCACTTCAGTCAAAAACTTTCAGAATTTGGTGACAGAAGCGGTCCATTTCATATATGTTCTGAGACCTGATCATTTATCTAAACCCATACTACCTATGATACCAAATCTTTTTTCTACTACTATGACAGATTTAATAAGTGTCTTGCATACTCTTCATGCTACTAACCATTTTCCTTATCCTACATGTACATGAAACGGTGACATGGATCTGGCATTTTGTGACATGAACAAGTTTATGCTCAGTGCATACAATAGGTCCCTGTTCACTTTCCTATATCCAGCTTATGTATGTAATAGTGCCTCCTGGATGGCAGCCCGTTTACATACTTCGAGACACTACTGTCCACTGTATATTATGTGTTAAGTTGGATGCTTAGAACTACCTGTACTCAGCTATATAGACCTATCTTTTGCGTATCTAACAAAAAATGCTAAAGCTTCTGCTTCAGGAGCGCAATCTGCAATGTTTAGTTGTTTTGTAACAAGAATTTATGTTGTCTGAACAGACTACGTCTAACGAACGGCTTCCTATTGCTGACTACCTTGTGTTTTTTTCTCTTCCAGGATCTCCAATATTTGGCAAAAAGTATGGCGGGTTGTTCCAACCATTTATAGCCAGCTCAGGTTAGTGTCCGATTTTACGCTCCTCTTATCTATGTTTTGAATGTGCCTATTCTAGGTTCGCCTTTTACCTTACACGACGACTGAGTTTGTTTACTGATGAAATTAGCATACTTAGAGTGAATTTAGCTACTCCTGAAATTTGTGCCACCATGTCTGCAGTTAGGTTGCCTCCTATTGTCATCTATAGTCTTTAGACCTTCTAGACTGTGATTTGTGATTTTTATAAACAACCCAGTTACAGTGTTGTTCATACCATCCTATCGCCCTGGACGACATCCATTTTTTGATCCAATTTTTTAGTTTGCATTTTTTTCCTTTACCTAACTTGGCCCCTGGGCGGACATGCACTTTTTTTCTTTACCTAACTTGCCCTTCTATCTGTTAAATCACGCTTTGCCTCATTGTACTGCTATTTCCAAAAAAGATTTTGAAGCATTATCTATAAAATTATTTTCCTAAACATTTAGCTGACCAACATCATTTAGATAACAAGCTTTGTACGATGTGAATAGCGTACAACACACGTCTTGATGCGGTATGATAATACTTAGTCATGCTCCAGTAACCAAATGTGTTTCAAATTCCATGTGCTCTTGTTCGTAGACAAATAGCAACATGAAGTGCTCGTGCTAAGCATCATAATCCATCTCGTTGCCTTTTAGGTTCCTAATTGATCAGATTGAAGCACATCTTTACTCACGGTAAATTGTTTTGCGCATGCACACATCGTATATTTATCTTTTTGTTGACAGACTGAATAGATCTATCATATTCAAATGTATCACCAGATTCACCCCGCAAGCAGAGTTCAATGTCTTTCAGCAGCAGCCTTTCCAATCGTGGACAAAGATTACTAAAACACATCCCTTTGACATCTCAAGATGAAAGGATCAAACATTCAGAGGCGTAGTTAGCGCTTAATTTGCTACCTTCTCAGCCATCCAGCCATCCAGAACACTGCTATCACTGATTTGTGTTGTCAAATATGTAAACAAATACGCACTGCCCCATGTACAAAAAAGCTGAAGTGTTCGAGTTTATCTGTATAAAATGTCTATATTAACCTCCTTTGACTAATTCTCTTTCCATATAAAGATTAAACGTGTATTTTTCATTTACCAGCTAATTCACGTCGTGCGCCAGGTATTATAGTGCCAGGTATTTATCGTGTCCATGCTCCGATCTTATAAAAATATATACACACCTCCAGATTTATGATTGGATTTACAACTGACTACCGACGCACAACTGACTGTCGACGCGCGAGGACGCACGTGATGGACTAGTTATTTTTATTTGGGCCTGGTAGCTAGTGTCGTGAGGCCCTTGGCCATCAGTGCAGAAAACACAAACGCACGTCCGCCCGGCACTCACGGAGGCGGGACAGAGTCACGAGAAATTCACACGTAAAGAAAACAGAGTGCCCTTCGCCGAATCGCCCCTGCTGGGCCTCCTCGTCTTCTCCAACTCATCAGAAATAAAAAAAAAATCCCTAACCCTCGTGCTCTCTTCAGTCTTCCCGGCCAAGCGCGGAGCCGTCCAGGCCAGTGACGAGTCCGCGAGAAACAGCCGAAGTGGCAGCCGATCAAAAGCCGACAGGCCAGCGGCCAGGACTCCAGTCTCAAGGAGGCCAAGCCACGGAGCCCTAATCAAGCAATAAGTGAGTAGTTGATCAAGGTGACCTAGGGGTGTTTAGATGTTTTTGGAATGACAAAACTTTTGCCCCTGGTCTTTTGCTGTAAAACTTTTGCTATTCAAACTTTTGTCATTTGGTGTTTAGATGCATGTTAAAAACTTTAGCCATGCAGACACTGTACGCGCCCCCAAAGACGTTTTTGCCTAGTTTTGGGCCTCTTAGGAATCAAATGCCAAAAGTTTTGCAGCCCATGTTTTATTGTTTTTGCCTATGATGTTAGATCCATTTTGTCAAAAAATGAGATAAAACCGTAAAAATTTTGTCTAAAATGGGGAACTAAACACCCCCTTAACGATACTTTGTAAAATAATCTTGCCTGGTTAATCACTTTTATTTACTTCATGCAGGGTGTAGCCTATATACTCTATAAAAGCTACAAGTATTTTTGTATATTCTAATTTGGAGGGTGTCGTCAAAGTTCTGGATGCGCGCCGGCGTGCGTTCCTGTGGACGGGCACAGACACGGCCTCTGGGGCACAATGCCTCGTTGCCTGGGAGGATGTCTACAAAGACAAGGAAGACGGCGGGCTGGGGATCAAGCGCATTGACACCCAGAATGCCTGCTTGCTGCTCAAACTTCTTCACCAGCTTCACCACCCGGACGCCGGGCCACAGAGCACGTCAACCTGGCGGACCTGAGCGGCGCGCTCTACGGCACACACTGGACGGCGCTCCGGGACTTGCTCCCGGCGTACAGCACATCACCAAGGTGTCGATTGGGGATGGGCGCAACACGAATTTCTGGAAGGACTGCTAGCTGGGCGATGTGCCATTGGCCGCCCGGTTCCCGGCCCTCTTCAGCCACTACGTCGCCCGCGCGACGTCGTGCGCGCGAGGCGGCGCAACCTGTTCCAGCGCCGACTCACACCTCAAGCTTCGGTAGAACTCGATCAACTCTCCGAGATGCTCCAGGAGGTCACGCTGGGTTTGGAGCCGGACGAACGCTCCTGCTTCTTCGAAGATGGTGGGCACCGGCTCGTGTCGGGGCTCATCTACGAGGCCTCGACGCGCGGTGACCACGACTGTGCCGCCTACTACTTCGTCTGGAAGAGCCTCGCCCCGCCGCGCGTCAAGTTCTTTGGTTGGCTCCTCACGAAGAACAGGATCCACTGCTGTCAAGCCCTGGCTCGCAAGAACATCCTTGAGGACGCAGCCTGTGAAATTTGCAAGGCGGCGGAGGAGTCGGCAGACCACATCTTCTCTAAGTGCCCGTTCGTCCAAGGCTACTGGACAACAATCGGATGGCTCCCAGACAACATCGCCAAGGTCCAGGAGCTTTGGAACACCCAGCCCCACTCCCCCCGCATTGCGAAGAAGGTCCTTCATCCCCTGCTCCTGCTCTTATGCTGGGAAATTTGGAAGCACATGAACGATGTTGTCTTCCGTGGGATGCCACCCGATGTCGCCCGCCTCACCTCGGCATGCAAGGAGTCCATCAAGAACTGGAGTTGCCGCATCCTAAGAAAAGAAGAAGCAATGTCCAACAGCTGGATGTTAGCATTTTCTATGTAAATCTAAACCGCATGAGAAGGTTTATTGTCGGGCAGCGCGGGGTTTATTGTCGGGTACGGGGTTTAACTGCCGGCGCGGCGGATGACGCAGAAAGACTTGACGGCCACGTCCGTGATGAAACGAAACCCTAGCGGCAGCAAGCTGGTGCCGGAATGGGGCCGGCGAACTGCCCAGCCCGTGAAGATGGCGCGCCCCTTTGCGGCTGGACGAGAGGGATTGTTTGGGCTGACACGTACCCGTGGGCTATTTCGGCGGAGGAGGAGAGAGACGGGTTTCTGGCCCAGCGCCCAGCCCATGTTACGGTTGTCTCGTCTGGGCGACCATTTGTTCTGTTGATGATGAATTGATGAAGAAAGCTCTGATGGGCTCAAGAGACGATAGCATCACACTGGCACAATCATACGGTTGGCATGGCATCCGTACGACCAGTCCAAGCGCGCAGAGCCAGCCCTCAGAGTCAGGGAGACAGGGGCACCGGGCACGGTCCTCAGCGGAACTGGTGTCTCTGCAGGGACAGGGTCCGTACCACGATCGCTTATCGCTGGGCGGCGCCGGCGATCGCTGCCGTCGCTGCACAAATCGCTCACATGATGCTTAGGGCGTCCCAACAGATGACGTAAACAAGAAAAAAAGAAGTAGGAGAGAGAATAGTTATAGCAACGAATAAATAGCTGATCTATTGATCTATTTTACGTGGTTAAAGAATGTGTAAAAGGAACATGTGGATCCAATAATATATAGAAAAATAAGAATATATAAAATATTCTTTACTTTTATCTTTGACCCTCACGTAAGCTTAGCACCGTTGGAGACGCCGGTACGGCTTCCACGTCTCGTGTCGTCTCCATCCAGAGAAACGCGTCGTCACCTCCCTGGGCGGCGCCGGCGTCGGCGAGTGGCATGCTGCATCCCGGACTTTCGCTTTTTCATCTGCCGCTGCCGGCGCCAGGTCACATGTCATATCGCAGTGCCGAAGCAGGACAGCGAGTCGCGCAGCGAAGTATCGATGCGCCATGTATGCATGCGCCGGCCGCCGGAGCCCAGCAGAGCTGGGACATGGACCGCCTCGTCTGAGGCCAGCGAAGCCACGGTCGTTTGGCATCGTCCGACGAGACAGCACAAAATATTTTGGTTCATACAGTAAAACATGAGTACCCATAAAATCTCGGCACGATGTCTACACTGCCCCGCTCTTATTCCAAACCGTGTTTGAGCCGGCACAATACAGAAATGACATGTAAGCATATACAACACTGAAATACAATTAATAAATAACTTATTTATTATACAATTATACAGTCGACACGGAATTTTCGTCTCCGTGCCGAGAACACACGCAGCAAGCCAGAAGGGTCCGCTCGATGGAGCAGATCCGTCTAGCTTCAGCGCAAGGATGGTTGATCCTGCGCAATCCTCCCGAGACGTGCCAGTCAATTTGACCCTGCAATTGATCAGGAGAGAAAGCTCATCAGTAATTAAGGGCGGAACGTGCCAGTGTTGCCAGACAATTCCGAATGTGCGGCTCTGAGAGCCGATATGAGAGGAGATCGACTAAATAGTCGATTCTAGCATATCCATAAGAATAAATCGATTAAAGCTCATGGGGTCGTATAAGAAGAATCGGTTATCCTTGAGGATAAATATTATTTAAGCAAATATTAATCAATGGCAATAAGATATCAATGATGATCGGTTTATACTGAGCCAATGATTACAAGTAACCAAACTCTTTTTTATATAAAGAGATAATTCAACACCACTTAACCATTTAATAAAGATAAACCTAATGAACATATTAGATCTCATCCATCGTCATGACCAGTGGGGCATGAGGCAGAATCATGCAGGCCGTAGTAATAACAATAGACTCGACGACCCTACCTCATTACTAATATCAGTGGAGCATGAGGCAGAATCATGCAGGCCGCAATACAATAATAAGATCGTGGGGTTAACATATCTTTCAACTTATCTCTACTTCAATGATCTCATAATGTGAACTGTTCGTGAAAGCACTCGATATCGGCTAAACAGCCGATTCAGGCATAGCGCACAGTTAAGGTCATGCCTCCTCAGAAACGGGTCTATCAACTAACGATCCCCACTCCATGGTACCAACAGTGGGGTGAGAGGCAGAATTCCACAGGCCGTGATGACGAGCCATGGAACAGTTTTCATTAACCAATAGATCTACTCGAGATCAGACATGCCTTAACCGCACGCTATGCACGATTAAGATTGATGTAAAACAGCCGATAAAAACATAATTCATCGTTTAAGGTGTAAATTAGATCAACTTTAAATTAGCAAACGATGAGTTAAACAAGATATAAGGTCGATCCAGATCAATCTCAATCGGGCAGAGTGATATTGCTGTAATTAGATAAACAATAAAAGTAATAAGCAATATCGGTAACTTAATGAATCTACCAAAGACTGCCATACTAAGGTAGAGCCGATAACTTAACCTTAATCTAATTCAAGCAGTGGGGTGTGAGGCAGAATCACACATGCCATACTTGAATTAGACAAGAGTCGATAACTAGCCTATACCAGAGTCGCAGTGGGGGTCGACCGAATCGATGTAGCCATACGAACAGAAGTATAAACCATGACGGTAGTTATAGACAAGCAGTGGATGTCGACCGGATCGATGCAGCCATACTCGCTGAAGAACTCGCCGAGATCTACTCTACTCCTACTCTAAGGGGTGGCCGGAACTGAAAAAAGTAATTGACTTGTATTTGATTGATTCTTTTTACATTAGCCGGGGCTTTGATATTTATACCCGGGACCTAAACATGAATCCTACTCGAGCACGATTCGTTACAATCCTTTGCATAAACGAAAATATTCCTAATTTAAGATAACTTGGACTCTAATATTTCCCTTTTTGTAGAGTCCAGCATGTCTCGTCCTGGCGCCGATCATAACCTTCGTCATTATCCGCTGGCGCTATCTAAAGAAAGCCGACTCTAGTTTTGCGCTTGAATCAGCTGGTTCCGATTTGCACGCAATTGATTCCCTGACGACATGACCTCGGGAGCCTTCAAGTCCCTGTGACTCTTCTTCTAAATTTTGGTGTAAACACATGCTTCCCAATTTTGGGATAAAGGTAATTTTATTCCAAAATTATCATGTCTGTATCCCTGATTGGTCCATAGTCACGGGTAGAGAACCTTGATGTGGGGTCTACTGCTTGTCGTCGCTTGCGTCCACTCATGAGCCTATGCCTCAAAACTTATCACTACTTCACGGGCATTTGGATTCATCTTCACGGGCCGGCTATAAAATACCTATCCGACCTTGGCAAGAGCAACTCAACAATTCAGCCATGTCTTTCTTCTTCCTGTCTCTTCGAGTGCCCCTGACTCCGCTGGACCCTCCATGGTCTTGTTATGAAGATCTTGAGCAGTTAGAAGAATTCTTGTGCATAGGGTGATTGTGTCACTTATTCTAGCGCCTCGTTGGGCAAGAAGACCAGCCATTGTGGTTAGAAGAATTCTTGTGATATCACCTGAGTCTTCTCTTCATGCTCACAAGGCTATTTTAGTGTTTGCGGGGGCTAGAGGGTGTGATCACCTTCCCCTGTGGCTTCTCCAAATGCCCATCAAGAAAGCCTCGGGCTTCTTTTCTATAGTTTCTCAATTTATCAAGAAATCTGTTGAGCATATGTTAGGCGGACGAACTTTCTTCTTCTCTGGTATAATTTATTGATGGGCCGATGCGACTTGGCTCATAATGAGTTTCGGCCTTGCGGAAATCTAGACTCCCTTCAATCCAAAGAAGTTCTGGTGGGTTAATCTTTAGTCAATGTATCCATCCCACGATATTTTATAATCTGGGGAAGCAAAAAATGCAAATCCGTTATCTCTTCGTTATCCGTCCCCTGAATTCTCGAAGTGTTGATCCGTTTTCATTTCCGATTTGAGCTTCATACCTCCATCGAAATCTATCTTCTCGCTTTCCCGGGCTATATATACGGGCTATGGCTGTGAACCGAAAAACAACCCTATTCGTCTCAACTCCTCTTCGTCTTCAGTACATCCTCTATCTTTCCGTAGGTTTGAGATCATGGAGAACAACAAGACGTCTGCTGAAGAAGCCCGCAACGGATCCACACCATCACGCCAACGCCCTCATCGTCAAAAGGACCATCTTGTGGTGCTCCCATCGCTTTGGATCAAAGGGCCAACTCCACCCAGCCCTCGGGGTCATCTTTGGTACCAATCCGCTACCAGCTTCCCCGTTACCTGAGGCGACAGATCAGCAATGATGATCTGCTGGCCTCCATCGACCGGACCGACCAATGTCTAGCCAACTGCCTCTCACTAGCGGAATTGGCTTTGGCCATGATTGAAGACCGATCTCCCCCTGAGGTCAGCCTAGTGAGGGAAAGGTTGGCTAGGGCTAAAGCTAGAATCATGGGTGAGATGTCTGCCATTATTTCTCTGTTCTTCCTTGATTTTACCCTCAAGATCTCTGATCACTCTTTCCTTGAATATTTTAGATCTAACTTCTCAGTTGGAGAGTCTTCGATCAGCAGTGGATCATGTGGCGGGGTTTGTCAATGCTAGGGGTGCCGTTTCGGTGGTTCGCTTGCATGACATCCCAAACTGTGTCAGGGAGGTCGCCCTTCATGGCCTTCGTCATGGCGCTGCCATGGCGTTGGTTGCTGCACAAGCCCATTCGGTCAATAATCTTCGGCTTCTTCCCCATGGTTTTCCAGACATAGTGCACCCTGGGGAGCATGAGCACCTGGTTGAAGATTTTATGAACGCCACCAACTCTATAGCTTTCAATACCCTGGCCGACGACATAGTAGACAAAGTGTTTTCTGGCCCGTAGCTTGTAATAGGTGATGTTTGGTAAATAACTTCCTCGCCTTGAGTGGTTTCCCATTGTTTCATGCTTCATACCCTTCACTTTGTTTGTGTTTGCTTTGCTTCTATAGGCGATACACACCGTATCGGCTTTTACTCCTTTGGGTTCACCTTTTGTACTGGAGGCGATGTCTTTTCAATATCGGCTATTAAAGCTATCGACCGAACAGATCATTTATTAAGTATTGATCCAAACGCTAGGATAATATTTCTTTAAATATTTCTCGTTGATTGCTCGGCCAAATTCTTCCTCTCATTTTAATGTTTCCAAAATATAAGCATTACCAGGCGCACAACATTTGATCCGATAGGATCCTTCCCAGTTAGGTGACCATTTGCCGAATTTACAATCCTTTGATCCGATCGGCAATTTCACTTTCCAGACCAACTCTCCTTCGGAGAATTGCTTAATCTTAACCTTTTTATTATAATATTTTGCAACCCTCAGTTTATTGGCTTCGATATTCTCAAGAGCGCGCAGTCGAAGGCAACTCAAGTCTTCTAGATCGTCTATCATCGTATTATTGTAAACCTCAGCTAACAAATCATTCTGCAACATAACACGTCTCGATCTGGTCTGAACTTCCCAAGGAAGGACTGCGTTATGGCCATACACAAGCTCATAAGGTGATGTTTTAATTGATCCATGATAGGCCATCATGTATGCCCATAGTGCCTCATTAAGCGTCGAATGCCACTTCCTGGGCTGTTCCTCAATTTTCTTCTTGATCAGCTTAATCATAATCAGATTGGACGCCTCTGCCTGACCATTAGCCTAAGTATAGTAAGGAGACGAATTTAGTAGCTTGATCCCTATACTGGCAGCAAAATCTCTGAATTCCTCTGATGTGAACATGGTCCCTTGATCGGTAGTAATAGCATGAGGAATCCCAAAATGATACACAATATGCTCCTTGACAAAATCAACCATGTTTTTTGAAGTTACCGTTTTTAAGGGGACTGCTTCAACCCACTTGGTGAAGTAATCTGTTGCTACCAATATGAACTTATGTCATTTACTCGAGGGTGGAAAGATCTGGCCAATTAAATCAATTCCCTAACCCCAAAACGGCCATGGCTTGATTATTGGGTTCATGGCCGATGCAGGCGACTTCTGGATATTACCAAAACGTTGATAGTCTTGGCATCCCTTGTAATATTTAAAACAATCTTCTAATATTGTTGGCCAGAAATATCCAGTTCTGTGGATAATCCATTTCATCTTATAAGCCGATTGATGAGCTCCACATATCCCTTCATGCACTTCACCCATCAACACCTTAGCATCTTCTTGATTCAGGCATTTGAGTAAGGCCCCATCGATCATTTTGTAATACAGCTGATCACCCAACAGAACGTATTTAGTCGATTTATACCTTAGTTTTCTAGTAACTTTTCATGACGGATCTCTAAGGTAGTCGACTATCTCAACTCTCTAGTCATTATCCAAGGTTTCATTGCCCAAGATTTCTTGAATTACTCGATAACCTGATGCACTTTGAGCCAAACGGTTAGTTTCTTGATTTTGTGCCCTCGGAATGAGTTGAAATGAGACATGAGAAAACTCTCTGAGCAACCTCTAACACTTGTCATAATATCTCCTCAAAGTGTCTTCTTTGCACTCATATAGGCCGATCAACTGATTAATAATTAACAGTGAGTCTCCAAATATTTCAATTGCTTCGGCCTTTACCTCATGAAGAAGTTGAATCCCTCTCAAAACAGCCTCATATTCTGCTTGATTGTCGGTAACCATTGGCTTGGTTGGAAAGGCAAACTAAAAAATTGCCCCCTGAGGCAAAATAATCACAATACCAATGCCACCACCTTGCTTGCAAGATAATCCATCGAAGAATAACGTCCAAGGTACCGGCTCTACATAATTCATGCTTGGTTTACGATGCTGGGTGACAAAATCGGCTATTACCTGCCCTTTGACTGCTTTAGCCGATTCGTACCTCAAGTCAAACTCTGATAACACGAGAATCCATTTTCCCACTCTCCCATTTAGTATTGGCATCGATAACATGTGCTTGATTACGTCAGCCTTGGAAACAACCGTACATTCGGCCGACAATAAGTAATGCCTCAACTTGGTGCAAGAAAATATAGGCATAAGCATAACTTTTCGATGGGAGAATATCTTATTTCTGGATCTAGAAGTCTCCTGCTTAGATAGAAAACCACTCGCTCCTTTCCTTTAAACTCTTGCATCAGGGCCGATCCAATTGTTTTGTCATCGGCCGATATGTACAACTTGTAAGGCTTACCCTGCTGAGGAGGAGCTAGCACAGGTGGACGCTTCATATACTCTTTTATCTCTTCAAACGCCTTCTGTTGTATGTCACCCCATCTGAATTCTTGATCGTTCTTTAATTTCAACAAGGGAGAAAACGGAAGAAACCTTTTCGATAAATTTGAAATAAACCTTCTGATGAAATTAATCTTGCCAAGCAAAGATTGCAACTCTATCTTAGTAGTCGGGGGCACCGCATCGTCAATTGCTTTCATGCTCTTCTGACCGACCTCAATCCCTCTCTCATGGACCATAAAACCCAAGAATTACCCAGCTGATACCCCAAAGGCACACTTATTAGGATTCATCTTCAGACCATGTTTTCTCGTACATTCTAGAGTTTCCCATAAATCAGCTAGATGCTCTTTGTACCCTTTTGATTTTATTATCACATCATCAATGTAGATTTCAACAATCCTGCCGATTAACTTATGAAAAATATAATTCAGTGTCCTTTGATAAGTGGCACCAGCATTCTTTAGACCGAAGGTCATCACAACCCATTAGAACAAGCCGATTGCACCGGGGCACCTGAAAGCGGTCTTCGCTATGTCCTCTTCAGCCATGAAATTTTGGTTATACCCTGCATTGCCGTCCATGAAGCTAATAACCTTGTGCTCGGCTGCTGCATCCACTAACATATCGGCTATCGGTATTGGATAACCATCCATGGGTGTGGCTTTGTTTAGATCCCTAAAATCAATGCAAACCCTTAATTTTTCATTCTTCTTGTATACAGGGACAACATTCGATATCCACTCTGCATATCGGCATGGTCGGATGAACTTCGCCTCTAGTAGCCTTTCAGTCTCTTTTTTAATATCATTAAGCATGCTCAGATTGAATCTCCTTGGAGCTTGCTTGAATGGCCGATATCCAGGTTTAATTGGTAACTGATGCTCAACAATTGACCGGTCCAAACTAGGCATCTCGTAGTATTCCCAAGCAAAACAGCCTTTAAATTCTTTCAATAAATTAATTAACTCCTGCTTACACTCCGAATCCAATTTAGCACTTATGTACGTCGGCCTAGGTCTGTCTCCAGAACTAATATCCACTTCTTCCAATTCATCAGCCGACGTGAAGCCGTGTCCTAGTTTACCATCTATACCATCTATTGGATTATTCATTAAAACAAATTTTCAAAGCCGACTGCTTGGATCGGCTGTGGGCTTTCACCATTGACTCTGAATTCTGATGGCAACAGAAAAACCATTTAAATATTAGTCGATGGTTGCTTTCTATCGGCTATTCACTTGGTACGCCACACTTGAGTTTTATCGGATGGCTGAGCATGTTCTATCTCCTTATTCCTTAGGCGTTGCACTTCTCTCTTCTGGCTTCTTGTTAAACCTCCGAGGCACCATTGGCCTTCCTGCCAAACATGTTCCCTCTGGTTGCTTCCTTCTTCATGATCAGCCCAGTCTTGGTCAATAACTCTTTTTCCCAGCCAATCATAAATACTTTTATTTTTTAAGCGTCGATCCATGTTATTATGACGATATGCATCCTGGGCATGGATAGACCAGCGGTTGACTTGAGATTGCCTAAACTCCCAATTTTGATTGCTGCATTTTGGACAGTTATGTCTGATAGGCAATTTCAAACCTTTGTTCCAACAGTATCTGAAGAAAGGATAATTCTAGTGCGATTTGGTTTGTTTCCCTTCATACCTCTCCTCTTCCAGTTGACGCCGGTATTTTTGATCCTCTAACCATCGCTGATAATCTTTTTCCTTCTGCCACTACCACTTATTTAACAGGATCCGAGATGTGACTCATGGCTTTGTTGCTCCATCCTTTGACGTTTCCCCCTGTTCATATCAGCTTCTCTGCTGATTATGATGTTTTCTAATCTCTCTGTATTCATTAGCCGATATTTACATCTTGGGATCAACTATTCCAGCTTCTCTCGATTTGGCCGATGTTAGGACCTTAGTTTTTCCTTTGAAGAGAGCAACATCAACCATATTTTGATCTCCGGGGAAAGGATTATCATCCACCTTCATCTTCCGAGGTGTATCAAACTTGAGCCTCCCTTGCTGAATAGCCCTCTGTATATGCTGCCGAAAAATTCTACATTCATTGGTGGAATGAGAAGTAGCATTATGGAACTTGCAGAACTTCTTATTCTTCAACTGTTTGGGGGGCAACATAACATGATTGTCCGGTAATTTGATCTGGCCCTTCTCAAGTAAGAAGTCAAAGAGCTTGTCCGATTTTGTGACATCAAAGTCATAGCTCTCCTCGACTCCTCTTCCCCAATGATTTGGCACCACTACTGTCTTCTTGCCCCAATTCCATTCAGCTACAGCAACCTCCTCTTCTTCATCTTCATAGCCATCATCTGCTGAGTATGGATCGTAAGCTTTGGCTATAGTGGTACTCTTCTGGAATCGGGTATCTCTGCGCATACTCTGTAATTGGCTATTGAGCGCTGCTACTCGTTGAGCCAATTGACCCAAGTTGTCAAATTCTTGTCCTAGTAGCTTTTCTTTCTATATTGGCAACATTCCTAGGATAGCTAAAGAGCTATCTGATCATCGGCCAAGTTCAATGAGAAGCACAAGTTCCTAGTCTCTTGGAATCTCTGAAGAAACTCAATGCCCGATTCATTAGTCCTCTGTCTCATGGTTGTCAAATCGGTTATCTTCTTTTCTCCAGTCCCAGTATAAAAATATGTATGAAACTTCTTTTCTAGGTCAGCCCAATTGGCAATGGAGTTGACTGGTAGTGACGAAAACCAAGTGAAGGCTGGCCCTGACAGGGATAAGGACAAGAAATGAACTCGATGAGCATCCTCAACTGATGCTTTGCCCAATTGTGTAAGATACCGACTGACATGTTCTATTGTGCTTGTACTGTCTTGACCGGTGAACTTGGCTAACTCTAGGAGCATGTAATTTGTAGGAAGAGCGACCAAATTATACCAATCTAGATATGAGCGTTTGTACGAAAAGGTTAGCCCATTTGGCTTTAGACCGAACTGATTCTTCGTCATCTCAGTCACCTTTAGCAGTAACTCGTCAGCTTGCGGTTTTGGGTTTCTCAGAACTTGCTGACCCATCTGTGGATTGAAATCCCGTGTGCCTTGATATCCTGAATTTGGCATCTTGTGGAGGGTGTTATAATCCATGCCATAGTGATAGCCTTGTGGAATCTCAATCTATTGGGTCCTTTGCTGGCTCGCTGCTTGAAGTCTCTGATTATAGACATAAGGATCTATATCTCTACGAATCCTTTGAATTGATGGTGCTATTTTTTAAGCCGACGATGGTATGTGGCCTGATGTGCCAAAATTGATCACCTGATTCTGACCTTGCCCCGTCGGCTGTTGTACATGCTGTATTGATGGTCCAGGATTATACTGTATCCGATTCATAGTAGTACCCGGAGTTTGTTCAGATGAACCTTGAAGTGTCTGGATGTCACCATTATCAGCTGGTGCTGCTTCTTGATGGCTGGTACCGACTTGATTAGTCCCTTGAGTTGATGGATCTGGAATGTTGTAACAAGTCAATCCAACCCGACCAATTGGAATTCCATGAATCGCCTTTTTCATGGCGTTGTGAAATGCGTCAACGAAAGCTTCATTGCGGCTTGATATAGCATCACGAACAGATTTGTCTCTGGCTTCCGTAAAGAAATGCCTGTCTTCAGCTTCGACTGTATCTGTCTACCCATATAGCAGAACTCTTGGTAGTAGAAATTTCTGAATAATTGTGCTGTCACATATTTTGGTGTAGGACAACAAACACTTCCCATGAAATTCTTCTGTAGCTTTGCTGATGGTATCCTTATCTTCATTAGGTAGGTCTTCATAATGTACCATAAGGATGTTGTCGTTGTTGTGAGCCATCATGACAATTGTGGTGTCCCACCGGACATGCCAGAAATGTATGTTGACACAGAATTTTTGTCTCTGTGCTGAGGACACACGTAGCAAGCCGGAAGGGTCCACTCGATGGAGCAGATCCACCTAGCTTCAGCGTAAGGGTGGTCAATCCTACGCAATCCTCCCGAGATGTGCCAGTCAATTTGACCTTGCAATTGACAAGAAGAGAAAGCTCATCAGTAATTAAGGGCGGAACGTGCTGGTGTTGCCAGATAGTTCCGAATGTGCGGCTCTGAGAGCCGATATGAGAGGAGATCGACTAAATAGTCGATTCTAGCATATTCATAAGAATAAATTGATTAAAGCTCATATGGTCATATAAGAAGAATCGGTTATCATTCAGGATAAATATTATTTAAGCAAATATTAATCAATGGCAATAAGATATCAATGATGATCAGTTTATACTGAGCCAATGATTACAAGTAACTGAACTCCTTTTTATATAAAGAGACAATTCAACACCACTTAACCATTTAATAAAGATAAACCTAATGAACATGTTAGATCTCATCCATCGCCATGACCAGTGGGGCATGAGGCGAATCATGCAGGCCGTAGTAACAACAATAGACTCGACGACCCTAAGTCATTACTAATATCAGTGGAGCATGAGGCAGAATCATACAGGCCATAATACATTAATAAGATCATGGGGCTAACATATCTTTCAATTTATCTCTACTTCAATGATCTCGTAATGTGAACTGTTCGTGAAAGCACTCGATATCGGCTAAACAGCCGATTCAGGCATAGCGCATAGTTAAGGTCATGCCTCCTCAGGAATGGGTCTATCAACTAACGATCCCCACTCCATGGTGCCAACAATGGGGTGAGAGGCAGAATTCCATAGGCCATGATGACGGGCCATGGAACGGTTTTCATTAACCAATAGATCTACTCGAGATCGGACATGCCTTAACCGCACGCTATGCACGATTAAGATTGATGTAAAATAGCCAATAAAAACATAATTCATTGTTTAAGGTGTAGATTAGATCACCTTTAAATTAGCAAACGATGAGTTAAACAAGATATAAGGCCGATCCAGATCAATCTCAATTGGGCAGAGTGATATTGCTGTAATTAGATAAATGATGAAAGCAATATACAATATCGGTAAGTTAATGAATCTACCAAAGACTGTCATACTAAGGTAGAGCCAATAACTTGACCTTGATCTAATTCAAGCAGTGGGGTGTGAGGCAAAATCACACAGGCCATACTTGAATTAGACAAGAGTCGATAACTAGCCTATACTAGAGTCACAGTGGGGGTCGAACGAATCGATGCAGCTATACGAACAGAGGTATAAACCATGACAGTAGTTACAGACAAGCAGTGGAGGTCGACTGGATCGATGCAGCCGTACTCGCTGAAGAACTCGCCGAAATCTACTCTACTCCTACTCCTAAGGGGTGGCCGGAGCCAAAAAAAGTAATTGACTTGTATTTGATTGATTCTTTTTATAATAGCCGGGGCTTTGATATTTATACCCGGGACCTAAACATGAATCCTACTCGAGCACGATTCGTTACAATCCTTGGCATAAACAAAAATATTCCTAATTTAAGATAACTTGGACTCTAATCTTTCCCTTTTTGTAGAGTCCAGCATGTCTCGTCCTGGCGTCGATCATAACCTTCGTCATTATCCGCTGTCGCTATCTGCAAAAAGACGACTCTAGTTTTGCGCTTGAATCAGCTGGTTCCGATCTGCACGCAATTGATTCCCTGACGACATGACCTCGGGAGCCTTCGAGTCCCTGTGACTCTTCTTCCAAATTTTGGTGTAAACATATACTCCTCCAATTCTAGAAAGAATTATGGAATTCATGAAAAAATCATAAAAATAGTGACGAGGAGAACGCACACACACAAAAAAAACATATTCTGAGGGCCGCCGGCACAATAGTAAGACAGGGTCGGCAAGCTATAGGGTGTGCTTAAGACAAAGTAAAGACTCATGTTTAAACCGAAAGAGTTATAGTGTTAATATTGTTAGATTAAACTCTAAACTTTAGGTGTAGATCTAGCGGGTAAAAGGGCATCTGTTGGTGTACCTTGGTAGCCCTTGGTAGCCCTAGTCTTCGCCCTGGCGCAGTTGCCCGCAACAACGTGGATGCTGGTAGCGTGGCGTTGTAGGCATCGTGGTGGCGATGCTGTGGCAAGGGCGGAGTTAGTGGGGCTTCCCGTCGCTGGCAGCACTCACTTTATATTGGATTGGGTTTTCTGTAGGTGGTAACGGCGGCTTCGGCCAACCTCGTCATCCGAGCCCTGGTCCCCACACCTCTCTTTATAGTGATGTGCGACAGGGGCCCACCAACCATATTAGGGTTGGGCGCCCCCGATCAGGGCACAGATCCATGTGCCCAATAGGCCGTTGGGCCTATTG
This sequence comes from Miscanthus floridulus, assembly GCF_019320115.1. Lineage (NCBI taxonomy): Eukaryota > Viridiplantae > Streptophyta > Magnoliopsida > Poales > Poaceae > Miscanthus > Miscanthus floridulus. The sequence continues at coordinate 203,694,437 of NC_089580.1, read as the reverse complement.
GTGGAGATCAACTAACATTCTCCACCTTGATCTCAATACCATCTTTTAATTTCATATCATTTACTTTTGTTCATTCCATTACAGATTAGTGCATAGAGCATGTTTCATCGTCATGGTCAATTACCGATAGATTTAACAGCTACAACACACCACTCTGTTCTAAAATAGGTACTTAACTTTGGGCCTTTTTTGTCCAGGAATTTTAGGCTTTCCCTTAAACCCATGCTAGCTATATGTTCTCTAAACACGTTGGGTGGTAAGCCTTTTGTAAGCGGATCCGCGAGCATCTTTTCGGTACTTATATGCTCAAGACTTATGACATGATCCCGGACTTTATCTTTCACAACATAATACTTTATGTCAATGTGTTTGGTAGTACCACTTGACTTATTGTTGTGAGCATATTGTACTGCCAAATTATTATCGCAGTATAACTTAAGTGGTCTATAGATGTCGTCAACCACCTTCAAACCGGGTATGAACTTCTTTAGCTAGTTCACCTGCCCCGTTGCCTCATAACACGCTACAAACTGTCATACATTGTGGATGATGTAGTGACGGTTTGCTTTGAGCTTTTCCATGAAATAACTCCCCCTGCGAGAGTGAATACATATCCAGACGTGGATTTTCTACCATCTCCCGCATAATCAGAATCTGAATATCCCACTATATGGAGTGAATCAGATCTTCTATATGTTATCATGAGGCCTTTCATTTCTTGCAAATAACGTAAGACTTTCTTTACCACTTTCTAGTGTTCTGTTCTAGGATTGCTCTGGAATCTATCAAGTAACCCGGTAACAATTGTCAAGTCAGGGCGCATACATACTTGAGCATATTGCAAAGCTTCTGACAGCTGAAGCATATGGAACCACTTTCCTTTGATCGATCTCATATTGGTTCCTAGGGAATTGAAAATCCCCATATCTGTCGCCCTTGACTATAGAAGCAGGTAAGGGACTACATTTGTGCATACAAAATTTCTTTAAGATCTTTTCTATGTATGCCTTTTATGACAGTCCTAATACCCCTTTACTTCTATCTCGGTGAATCTCGATCCCTAGAACGAATGAAGCTTCACCAAGATCTTTCATATTAAATTTTGAAAACAAAAACTTCTTTGTCTCCAGTAGTAGACTGACATCACTACTAGTAAGTAAGATATCATCCACACACAGGACAAGGAAAATAAACTTCCCATTCTTAAACTTTGCATAGACACAATTATCCTCTACATTCTCTTTAAAACCCAAAATTCCTTATTGTCTGATCAAACTTTAAGTACCACTGTCTTGAAACTTGTTTTAATCCATAAATGGATTTCTTTAGGTGACATCCCATTCGTTCTTTTCCTTCCATGCAAACATTTTCCTCCAAGTCTTCGTTGAGAAATGCTGTCTTTACATCCATCTGATGTAATTCTAAATCATAATGTGCCACTAATGCCATTATGATTATGAAGGAATCCTTATATGAGACTGGAGAAAAGGTCTCATTGTAATCAATCCCTTCTCTTTGCATAAAGCATTTTGCCACAAGTCGCGCTTTATATCTCTCTATATTCCCTTGAGAGTCAAGTTTTGTTTTGTAGACCCATTTACAGCCTACTGTTTTTGCTCCTTTGGGAATTATCTCCAAATCCCAAACTTTATTGACATTCATTGATTTCATTTCATCTTCTATGGCCTCAAGCCACTTTGATGAATGATCACTTCTCATGGCTTATTCAAATGAGGTGGGATCATCCTCTATTTGAAATTCCTCAGTATTGTATACTTCATAATCAGCAGGAATAGCTGATTTCTAACTCTTTGAGACCTTCTAGGGCCTTCCACATTTGGCACATCTTCTGTTTGAGGCTGTTGTTGCTCCCCTCATGTGTGGCAATAGGTTCTATAGGATCCTGAAGAACAAGATCCTCATCGTCATTCATTGTTGCCACAAGCAGAATAACAACAGGTGCTGGCACCACAGTATCTTACACTGTCGGTGCAGCGACAGCATGTAGTGAGAAAATTGGCTCATGAATCATCGGAGTGGGCGCATACACTCGCTTCTCTTCAAGGTCAATTTTTCAAGCTACCATGCTCCCCCTCATCATTTCAACCTCTAGGAAGACAACGTGTCTCGTTTTCACAAACTTTGTATGTCTGTCTGGACAGTAGAAACGAAAACCTTTTGACTTTTCTGGGTAGCCAATGAAATGGCAACTTACTATTTTGGGATCTGGGATCTAGCTTCTCAATTTTTGGGTTAAATACTTTAGCCTCAGCAGGACTCCCCCCCACACGTAAGTGGTTTAGTAAGGGTACTCTTCCTATCCACAACTCATACGGTGTTTTGGACACTGACTTACTTGGTACTCTATTGAGAATATGAATGGCGGTTTTTAACGCCTCCATCCACAGGCTCAATGGTAAGGTGGAGTAACTTATCATACTGCGCACCATATCCATCAGGGTACAATTGCGTCTTTCAGCTACTCCATTCTACTGAGGTTCGCACGATGTAGAATACTAGGCTACTATGTCATTCTCTTGTAAGAACCTTGCAAAAGGTCCAGAAACTTGGCCATATGGGGTATGCCGACCGTAGTACCCCCCCCCCCCACGGTCAGACCTAACTATCTTAATCTTTAAATTGCGTTGGTTTTCAACTTTTGCCTTAAATATCTACATTTATCCAATGTTTTGGTTCTTTCTTTAATTGGATAAATATAGACATAACGGGAGTGATCATCTGTGAATATTATGAACGAATCATTACCATCCACACTCTTTACAGAAAAATTGACCATAGATGTCTATGTGAATAATCTGTAAAATTCATGCTCTTCGTTTGACATCTTTCTTAATTTTCTTTACATACTTTTATTTTATGCATTCTCTGCATTGTTCTAAATCCGAGAGCTCTAATGGAAGAAGAATATTATTCTTAACTAGTCTTTCTATTCTCCCCCTCGAAAATATAGCCTAAACGATAGTGCCATAATTTTGACGACGCATCGTGAGCTCTCTTATGCCACCATTTCTAGAGTAACTCTCTGTCACCAGCTGCTTTATCAGCTGAGTAGCATATGTCTTTGAAGAGCCAGTGAACTGCTCTTTATTCTTTCGAGGTACTCGGTGACCGTGTCACACTCTGGGTTTGAGCCCACAATTGCAGACTCAATCGTGTTCTTTATCACAACCAAAAATTTCTTATTGGCAGTGACCTACTTCCTATGCTCAAGGTCATATGACATCTTTTGGGATTCAAAATCCCTCTCTTTAGTTGTCTAAGCGGCATCAGCCTCGTTTGTCTCCCTCGCCGATGCCACAACTTCAGTGGGACACGGTGAGGTGACTACCCAGTCCACCTCAGTCAAGATGAAGACTAGGTCAATCTTTTCCCTCAACATAAAAATAACAACAATTGCATGCCTTGCATAAATCATTAAAATTTACAACTGTTCTTATACACTAATTCTATATCACCGTTGGGCAGAAATAGAATTAATGCATAAAATCATTAAAATTACAATATTGTTATTAACAATGTTGGTCAGAAAATAACAACATCATAATCATGTCAAAATCTCTTTTTCTCCAATTAAATATCACGTTGGTTCAAAATAACTAGACATTAAATAATTTCTTTAGCAGCGGAAAACATATACTCAATTTCTTGAATTTCACCCACAGGAAAATTTACTTTTTTCTATTTTCTTTGAGCTATTTTTCATTATCCAGAATAAGCAATTACTGGAAAACAAAAAAGAAAAAACTGATCTTGGGCCGGAACTGGCACAGTGGCCTGGCCCAGCTCTGCTCTTAGGCCGGCCCGTCTCTCTCTCGCGCGCGCTGTGTTCGTGGACCGCAACGTGGGCCTGGGCCAGCAAAGCCGCGCGGCCGTGAGCGCCCACCTGGGTCGGCCTCCGGTCTGGCTACTCTCCGCCGTCGGATTGAATCAGACGACTGAGCGGCCGTTTCGGCCGGTCAAAACCAGCGCCGCATCGGCTCCCGTAACCCAAGCGTCATTTGCCTCTCCCTCTTCTCTCTGAGAGATGGAGCCGTCGTTCGCGGTGGCGAGACCTCGCTCCCCCACACGGCCGGCCCCCTTTAACCCTAGTCCATTTCTTCTCTGCCTTTCTCTCTCAGTCGCACGGCGCACCGAGCGAGAGTGAGCAGTGGAGCAGGCAGCCATGGCGTCGTTGCCGGCCCCTCGCCGGCGTGCGCGCTCCCCAGCGGGTCAGCGCGCTACCGTCGAGCGGCCTAGCCACAGCTCCCCCTTCACCGAGCCTGGGTAAAACAGCTCCCCCGGTTCGGCCTTCTTCTCCCGCGCCGGCGAAGGGTAAGCCCGGCGCACGACGAGGTAGGTCCCTTTCCTCTTCTTCCCCGTCCCCTTCTTCTTTTGGATTTGGATTCTTCTTCTCTTATCTGAACCGGTGTTGGGGATTAGGTTTAGATCTAGGGTTAGGGTTCGGAATCCGACCCGCTGTTCTTCTTCCCCAGAGGGTCTTCACGGGTTTAGGGTTCGGCTTTGATTCTCTTCTAGGCCGAATCCCTCTCTTTTCTTCTTTCTTTCACCCAGTTAGGGTTAGGGTTAGGGTTAGGAAAACCCTCTTTCTTCTCAGATCTGAACTGGATCTGATCGATTCTCTGCTTTCTTGTCTGTTTCTTCTTGGTTCTTTGCCGATTGGGGATTAGGGTTAGGGTTAGGGTTAGGGTTTCGTTAGGGTTAGGATTAACCTGATTCATTTTTCTTTTGGCTTGGGTTCGGTTGAACCCTCTGATCTTTTCTTGCAGCGCACCGGCGAAGACAACGGTGCGGCACCTTTCCCCGTGCGGTGGCGGTGGTGACCGGGAGTTCAGTGACGTCCGCCACCCCCGGTCTCTTTTCAATTTTCTTTTACCCGGTTAGGGTTAGGGTTTCAATCCAAAACGAATCGAACCCCTTGCGATTTCTATGATTTCTTTTCAATGCTTTACCCCATACTAGGCAACCTTGGCTCCGATACCATTGTTAGATTAAACTCTAAACTTTAGGTGTAGATCTAGCGGGTAAAAGGGCATCTGTTGGTGTACCTTGGTAGCCCTTGGTAGCCCTAGTCTTCGCCCTGGCGCAGTTGCCCGCAACAGCGTGGACGCCGGTACCGTGGCATCGTAGGCGTCGTGGTGGCGATGCTGTGGCGAGGGCGAAGTCGGTGGGGCTTCCCGTCACTGGCAACACTCACTTTAGATCGGATTAGGTTTTCTGTAGGTGGTAATGGCGGCTCCGGTCAACCTTGTCATCCGAGCCCTAGTCCCCACATCTCTCTTTATAGTGCTGTGCGACAGGGGCCTACCAACCATATTAGGGTTGGGCGCCTCCGATCAGGGCGTAGATCCAAGGGACCAATAGTCCGTTGGGCCTATTGGTGGAGATCAACTAACAAATATATGACCTGACCCGACATGTCTCACATGACTAGAAGTTTGAAGTACGACGTGAAACACATGAGGACCGTGTTATGCCGGACTGGCATGGTCCAAGTCCAACCTCTAGAGCCTAGCACCGCAACACCTCTAGAGCCAAGCACGGGCTAGATAACGAGCTGGCTCGGCTTGGCTCGGCTCGGCTCGTTATCCTAACGAGCCAGAAAGCCAGCTCGGCTCGGCTCGTTAAAAGCTCGAGCTGGCTTATTAAACTCGCGTGCCAGGTATAAAAAATACACAAAATATAATATTTGCATTTATCTAAAGTTTGAGAATAATAATAATATAAAAGAAATGCATCTAAATCAGTTACCAGTCAATTTATAGGGTCTAGACCAGTTATCAGTCAATTGTAAAGTGCAAGACATGAAGTAATAAAAAAACTAATATAAGTTTTGATACTTTTTTCTTAGAAGCTTGGCTCGTTATAGCTAACGAGCTAAAATCTTGGCTCGGCTCGGCTCGTTATCATAACGAGCCGAGCCGAGCCGAGTCGAGCTAGCCACGAGCCGAGCGAGCTAACGAGCTTCGAATTTTTCGTCCAGCCTTAGGCGCACGGCCCGGCCGGCTTGGCTTGTCAAGTTCCTTGCAAGTATTAGTAAGCCCTTGTTTAGTTGGAGAAATTTGGATTTTGGGGCTACTGTAGCACGTTCGTTTTTATTTGGCAAATAGTGTTCAAACATGGACTAATTAGGCTCAAAACGTTCGTCTCGCAATTTTCCACCAAACTGTGCAATTAGTTTTTCTTTTCGTCTATATTTAATGCTCCGTGCACGGACCGCAAACATTCGATGTGATAGGTACTGTAGCAACTTTTTAAAAGTTAGGGTGGAAGTAAACAAGGGCTAACAAGTGGAAGAGGAAAAGAGGAAGAGGAGATGAAAAGGCCTCAAGTGGTGGACTCTGAAGCACGGCGCCAGGTCATTAATGGCGGGCACATGAGGAAGCAGGCGCTGGCGCTGCTGCACACATGGACATGGGTGACTTCACGCACGTACGCCGAATCACACAGGCAGGCAGCGATCGGCGATCGGCCCGGCCCTCGTGTCATGCAGTCCTGCTCGTGCGTGCGTGCACGTACCCGCGGCGGCATTAATAACGAACGGTACGCCGCCCTCCGTTCTGTTTTGACTTGGCTCGCCGACCCGACGCCACCGGCGGCCGACGGTGCTCCGATCCGATCCTCGCCGTGCCGAGACCGACAGAGCGACAGCGATGCTGCGAAAGCCCCGGAGGCCCGGAGCGCGCCGGTGGGGGAAACAGACCGCACCAACAGTGACCCGCCGCGCGCGGCAGGTTACATGCAGCTATGCTACAGGCTACGCCGCTACGGCTGCACCGCACACGCATGGGCCGGCGGCCGCGGCACGGCAGCTTTTGGCTCGGCTCATCGGCCTGCCTGCCTGCGGGCTGCGGTGCGGGGCAGCACGCCGAGAATGATTTCGCGACGCGGGACGCGCGGAGCGGAGCGGGGCACGGCACGGCACGTCCGTCCACGCTCGGTTTGGTTTCGGCGCAGGGCAAGGATGGATGGATCGGCGGATCGGGGCAAAAGCTTTTCGCCCCAGTGGATGGCATGGGCGCATTGACCGGCCACCATGGCCGATCGAGCCGCGGCCCCTTAGCTTGCATTGCGCGCAGAGTCGCAGTCGCATAGTACACTACTGTAGGCCTGTGGCAGTGTGGCGTGCGCCGCTCAGCCTGGCACACACAGGAGAGGGCATCTGTACATGGCGACAGCACCCGGTGAGGCAAAGCCTGTCCGTCCCCCGTCCTCCCAGAGAGAAGCATGCAGACGGGTGCGGCGCGGCAACGACGACAGCAGAGGACATGCACGGCGCCGCAGTCGTCATGCAGACGCACGCCACGCAGAGATGGGGCTTGCATTGCCGCGGAGAGATCAGAGGCCGACGCTGCAGCCAGAGCCAGCTCAGGCCAGAAGGTTGCACGGCACCGCGCAACTGCAAACAGGGAACCCAGCAGCAGTGCTGAACTACGTACACACACGATCGATACTGAGAGTGGTCTATATAAAACCGTACACACACACACACACACGGATGCATGGCTCTCCAAAGACAAGGGATAAAAAACTACAGGTCTACAGCTAGCCCTGCCACCCCAACACTGTTGTACCACTCTCTTCAGCCTTCAGTCTAGCTACAGTCTTCACTCTTCACCATTCCTGCCAGCCAAGTAAACAACAGTCAAGTTACAGTAGAGTTCTCCTGCTCGTCTCTGCGCTGCACGCATGGACCACTGCATGCAGCGCAGCCGTTGCCATGGTGGCCGCACCTGCGCCAAGCGTGCTTGGTCCCCTAGCGCTGCCCCTGCTCTACCTCCACGTACGCATGTCCTCCTCTCCTCTGGTGGCCGGTGGCCCTGCCGTCGTCCTTTCCTCTGCGCCCGCGTTCGTCGTGTACATGACTCGTGCCTGCCCCGCCTCCGTGGTTTTGACTTACCGTCCCCGGTCCCCGTCCTCCGCGGCTGCCGCCGTCGTCAGCAGCATGCGCCGGCGGCGTAGGCGAAGATCTGGTGCACCACCGTCGCCACCTCGTCCGCCGTCGCCACCTCGCACCCTTCCTCCATCTGCACGTACACACAGACATGTGCACCTTTATAAGTAGCAAGTGGTGTAGTATAAGGTTAGGGGCGAGCCGAGCGCGCCACAGAGGCATGCAGAGCTAGCGAGAGCTGTGGTCTCTTCTCTTGTGTTTTGCGTCGCAGATTCCAAGGACAAGAGGGAAACAGACAGGCAGGGAAAGCTAAGGTTTGTAAGGGCTAATCTGTCTGTAACTTGAGCCCGGTGGACGGTGGTGTCAAGTCTCATGCCTGCCTGTACCAAATGCAAGGCCACCAGTACAAGCAGCCTACCAGGCCACCAGGGGCTCATCGTATTCGAACACTCCATCTACATACTCCAAGCCCTGCCTAACAGAAACGAACAAGGCGTCGAGACCCATGCACTGCACGGCGGTTTGGTTTGAGAGATCCCACGCAACCGCAACGCTCCACGAGGAAAAACAATCCGTTCGCTTTCTGCAACCATCATGGCTGCTGCTGCAGCTTGCATCGAGTGCATGTGCATGTCAGCGTGTAGCGCAATCTCACAAAGATATACTGCAGTATCATAATAGAAATACTACTACATTGGCAGTACTATTAGATGATGCTAGTTTTGTCCCAAATTTATTTAAGTCTGAATTTCTTTGTTAACGTCATGTTCTAAGAGCGTGTTTGGGTGAAAAAGAGCACTAAAGGTTGTTAGTTAGGATGCTTCTAAAAACTATTGGAAACAAATAAAATGGAATTTGCTATATCTTAGGTGCCTGAAATATAACTTATTTTCAGGCAACAGTTAGCAACAACTATTGATACTGGTATTGTGTTCACAAGCAATGAAAACGGAGGAAAACATGTCTGCTCAACAAAAGTCATAATTCAGACGACTGACACCTAGTAAGCGTGAAAGAAAATAGGCCATGTTCGGCTGCTCATATAAGCCGCCTTATTAGCTATGGTAAGGTATTTTTCTCTCCCAACAAACCAGCCGTACAAATCAGCACAAACGACTTATAGACCAGCCGAACATGGCCATAAATTACAGCAATGTCATGAACATACTATTTTCTTAAAGTGAAATGCAAAGAATTTACTCCTACCAAATTTATAATAAAAAATACTTGGATAATTCTGCTAATGTAGTATTAATTACTAGTATATATGATATCTAGTATCATACTAGTAATACAACATTAAAAGTATTATTAGACAATGCTAGTTTTGTCCCATAATTAAGTCCGAGTTTCTTTGTTAATATCATGTTCTAAGAGCATCTCCAAGTGGTTGGGTAAAAAAGAGCACTAGAGGTTGTTATTTAGGATGCTTCATGCTTCTAATTAAAAACTATAGGAAACGAAGAAAAAAAATGTACTCCCTAGTCTCCTACTGCAGCATTGTCGTCTATACACATTTTTTTTCAAACGAAATGCAAAGAAATTACTCGTACCGAATTTCTAATTAAAAAAAAACTCCTCCCGAATTTAAGTCATGTTTTTTCTTTGTCAAACATAGAGTGCTCTCTTGCACTTTGCACAGGTGGATTTCAAATCAAGTGCAGTTTTTAAAGTCACTTTTTTCTTTCTCAAATATAGAGTACTCTCTTGCACATTTGCACAGGTGGATTTCAAATCAAGTGCAGTTTTTTAACACAAAACGGGAAAGAAAAAAAAGGGGTACTCTTTTGCACTTTGCACCAGTCAAACGCATTATTAGGGGAAAACGAGGGACGAGGACGGGACGAGGACACAAGCAATGGAAGTGCGTGGGAGGAGACGGGACATGCATGAGCATGACACTTCTCGCTGACCTTGAGGTTGAAGCAGTACACGACGGCGTCATGTCCGACGGAGGTGACGGCGAGGTGCAAGACCGCCAGGCGGAGGTCCTCGAGCGCGGCGACGGCGCGTACGAGCCGCCCCGGCCACCGCCTCCCCGCGACGCGCACGCGCACGTGCCCGCCCACCGCGGCCGTCGCCTCCACGTCCACGCCGGCGCCGAGGCCGCCGCGCGAGTCCGAGTAGCTCGCGTACTGCGGGGACACGAACACGCCGTCCGACGCGGCCGACGCGGCCGTGGCCACAGCTGCGCCGGCGCCGGTACCGCCGCGACGCCCGGCCGCGGCCGCCTGCAGCGCCACCAGCTGCTGCTCCAGCTGCTTCACGTAGTCGATCGCGCCACCCACCACTGTCGCCTGGTCGCTCTGCATGCAAATCGTTGCATCGTCAGAGACGTACGGATCGGAATGCAGCATTGTCTCGTCTGCATGGGCGTTGCATGGCTTTGGCTTACGCGGGGGATGTAGCAGGAGGGGATGAGGGAGCGGAGCGAGGCGAGGTGGTCGTTCATGAGGCGCCGCCGGTTGCGCTCCACGGCGATGTGCGTCATCCGCTGGCTCTCGGCCTCCTCGGGCTTCCTGCGCTTCTCCGGCGGCGGCGCGGCGCGCGCGCGGGGCCTCGGCCGCTTCCGCCGCCTCTCGGTGCTGCTGGACACGGGCGCAGACGCTGCCGCCGCAGCCGCAGGAGCCACCGCCTGCGTGACGCAGCTCTCGAGCAGGTCGAGGTCTGAGACGGCGCGCGCGAAGGCCTGCCGCTTGCGCCCGTCATGCTGCTGCTGCTCCTCCTCCGCCTCCACCACGACGCCGGCGCCCTGGAGCAGCGCCAGGAAGGGCATCTGCGCTGCCGCTGCCGCGGCGCTGGTGCTGGCCGCCTGCTGCTGCTGCTTGTCCGCCCACTGTTCCATTACCGCCACCGTCGTCGCCACGCCATCGCCGGAAGGGGAGCAAGAAAGGCACATCATCAGCAAGCCGATCGAGAAACAGGAGCAGCAAGTACAACAGCAAAAGAGACTCCTAGTAGTCGATCTCCTAGGAAGAGCATCGAGTACAGTGGCGCGCATTGAATTGTGCGTGCGTGCCGGCAGAGCTGCCGCCACTGCGACGACATTAGGGAAGGAGAAAAGGAGGAACAAGAGAGGGCAGGGAAGGGAAAGGAAGCGGCAGCGGCATGCAGCAGGAGCAGGGGAATTAATATTCCTTTGCATTTACGACGAGCTTCCTCCAGAGAGAAGCTGCCGCTGGAAATGGAAGCTGCTTGCTCCATAACTCCATTGCCTGCCTCCTCAGCTCCCTGGGTGTGTAGGTGAGCTTACCAGCGAAGAGGCGATGGGCCCTTGCAGCTGCAGCTGCATCCTCTCCATGAGATCTTGTTGGCAAGGCGTCTCTATACAGTAGCGCGCGGTGGCAATAACTGCAGCACGCAACAAGGGAGTAATGAGCCCCTCCTTGAGGCGGCAGCTGCGACTTGCGAGCCTGCAACAGCAACCCCCCTCCGTCCTCCGTCCACCGTCCACGCAGCAGCAGCTACAGCTAGCTATACGTCCTCGCTAGCTCTCCCTGTGGCGGCGGCAGCAGCAGCTGGAGCTACGACTACGAGCAGCGAGGGCTCCAATAAATGGAACAGGAAGGGCAGGATTAGCAGCTGCTGCTGCTGCACTGTAGAGTGCACCGTGTCTGTGTAATGGAACAGGAAGGAGGAGGAGGAGCCATAGGCGAGGCCTGGGATCCTTAAAGAGAGTGTGAAAGTGAGAGGAGGGGACTAGGAGGGGAGGGAGGAGTTGTCTCTTCTCGAACGGGTGGGGGTGGTGGTGGCCTGGTGGGTAGGGCAGTGCAGGTAGCTGGGCATGGAGGGAAGGATTTGGATTTGGGAGCGGGTGGTGGATTTGTGCAAGACGTGAATTATTGCGGGTGTCCGGCGACATGGGTGGCGCGCGCGGAAGCGGCCGGCTAGCGTAGCGGATTTGTCGGCACCGAGGGCAGCGGCAGGGGCGGGGCGGCCGTCCGCGTGGGGTTTCGATCGGCCAGTCGGCCTCCGCCCGCTTTGCGTCGCCGACCGACCTGCCGTTGCCCATGCTGCCGTTCCTCTCGCGCCCTAGCTTCCGGGCTCCGGCCCTCCCCCTGCCGCCGTGTTCGATGTCGCGCTGGTCTTTCTCCCCGTCTGCTAGCCTAGGCCAGCCTGCCGCAGGGAGGTCTGCCCCGTTGGGGCTCTCCTCGAACACCGTGCGGGCAGGGGTTGCAAGGTTGGCCATGCGATCGATCACCATCACGCAGTTTTGTTTCATACTAGCTCGGCGAAGGAGGTTCAGGTCGCACATGCGCGCTTTATTAGGTACTCCCCCGGTTCACACGAGGAAGAGTAATTTGAAGTTTAATAAAAAAATATCATAAAACTAATTAGATATATTTTTGTAATAAACTTAGTCAGAGATATAAATATTGATACCATTTATAAAGTAAAAACTAATTTGTTTTATACAAATCCCTAGTTGTATTATTTTATGGATGGAGTTAGTATGCAATAAAACAAGTACGTATACAGTCCTAATTGAAGCTCTATACAAAGTACTATGTTTGATACTAAGGGCTAACTCTTATAGCTAGCTAAAATTAATTAAGATTAGCCCTAACACATCTGAATAGGTGAGCTCATTTTACAAAGCTTTCAATTGGTTGTTAGCCAATTAGATAACCAACTCCATCTGATTTAGGCTAACTTTTAGCTCCAACTAGTAATCAGTCATAGCTGATCCAAACATGCCTACACACAAGTACTCCCTCCGTCCCACCTAGAATTGCATTCATTTTAGGACGGAGGGAGTATATATAGATAATCAGTATGAATATTCAATATCTATACTATGTTCATATATCATATTAGATACTCAGAATCCGATATGACATATAATGCTAATATCAATTTACATCCGACATAACAAATAGTATCTATGGTTACATAAATAAAAATCAAGATAAAAGTATACATTTATATGTGTCCGTATCCAATGCGTTTACAGGCACGAGTGTGATCCTGTAAACTCTGGTTCAGAAACTCTCCGGTTTTCAGAGACAGAGACCGACAGACCGTTCTGTTTGAATTTCAGCTGCAGCCACTGGCGAAGCCACCTTCATCTACGGTGGTGCACTGGCACCATGGTAGAAAAATAGTGAAGCATTAGATGACCTGTTTTGACCATGTTAACGAGCTCTCAGATAATGATGTTACTACAAGGTTATACTTGTGTGCACCACCACAAATTTTGTTTCAGCTTCGCCACTGGCTGCAGCTTGGTCTCTTCGCTGTGCAAACGTACGTACGTAGTGTGCTTGTGTCTGCGTCCAAGGATGGTCGCGCTCCTGTAGAAATTGTGTATTTTGGCATGCCGCCGAAGTTCCATCTGCACTGGACGGTCCATTTTGCATGGGGCAGACCGCAGAGGGGTCATGAAAACAGCGTATATATGTCGTCGCGTATAGGCGCATGCTGCACACCGTCGGGCGTCGGACCACTGATGACTGATGCATGCCACGCCAGTAGAGAAACGACTTTTCATCCACTTCGAAATTTGGCTTTAGTTCCGGTATTTTTCGTGCCCGAGACTAGAGAAACCTTTAGTCCCGGTTGATAGCTCCAACTGGGACTAAAGGTCCCTGCCCAACGGCTACTACGGCAGGCTTTTACTGCATGGGACCTTTAGTTTCGGTTGGAGCTACCAACCGAGACTAAATGTTAACTTTTACTCTCGGTTGGTCTCTCCAACCGGGAGTAAAAGTTTACTCCCGGCTGAAGGCTCCGTCCGGGACTAGAAAGGGACATTTAGTCCCGGTTGCTGTCTCCAACCCTCTCGGTTCTTAGCACGTAGGCAGCGAGCAAACCCTCTCGGCTGACTCGTCCACCTCTTTTTTTCTCTTTTCCCCTCGTGTCCGCCGCCCGCGCCGCCGGAACCCTAGCCTCCGCCGCCACAGGTGAGCCGGACGGGACTCTTCTCTGCTGTTCTCCGCGCCCTTCCTGCCCGGGTCCAGCAGTCTACGGATCTGCCTGATCCAATTGGCATGGTGCAGGCAGCCGGGATGGAGAAAGGAGCCCTCGGAGCTGTCGACTTTTCCCCGCTGCGCTTTGCTTGGCACATATCGCTTCCTGTCTCCACCAGTGATCTGCTGTCGAGTTTTACCCGCTGCGTTTTGCTTCGACGCCCTACACCTGTCCATCTAGTAATAGGAATTGATGTTTGACGCGGCTTTGTTGTGACGATATTTATTTTAAGTTATAGAAATTGGGTCTTTAGCTCTCATTTGCTTGTAGTTAGAACATTGAAGCAGAACCTGGGTGGCTCTGATTGTTCATTGCTGTGATATATGGCTGGAAAAGCAGAGTTATACTTTGGAAAGTAGCACATAGTAGACATGTTGGTTTCTTCAAGTCATTGCTTATGCTCTGGTGTGTTGATTTTCATATGCCCCAAGTGTGCTGAACTTAAGCTACCTCGTGAGAACACAGCTTTCTGGTCAGTGGCAAGCTCCTCTCTCTCGTTTTACTGCATTGGAACATCATGATAGTAGGAAGCTCTCTGGATGAATGAGTATCAGCTAGTTTGATTGTTTTAACAACACAGAGCATAAAACCTTATGCATATTTTAAAGGCATGTATCATTTAGTTATGGCCTTATGTGGAAACTTCATCACAGTATGTAGTTAGTAGTATCTGTAGATACCTCTATTAGTGGAAATGGTATTTTTTCATATCCTTGATAGCCACAATAGGTTTTTTGACTTGGTTGTGCACTGTCCATGTATGGGTCTTTTAGCATTAAACTACGCATTTGAGAGTTCCAGTATATTTGAGCAACAAAGTGGCTTCATGGATGCAGTAAACATGGTGTTGAACATTTCTTTCCATTCACAGTTTCACGCCAAAATAGAGCATTGACAAATTGAAAATTTTGAACATAAATGCACCTTTATTCTTTGCTAATAATCTAGGGTGGGAGGAATGAGCTATTTGGGTAGTACCTTTCTCACATTTACTGAATGATTATGTCTTTCAATCCATTGATACCATATCCAATATCAAAGATGCAAGTGGTGCCAGATGAAATTGAGAAGCCTGATTGGGCGCTTGATGTAAGTTCCTGTTGTTTTAAGGGTCTCTTCCTTCACAGTATGCATGCAGTGTCGTCTCACCATTCCACTTGAAGTGATATCTCTTGCAATATGCTCTTTCAAATCTCCCTGACATTGTAATACTTTTTAGGGAATTCCCAAGATAGAACCAGATAGTGATTTGCAGAAAAGAGTAGAGGTAAAATCCTTCAGAGGTTTTTGAGTATCACATATGTTCCATGAACAAATTTATGATGATTACTGCTTTCTTTGTGCCTCTGTAGATTAAGACCCCTGAACTCATAGAAAGGATGAGAGAAACATGTCGAGTAAGTTCCCAGCATGTGTAAATGAGTGCTTAGTTGTGACATTATAATTTCACTTTCCTAATCTTTTCTGCTTTATCTCGTATTATCATTTATAGATTGCAAGAGAGGTTTTAGATGCAGCTGCTCGTGTAATTAAACCAGGAATTACAACAGATGAAATTGATAGAGTTGTCCATGAAGAGACAATTGCTAGAGGTGAGATCAACCTCCTTTAAGAATTAAATGCAACAAATTGAACTCCAGTTGATTGAATGATGAACTTGTGATCACTACAACTATTTTTAAGAAAAATACTATTTGTGTCTTGATCATAACTTTCATTCTTGATCCTCAGGTGGATACCCATCTCCATTGAATTACCATTTCTTCCCCAAGTCATGTTGCATGTATAAATATTATCTTTCTATATTTACTTACATGCATAAAGATTTATTTTTATATTTACTCACATGTATTTACAATTATTTATCTTTCTTGAGTTCTATTTGTATGGTTGCACCTGATAGAATTTGAAATAATATGTTCAAATACATTTGATAGACCCATTCAAATCTCAAAGTAATTACCAGGAAACAAGTCAGGAGCTGTTAAGTCTGATAACAGCACACTTTTAGTTTGTCCTACATGTAGGTTCTTGGCTTGATACCATCTGATTCACAATACTTGTTTTGGAGTTGGGCACAAGAATTAGGGAGGAGGTAAAATGACCATCTCACCCACAATTAGTGTTCTCTAAAGTGTGCATGCATGGATAAAGAAGTTAGTTAAATTAGGGAAGTGTAAAAACTGGAAAATAGGCTAAAGTTGCCTTGACGTTGTAGAGCAACAAGTATTTTGAATGAAGATAATAAAAGAAGTTAAAACAAGTATTTTGAACCAGAGGCGTAAGTAGGTTGGTAGTAGATTTTTGATTTGCAAATACCAGATTCTGACTTTCTAGTTTCATGTTAGGCACAAGTAAAGCTTTTGTTTGTTTACTAGTTAATAATATTTTCACTATCATTAACTTTTGTCCAAGTTGGTATATCTGATTAAAAAAAAGAAAAAAAGAAAACCTTTAGTCCCGGCTGGTATTACCAACCGGGACTAAAGGTGAATCGGGACTAAAGGAGGGGTCCTTTAGTGCCGGATTCGTGCTCCCGGTTGAAAAATCGGAACTGAAAGAGTTTCACAATCGGAAGTACATCTTGTTTTATTACTAGCTGCACCACCAAAGGTGCAGTCCAAAGCTAAAAATGAGTGCACTTTGGACATTTTAATTTTTTTTTTAAAAAAAAGAACAGCACATCCAATCTTTTACAATATAAGTTCAAAAAATGCAAACAACAACCTAATAGGGCACTAGCAGATATATAATGACGGATGGAACGAAATGGACAACGGTGTTTGAGCAGTGCGAGAGCAGGACGCAAGCTAGAAACTGCAAGTTATTATGACCAAAAACGCATCACGAGAGCGCGCCACACGGCATGCAATTAGTTCCTCTTGTCTCGTTTCTTTTTGTTAGCTCTCGCCCGGTCGACCTCACGGCACACAGTTGGGGGCTGCGATGGACGATCACCTGGCTTGGCGGCCTGCGACGGCACGGCACGGAACACGCGGCATGCAAACCGCCTGAAGCTAGCTAGCCCTGTGAACTGATGATACGGTTTGCCGCAGGGCGAGCTGAAACGGAAAGGGCGCGGAGACTTTTGGCGGGCGTCGTCGTCGTCATGCGCGCGCGCGCGGCGCCCGTCGCGATGATGCCGATCGAGCCACCGGCCTGGAATGGGAAACGAAACGAAGGAACGGCCGGGGTGCAGCATGTGGCGCCGGCGCCGCGCGCGGTCCGCTTGGTGTTTTCCGCGCATGCACCTCGACCTGGAGCTGGAGCCTGGAGGAGACCGCCGGCCGCCCCGGGCCGCCGGGCGCAGGCCTGGGCTCTGTTCGTTTGGTCTGGTTTAACTTATAAACTATAGCTAAAAGTACTATCGGCTAATTTGGTGTGAGAGAAAAATACTGTTTGTTGACCGATAAATCATAGCTTATAAGTCAAATACGACGCACGTACTCATCCATTCGAGAAAGGCAGGTCCAGAGATGCATACTAGACTGTAGACAGTCCACGCGAGACGTGTTCATCATCACGTCATCACTCACCAGCTGGAATCTGACACGGGTTTGTGTTGTGAAAGCGCAGTGTGAGGGTGCCTGGCGTGGAACGGTCCATGCTATCGTGAACTAGGGCTGTCAATGCAGCGATCTCATAGACTCGCGTACAGCTACGACGGTGACACCCGGTAAGTCTGGAATTCACTCGGAATGGAAGCATGCATGATGCATGCATGACCATCGATGCGGTGGCATGCATACGATTACGGGGGGCATATCCGCGCTCGTCGGCAGCGGTACAGTGTGGGGCGCGGCGGCGGGAATCGGATGCGATCGCAATCCCACCCTCCAAATGCTCCAACCTTGTCCATCGCCGTCGTCGGGTCCGGCCGGGCACAGGACAAGGTGATGGGGGAGCCGCGCGCGGCACGGTGTGCTCGGCCTCATCGGCGGCAGGGTCGCATTATTGGCGGCGATTTTTTTGCATGCGAGACGAGCCAAATGTTGGGCCGTTTCTGCCTGCGTGCTTCTCTGGATCTGCACCGACTCCGAGGCAAGGCAACCAAGGCAGCCCTTTTCCTCCGCCCGGCCTCTTCCCGTCGTCTCCATGTGTGAGCATGCATCATCTCCCCCAGCTCCGTCACAGCTTTTAAGCTGCCTGCCGTCAGCTGGTGCCGTAGCAGCAGTAAACTTGTTTTCACCGCGCGCTGCGCTGGCCGCCTGGGCAGCGCCGGGGCTACCTGCTGTGGCCTCGGTAGACGGTCCGTCTACTCTACTGTCTGTGTCCGTGCGTGCGTCTGCGTCTCTCTTCTACAGCTTTTTTTGGCCACTGGGAGTCTGGGACGACTCTGGGAGCGTACTGCCCGAGGCATGCCATGTGTGTGTTTCTCCGATCCACTGCACTTTTATAGGGATTTGATATCTTCTCAGCTGGTGGACGAGGAGCAATGCTATGGTCGCTGGTCGTGGTCGGTACCCAAAAGAGGTTGGTGGAGGGGCAGCTCAAAGACGGAGCTCGGAAATGGGATGCCTGCATGATTGCCTGTCATGGACGTCAAATGGGTTTAGATTCAGAGGCTAAAGTTTAGTCGCTGTCGCATCGAACGTTCGAATATTAACTTGAAAAACTAAATATGAGTTCATTATAAAACTAATTGCACAGACAGAGACTAATTTGCGAGACGAATCTATTAAGCCTAATTAATCTATCATTAGCACATGTTTACGGTAGCACCACATTATCAAATCATAGACTAATTAGTTTTAATAGATTCGTCTCGTAAATTAGTCTCCATCTATACAATTAGTTTTATAATTAATCTATGTTTATACTCTAAATTAGTGTTCAAACATCACATGCACTAAAAATTAGCACTGCAGCGGTCGAACGCTCGTGCTCAGAAGTAGAAATCAGACTTCCAAATATGGGCCGGTTTGTTTTGCTGAAAATACAGGGTAAAAAGTATTATTCGCTGATTTGCTTTTTAGAAGAAGAAAAAAACGCTATATCGTGCCCGATGCTCTGACCTGTTCAGTGTTTTTTTTTGCGCCTCTCATCTAGGTATAACTGTAGTATCTGTTCGTGAACAGACACACATCAACGTCACACACACCACACTCACTCACACCACAAGTACACAAACAGATCCTACAACTACACCTAGATTCTAAGATCGCGTCCTTTGTGAGATTACCGGGTCCATGGATCCGTAAACGATGAGGTGCATCGTATTCCCTTTATGGTTCCACATGCAAGAGGCAACAAAGTTATTTGGGAGCAAACCCAATAAGACTGTCCCCAAAAGCTTACCCATATAGCAACCCATACCCAAAATGCATCACGCCCACGCAAAGAACGCCGTCCAACAAAGTACCCATTCCGAGCAGTTATTTTGCGTAGAAGGAGAGAGGGCAGCCAAATTTGCGTCCTCCCTCTGTCTTCTCTCTCCTCAACCCAAATCTCCAGCGCTGCTTGGCTTCGGAGACCGCTACACTCCACACGCAGGTTCGGATTCGGCAATGGGGATGGCGGCAGACGCGACGACGGCCATGACCATTGACTTCCTCCGAGCGCGCCTCTTCTCCGAGCCCGTCACTGCTGCTCTGCAGGTGGTGGAGCTGGAGGAGCAGCTCCGGACGGTGACGGCGCAGCGGCGCAAGGCGGAGCGGGCGGCCGCGGAGGTGCTCGCCATCCTCGACTCCCAGGGCTTCGGCCGCCTCTCCGACGCCGCAGACGATTCGGGCTCAGAGGACGAGGTCGGCACGGGCGACCGCGACCCCGGTGCCGCCGCGAGGGACGGAGGCAGCGGGAATGCGGCGGAGGACGCGCTGTCGGGGTCGGAGCTGGGAGCCTCGACGCTGCCGGAGGCGGCGGCTGCTGCTGCTCAGGCCGGGGGCTTGTCGTGGAGAGGCCCGTCGCTGCTGCTCAGGTCGGCTGCTGCTACTTAGGCTCGGGCGCTCCTTTCTTTTTCAGTTGGCTGTTGGAGAAAAGACTTTTTGGGTGCGTGACCTTTTGACTGTAGGGGACCCAAATTATGGTATAAGTCTGGTATTTAGGTCCGTGTTATTGGAGATAGTCTAAGACACCAATAAAAAATCGTAGCCAGCCACTCGGGACCGGGACTCGCCACCCGAGCTACGCTCGGTTCTCCTGACCTGTTCAGTGTTGCCCATGAATGCTCTGACCTCTTCAGTGTAGTACTATTTCTCTCTCTTGGCTGCTTTGGAGATTGAGCTCGGTGATGAGAAAGGAGTAGATTACTCTATTTTATTTGGTTGTAGGCTCCACCAAATCGAACTCAGCAGTAGAGGCGTCGAACCGTGATCCACGCTAGCAATTTTGCAGGCCAAAGTCGATTTGACACTGGAGCTGCCCTTAGGCTGCGTCTGGATACCCATGGAGCGTAGAAGCTCAGCCTGTTCGGCTGGATCGTATAGGATCGTTCATTATTACTGCTGACTAATTTAATATAAGAGAAAAAAATATTATTTTAACTAAAAATTTATAATTATTTGTGACCAAACGAACAGACTATCTATCCCTCTGTTCCATATTAAACGCACGTACAGGATCATGCAAGCTGCGAAATAACCTTTCTACCTCTATGACTGTCATCCTGTAACATCACAGCATGCTCAGCAGTTCAGCGGTGCGGGGCCTCGGTGGAAAGGAAACAAAGCAATGTGTGGTTAGGGGCCTGTTCGGCAGGACTGAAAAATACTGTTCCAACTAATTATTGTGAGAGAAAAATACTGTTCTAACAGTACGTAAACAGTGATTTCGTGAGGTGGCTGGCCAGCCAGCCGAACACTGCCTAGAGCATTCCACGTACTAGCTCCCGGCGGTTTCACGGCTGTACGCGTCCACCAGGTTCATGGCTTCAGGCCTATGTGATCGATTAATTTGGGAAAAAAATTGAAATCCAAACGTCCAATTAATCTGGGACGGAACGAGTAGCCTTAGAAAGTTAAGTTATTAAAAGCTGGATTATACAAGCTAAGTCGAGAGATCTGTTTGGATTCATGCATGGTAAAAGCTGACTGGCCTGTAGAGAAAAATTACTATAGTGCCCTCAATCCATGTTCTGGATGGGCCAAAAAGCAAAGGGCAAAGGGCAAATTGGTCAAGTTGGATCCAACAACTGAAAGAAGCCGGGCAGAATGGCCACATTGAAGAAGTTGGCTACAAGTTAGAACTGTTTGGATCCCTAGCTAGCTTGTAGAAGCCGGCTTCTATAATTTGCTGGAATCCAAAATATGGTTGCAGAGGTTTGTAGCACGAGCCACGACCGACCTACTCCTACGAGCGTATAGTAGGAGCTGAGGAACACGTGAGCGTAAAGTACAAGTCTCCTAGTGCAGGAGGAGACCTCGTGCTCGTGCATGCGTATCGTAGCAGTACCAGTACGTGCATACATAACGCGCACAGAGGCTCAGGCCCGTTTAGATCCAAAATTTTTTGGGTTTTGGGTAGTGTAGCACTTTCGTTTATATTTAATAATTAGTGTCTAATTATGGACTAATTAGGTTTGAAAGTTTCGTCTTACGATTTCTCATCCAACTGTGCAATTAGTTTTTTTTCGTCTACATTTAATACTCTATGCATGTGCCGTAAGATTCGATGTGACGGATACTATACAAAAATTTTTGGCTTTTGGAAACGGGGCCTCAGCAGAGGCAGCATTTCCAATGAAGCAGCAGAGGGCCAGAACCCAGAAGCAACATGCATGCAGGTCAGAGAGCCTGAGAGGTGTCGCGCGCGGGCCGGGGAAGGGGAAGCGAAGCGGAAGCAGGGTCTTGTTTAGAGTGCAAGTTTTTTCACTTTCTCTCTCACATCAAATCTTTACACACATGCATGAAGTATTAAATGTAGATAAAAAAATAACTAATTACACATTTTGATTGTAAATTACGAGACGAATCTTTTGAGCCTAGTTAGACCATAATTGGACAATAATTATCAAATACAAACAAAAGTACTACAATACCAAATACTGATTTCTAACTTCAATCTAAACAAGGCCAAGGGTGGGGGAGGAAGGTGTCAGCCGTGGCATGGCACGCGTGCTCGACTGCTCGCTGCACCTGTTGTACACGCAGAGTGACGTACGGGACCGGGCAGGGCAGGCACGCAGAGAGACAGTAGTACGGAAATACTGTACAGATAAGTGCAGTTTAGACGAGGAGGTCAAGATTAGTGAGAAATTACGTATACTCGCTTCGTCCCGGAAAAAGAGTTGCTACGGCGTGTTGGTCAAACTTTCTCAATTTTAACTAGGTTTATAGAAAATACGTGCAATATTTATATCTCCAAATAAGTATTATAAAAGTATATTCAACGATACCTAATGATACTAATTATGTATCATAAATATTAATATTTTATTAAATATATTTGGTCAAATTAAAAGTTTTTGACTTTTTGGAAAGCGAGAATGATTTTTTTTTCCAGAGGGAATATGCCTCTATAAAAGTGTAATCATTGCATCTTGGGAAAAGAGAAAGTAGAAAAATACATAAAATTAGTTTATCTTATATCTAGATATACACTTATTTTGAGACAAATTTTAAACTCTAAGAACCGCACTGCACTTGTTACGAGAGGAGTATTTACCATGCGGTTTCCGGCCGTCAGTCAGCTGTGACGTTACCCTCCGCCCAGAGCAGATGCAGCCACGGGAGCCCAAGACGCTGGAATGATGGATGCTGTGCTGCGTCTGCGTCTGCGTCGCCATGGAAGAGGGAGCGGCCGAGCGGGGGCGCGGGGCTTGGACGCGTCTGCATGCATGCGCCGACCGGGAAATAATTGGAGAGATTTGTTTCGGTTACTGCCGGGATCTGGTGACGGGCAGGCAAGCCCCCAGCCATACGCCAACAGCCATGCATGCACGCCGCTCCAAAGTACCGAGCGGTACCGCCCCCGTTTAATTGTGCTGACAGAGATCTCTCTGCCTGGTCCAGTGAAAAACTCATCCTTCCAGTCTCACACAGTCACACACACACATGAAGGACCAGCTACTGTAGTACCTGTACACTAGTCACCACCCGGTACGAGTGGAGTCACAGGCCGCGTGTTCGCTGCGGAACTATGCAACAAACGCAATAGCCAATAGCTAAACCGCAATTTCCACGAGAGGGAACATTTCGCCCAGCAGCGCAGGGCATCAGAGATGTTTTTGGCCCCTTTCGCTTGAACTTATCAGCGGTACTGATTCAACGAAACAACAGTGTTTTTCTTTCTCAACAAATCAGCATCAGCATCAGCAACACTATCAGCCATTTTTTCGGCCAGTCGAACCGAGCTTTTGTTGCAGCTTGTGGTACCATACCAACCTGCTCTTCCCGTGCCTCTCTTTATTCCGCCTTCGATTCTCCGTACTAGTCACGTCAAGACACGGCCGCGCTTTCAGATGCTCTCAGTCTCAGATGACCCTTGTTCAGTAAGCCCTTGGGTGAATTTGAATTTTGGGGCTACTGTAGCACGTTCATTTTTATTTGGCAAATAGTGTTCAAACATGGACTAATTAGGCTCAAAACGTTCGTCTCACAATTTCCCACCAAACTGTACAATTAGTTTTTATTTTCGTCTACATTTAATGCTCCATGCACGGGCCGCAAACATTCGATGTGACAGGTACTGTAGCAACTTTTTAGACTTTGGGGTCCAACTAAACAAGGCTTAAATGTAAAACGGGAGTTTTAGTACATAAATCATAGTACGTAGCTCAGAGCAGACGTTGTTTCGGAGCTTCAAAACTTGATACGCACACTCTTCGTCCGTGAAAGAATGTAGTTATCGTTTTCCGATAAGTCAAACGGTTTAAATTTTGACTAAAGTTATATATACAAAACACTAACAGTCATGATATATACAAAATGAGTACCATTAGATTAGTTAAAAATATATTTTATAATAAATTTATTTATAGACATAAACGCTAATAATACTATTTACTATAAACGTGGTTAAAGTTGAGCTAGTTTGATCGGCACGGATCCTGTAGTCGGTTAGAATCAAGAATCAATACAAAAAGGTGTTAAGAAGATCAGCGTTCCTAACCATCGCTCTTCCGCAATACATGCGATATCTTCTCTGCACAATCATATGCCTTCAAGAACCCATTTTCAACCCAGGAAAAAACAGAAGCCAGCCTAGTCAAATCCAACCCTCGCGCTACATTCAGAGGTGAGTGGCCACTCTTATAGGAAGGGAATGTTTGTTCTTCGGACGATTTAGAGAAATTTTCACCATTTGATGCATCCATGAGTAAGCCACATGCATCAGCGCATCTTTCCAGGTAGCTAAAGATACAAGTTCAATTGATAACGACTCTAGGTACATGCCTTTAGAAAGTTGAATAACACAGAAAAACTTGGACATATAAGAAGAGGGATTATCATATGTCAGGTACCATAAAACAGGATACCCCGAGCGTATACCAAAAGAATCACTTAAACCCCATAAAAAACAAAGTCAAAGGGTAAGCCATTTGTTAACCCCGGCCTCGTCCGAGCCCACCGGCTCTCCGCCTCGCTCCTGGCCTCACACAGGAGGCCTCGACGGCCTGCCAAATCTCCACCTCGCACGAGGCCTCGCACAGGGGGCCACGCACAGGGGGCCTCGACGGGGAACTGATTCTCCGTCTCGCCCGAGGCCCCGCGCATAAAGCCTCGGACGAGATGTCGATTCTTCGTCTCGCTCGAAGCCGGCTCGGCAACAACCCGTCGCTTCCGCCTCGACCAGTCTCCCCGACAGCGCGTCGCGTCCCATTAATGCGCCAACTACTCCCGCGATATCAGCCGAACGGCGGCTCGACTCTGCGGAGCGGCCGACGAGACAGGAAGTCGCGTCAACGCCATACCGATTGGGACAAGACGGGGCAGGGATTACCGGCCACTATGCTCTGGTGCTGTGCCCACGATCAGCACCCGCACTACACTGTGCCACCTAACCCCCGCCCTAGAAACAACGCGGCGTGGGGAGTCAAGTCCGGGTCACCATAGTCTCGGAATCAGTGTACGAGACCAACTGCTCCCTCCAAGCCTCGGCAATCTACTTCAGGGTCTCGGCAACCTCGGGATTCACGTCTGCCGAGCCTCCCACAATGGCTCGGCCTCGGCACCAACAGAGTCTCGGCTTCTCACGCAGTCAACACACAGTGACCGGCACGTCGACCGCCATGCCCCGCTTCAAGATAACACTGGAGCCCCACGACGCACAGGATCGGATGTGACCGGCGCATCGCCCCAGTACTTTAAGGACGGACCACTCCGTCGACCACGCCGCCACAGTAACAGGCTATAGGGCTCGGACATGCCACCTCCGTTCGCACGACGCCATGTAGCTAGCGCATGTATCACCCTTGTCCCCCCTTCAACTATAAAAGGGAGGGACCAGGGCCGTTCCGGGGGGATCGAAGGTGGACGATTTAGGCCTACGCCCATCCAACGAATTCACGCATAAACACACGGACGAACACACGAGCTCCCCCGCTGCTTGAGATCAACATCTCAAGCAAACCACGTGGCTTCACGCAGAGACCTAGGACTAGCTCCCTCTCTCACCCTGCTTGTAACCCCCTACTACGAGCATTTCGGTGCAAGGAATACAAGATCGAACTCTCAGACTAGACGTAGGGCACCCACTGCCTGAACCAATATAAACCTTGTGTATCTTTGCATCACCATCTGGGATCGGGAACACGCAGTATAAATTTACTAGTTGGTTGAGGGCTCGCCGGTCTGAAACACCGACAGTTGGCGCGCCAGGTAGGGGCCTCTGCGTGTCAGCTTCGTCATCCCAACAAGTTCTGGATGGCAGACCCCGTACGACCACTGCGTCTCGGCATGGTAATCTGGTTTGGGAGCCTAGAGTTCATGTCTCTAGGGCATGAGTATGACATGGTACTCCTCACACCCCGAGCTCCACCGACCGACGATGACGTCATGCACCCGCAGCCCAGGCGCAGGCGGCGCCCGGGCGGCCGCTCTCGTCGCGCTCGCCAGGCACGACGTGAGCGGGGCCACCCCAACACCACGTGAACTCAGGGCGACATGCCGCTCTCCACCGGTATCCCACGCCCAGCTGTTGGCATAAGGTCCCTGGCTAGGAACCTGTCTAGCCTGAGCCTGGACCGGGGAAAGATGCCGATGGCACACGACGACGCCTCGGCATCAAGCTCTGCCCCGCGACGTCCTGAGGAGCCAGCTCCGGTAGAACAGAACCCGACGATGGCACCATCCTTGTACCCCTTCGGGTTGAGAAATGCCGCCGCCTCCTACGCTTACGCTCACGCGGATCCCTCTGGACGCCGCCAACGCTTCGCCCTCGTCTTCGACATCACGGCTCCGACCCACACCCACGCTGACTCCTCGGAGGAGGACGAGGCGTGGGCCGGAGCAGATTTCTTCGGGCTTCGCGACCCTGAAGCCATGCGCCGCTTCCTGGCCCCGAGTGACTATTGCTTCGGCTACTCCGACTCTGACAGCGAAGGCACTTACGATCCCACTCGTGAGTGCTTCCATGTCGGACTCGGGATGCCAAGCATGGGCGATGAGGATGAGGGGGCAGGCAACCGTACCCCGCTTCGCTAGGGAACGGGCGACGCCACACCCTCACGCATTGTCCCACCAGCAGCGCGGAATGAGAACCTTGCCCTCGAACAACTTCGACGCCCGGACCTGGAGTAGCTCCATGAGCTTTAGGCCAAGGTTGAGCAAGATTGACTCCTTCTGCAATAGCTCTGAGACACTCTCGAGCAGGAGCAGCAGGGTCGCGGTGACGGCAGAGGAGCCCAGTGGCGGGCCCACGACGTCCACCACCGCATCAACGACGATGAAGGGGTGAGCATCCCCCAATCTTCAATCGCGCTAGCCAGAATGTTGCGGCTGCGGCGATGCTCGTCCGCACGATGCCCGAGGCCTCTACCACGGAGGGGCGATGGGTCCACGGTGAGCTTCGGGGTCTCCTTGAGACCACCGCGGTGCAGCTGGCCGAGAGTTCTGCCTCCCGACGGCGTGGAGGCGCCTCAGACCTTCCCATGGCACCGTATCGGTAGGATAGGGAGGCCTCGGTTCGCCCCAAGCTAGCTCAGGTGCCGACAATCAATAGGGCCCCCTTGCTGCATGACCGCCTTGACAACCGACGCGAGGCATGGGACGACCACGAGGTGGTCAGCAGGCGACGACACCACGATGATGAGGGGCCCGCCCGCGGCTACCATCCGCACCGAGAAGGCCGCTACGACAGTGGGGAAGACCGCAGCCCTTCTCCTGAAGCGCCAGGCCCCCGAGTTTTTAGCAGGGCCATCCGTGGTGCTCAGTTTCCAGCCTGGTTTTGCCAACCGGCCAACCTCATGAAATACAGCGGCGAAACCAACCCCGAGCTTTGGCTGGCCGATTACCGCCTGGCTTGTCAGCTAGGCGACGCGGACAATGACCTACTCATCATCCGCAACCTCCCCTTGCTCTTGTCAGACTCGGCACGAGCCTGGCTCAAACACCTTCCTCCCTCACAGATCTACGACTGGCGTGACTTGGTTAGGATCTTCGTCGGGAATTTCCAGGGCACATACGTGCGCCCTAGAAACTCCTGGGACCTTAAGAGCTGTCGCCAGAAACTAGACGAGTCTCTCCGAGACTTCATCCGGCGCTTCTCCAAACAGTGCACCGAGTTGCCCAGCGTCGGCGACTCAAAAATCATCTAGGCTTTCCTCTCCGGCACCACCTACCGAGACTTGGTCTGAGAGTTAGGCCGGAACGTGCCGCGCTCGGCTGCCACGCTCCTCGACATCACCACCAACTTCGCCTCGGGCGAAGAGGCGGTTGGGGCCATCTTCCCCGACAACGACGCTAAGAGGAAGCGGAGGGACGAGGCCACCGAGGCCTCGGCTCCCCGCCTCCCCAGGAAAAAGAAAAAGGGTCGCCAGGGGAAGTAGGAGATCCTCAAGGCCGATCTAGTCGCGGCCGCGGAGCGCAAGAATCCCCGAGGCCCTAGGGCCCCCGAGCTCTTTGACAACATGCTGAAGAAGCCCTGCCCTTATCACCAGGGCCCGGTGAGGCACGCCCTCGAGGATTGCACCATGCTCCGGCGTTAATACGCCAAGCTCGGGCTCCCAGACGATGACGCCAAGAAGAGGGGCGCCGGCGACCGGGACGACGACAAGGACGAAGGGTTCCCTGAGGTGCACAACGCCTTCATGATCTTTGGCGGACCCTTGGCGTGCCTTACGGTGTGCCAGCGAAAGAGGGAACGCCGAGAGGTCTTCTCGGTTAAGGTGGCCACTCCCCGATACCTCGGCTGGTCTCGGGAAGCGGTCACCTTTGATCAGGATGACCACCCTGACCATGTCCCGAATCCTGGGTAGTACCCACTCGTTGTCGACCCGATCATCGGCAACACTCGACTCACCAAGGTGTTGATAGACGGAGGCAGCGGCCTCAGCATCCTCTACGCCAACGCCCTGGAGCTCCTAGAGATCGACCGGTCGCGGCTCTGGGGTGACGCCGCGCCTTTCCATGGCATTGTGCCGGGGAAATGCACGTGACCCCTCAGGCGCATCGACCTTCCCGTTTGCTTTAGCACCCCCTCCAACTACCGCAAGGAGGTCCTTACCTTCGAGGTGGTTGGGTTCAAGGGAACCTACCATGCCGTCCTGGGACGGCCGTGCTACACCAAGTTCATGGCGGTCCCCAACTACACCTACCTCAAGCTCAAGATGCCAGGTCCCAACGGTGTCATGATGATTGAGTCCATGTACGAGCATGCATATGACTATGACGTTGAGTGCATCGAGTACGCCGAGGCTCTCGTGGAGGCCGAGACCCTCATCGTCGACCTTGACCGACTCGGTAGCCAGCTGCCTGAGCCCAAGCGTCGAGCCGGGACTTTTGAGCCTACGGAGGCCGTCAAACTCGTCCCAGTCGACCCCGCCTGCCCCGACGACCGGGCGCTGAGGATCAGCGCCACTCTCGACATCAAATAGGAAGTCGTGCTCGTCGACTTTCTCCACGTGAATGCCGACATGTTCGCATGGAGTCCCTCGGACATGCTGGGCATACCGAGGGAGGTCGCCGAGCACGCCTTGGACATCCGGGCTGGCTCCAGATCGGTGAAGCAGCGCCTGCGCCGATTCAACGAGGAAAAGCGTAGGACCATCGGCGAAGAGGTGCGGAAACTTATGGCGTCCGAATTCATCAAGGAAGTATCCCATCCAGAGTGGTTAGCTAACCCTATGTTAGTCAAGAAGAAAAATGGGAAGTGGAGGATGTGTGTAGATTACACCGGTTTGAATAAAGTCTGTCTAAAAGTCCCCTTCCCATTACCTCGAATCGATCAAATCGTTGACTCCACTGCGGGATGCGAGACCCTGTCTTTCCTTGATGCGTATTCCGGTTACCATCAAATCAAGATGAAAGAGTCCGACCAGCTCGCGACTTCTTTTATCACACCTTTCGGCATGTACTGCTATGTGACTATGCCTTTCGGCCTCAGAAACATAGGGGCCACATACCAGCGGGGCATGACCTAGGTCTTTAGCGAGCACATCAGGCGAACCGTCGAGGCCTATGTGGATGACATCATGGTCAAGTCTAGAAAGGCCGGGGATCTCGTCGACGACCTGGAGATAGCCTTCAAATGCCTTAGAGAGAAGGGCCTCAAGCTCAACCCCGAGAAGTGTGTGTTCGGGGTCCCCCGAGGCATGCTCTTGGGATTCATAGTCTCGGAACGTGGCATCGAGGCCAACCCGGAGAAGGTCTCGACCATGACCAGCATGGGACCAATCCGAGACCTCAAGGGAGTGCAGAGGGTCATGGGATGCCTTGCGGCCCTGAGTCGCTTCATCTCACGCCTTGGCGAAAAAGGCTTACCTCTGTACCACCTCTTGAGAAAATCTGAATGCTTTTCTTGGACCCCCGAGGCTGAAGACGCCCTCGCCAAGCTCAAGTCACTGCTCACCAATCCTCCTGCCCTAGTACCGCCAGCCAGGGACGAGGCCCTCTTACTCTACGTCGCCGCAACGACCCAAGTGGTCAGCGTGGCCGTGGTAGTGGAGAGGCAGGAAGAGGGGCACGCTTTACCCATCCAATGACCTATTTACTTCATCAGCGAAGTGCTCTTCGAAACCAAAACACGCTACCCCCACATCTAGAAGTTGATCTACGCCGTAGTCTTGGCTCAGCGCAAGCTGCGTCACTACTTCGAGTCCTACCCAGTAACCGTGGTGTCGTCTTTCCCCTTAGGAGAGATAATCCATAACCGGGAGGCCTTGGGTAGGATAGCCAAGTGGGCCGTCGAACTCATGGGGGAAGCCTTGACTTTTGCGCCTTAGAAAGCGATTAAGTCTCAGGTCTTGGCCGATTTTATGGATGAGTGGACCGACACCCAACTGCCACCTGCTCAAATTTAGACGGAGTGTTGGACCATGTACTTCGATGGGTCCTTGATGAAGACCGGGGCAGGCGCGGGTCTGCTCTTCATCTCGCCCCTTGGAGTACACATGTGCTACATGGTTCGGCTCCACTTCACCGCCTCCAACAACGTAGCCAAGTACGAAGCTCTCGTCAATAGCTTGCAGATCGCCATCGAACTTGGAGTACAACGTCTCGAAGTCTAGGGCGACTTGCAACTCATCGTCGATCAAGTCATGAAGGAGTCAAACTATCTCGACCCCAAAATGGAGGCATACTGCAAGTTGGTACGTTGCCTAGAAGACAAGTTCGACGGTCTCGAACTCAACCACATCGCGCGGAAATACAACGAGGCCACGGACGAACTAGCAAAGATGGCGTCTGCACAGGCTCTGGTCCCCCCAAACATCTTTGCCAGAGACCTCCATAAGCCTTCCATCGACTATGCCTCGATAGTGGAAGAGGGCCCACTGGCCGAGCCCACCGCAGGGCTCGATGCCCCCTCTACCACCGAGACTCCTTCGGCCGAGCCCGAGGTCATGGAAGTCGACATGGAGCCTCCCTAGACCGACCAGGACACGGACTGGCGAGTCCCGTTCCTTGATTGGCTCGCTCAGGGAGAGCTTCCTAGTGACAGGACCAAAGCTCGATGGCTTGCGCGACTAGCCAAAACTTACGTCCTTTGCAACGGCGAGTTGTATAGGCGAAGTCCATCTGGTGTCCTCCAATAATGCATCACCACCGAGGCAAGCTGAGCCCTACTTTGGGACTTGTACGCGGGCGCCTGTGGGCACCATGCGGCACCTCGGACGCTCTTCGGAAACGCCTTCCGCCAAGGGTTCTATTGGCCAATGGCGGTTGCTGACGCCACCAAGTTAGTATGCTCCTGCGAGGGATGCCAGTACTACACATGGCAGACGCACCTCCCGGCCCAGGCCCTCCAAACCATCCCCATTACATGGCCGTTTGTCATGTGGGGGATTGACATGGTCGGGCCTCTATAGAAGGCCCCCTAGGGCTACACCCATTTGCTGGTAGCAATCAATAAGTTCTCCAAATGGATCGAGGCTCGCCCGATCAATCAAATCAAATCTGAGCAAGCGATGCTATTCTTCACTAACATCATCCACAGGTTCGGGGTTCCGAACACCATCATCACCAATAACGGGACGCAGTTCACCAGCCAAAAATTACTAACATTCTACGATGACCACCACATCTGTGTGGCCTGGTCGGCTGTAGGACACCCAAGGACAAACGGCCAGGTAGAACGTGCCAACGGCATGATCCTACAAGGCCTCAAGCCAAGGATTTACAACCGGTTGAAGAAGTTTGGCAAGAAATGGCTTGCCGAACTCCCGTCGGTCATCTGGAGCCTAAGGAACACTCCAAGCCGAGCCACAGGGTTCACACCTTTCTTCCTGGTCTACGGAGCCGAGGCAATCCTCCCCACTGACTTGGAATATGGTTCCCTGAGGCTACAGGCCTTACAACAAGCAAAGCAACCGCACTACCCACGAGGACGCCCTCGACCAACTGGAGGAAGCCCGAGACGTTGTGTTGCTACATTCGGCCAAATACCAGCAAGCTCTATGGCGCTATCAAGCCCGGTGCATTCGGAGCTGAGACCTGAAGGTGGATGACCTGGTGCTGAGGCTAAGGCAGAGCAACAAGAGCCGCCACAAGCTGACCCCGCCATGGGAAGGACGGTACATCATCGCCCAAGTGCTGAAGCCTAGGTCCTACAAGCTAGCCAACGAGAAGGGTGAAATCCTAAACAACGCTTGGAACATAGAACAGCTACGTCATTTTTACCCTTAGAATTTCCAAGCATTGTGTACATTGTTTCTCGGAATACAATTAAGAAGCGTTCTTTAGTTGTTCTAATTTTTTGAGAAACCCGTCGAGCCCATCACAGGCCTCGACATTACAATAACACCACAAGGAAGGCTCAGCTCTGCCTCTACAGAACCGAGCCTCCCTTGGGGGCTAGAAGGGGGGACCCTCCTAAGTCCCATGCACCATTTTTTAGTCGCTTTTCGAAAAAATTTCTACGCCAAACTCTATTATGCTCTGATAAGTCAATTGTGAAAAAACCCAAGGACCAAAAGACTGCCTCAAGGCCAGAAGGCTGGCTGAGTCGCGAGACGGCCTATGCCTCTGGGCTACGGCACTCCCTCACCACCTTTTGCCCAAGGGGTAGCTTAGGCTCCGAGGAAGTTTTTTGCAAGAAATTTGTTCAGAAACAATACAGAGGGCAGAGGCTCGAAAATACAATGAAAAACGATTAAAAAGCATAGGCGCACGATTACTTTAAAAAAGGCCTCGACGGCCACAAGCGTCACGATACAAAGTTAATCCCTAGTCTATTTACATGGCCTCTTGGGCCTAGGTCAAGGCTCAGGGCCTCCAGCATCGGCGGGCGGTGGGGGAGGGATCACCTTCTCTTTGAACAGCTTGGCCAACGCCGTGTTGGGGCCCTCCGCCGCCTCCAACAGCTTCACAACCGCCTCGTCGGCCTCCTCGTCATCGTCGGGCAGGACATAGCCATTGCTGATGGCTTGGAGGTCAACGCCGATGTAGTGCGAAGCGATGACGGCCAGCGCGCGCTTGACGCCTGTATGCATCGCCCCTCGGAGTCGCTCACGCACTTGGCCGCTCAACGCAATTAGGCAGCTCCCGAGAGAGCTCCCTGACTAGACCCCCTTGACTTCTAGGGCCTCGCAGGTGGTACGGGCGGCGCTCTTCAGCGCATCGTGCTCCCCGATCTCGGTTTCAAGCACCGCCTGTACTACGGCGGAGGCCTCGGCTGCCTGGGTAACCTCCTTCTCCAGCTCTGCACCAAACGCAATAGAATGGGGTTGAGCACAAAGGAATACAAGCAAGAATAGGGGTGGAAGCCTACAGGACTCACCCTCGGCTTTCTCCTCCCAGCGTCGGGCCTCGACCCAAGAAGCCTCGGCTTTCTCCTTCCAGCGCTAGGCCTTGACCCGAGAAGCCTTGGCCTTCTCCTCTAGGCATTGGGCCTCGACCTAGGAAGCCTCGGCCACCCTGGAAGCCTCTCCTGCTAGCTCTGTATCACACCAAGGAGTTAGGGGCTGAACACAAGAAAAACAAACTAAATAAAGGGAACAAGACTCACCCTCGGCCTTTCCCCTCTAGACCATAGCCTCAGTCCGGGAAGCCTCGGCCGCCTTAAGGGCCTCATCCAAGGCACCTTTCATCAGCTGGTGCGTACCCTACTCCATCCCCAGCTGTCCAGAAAGAGCCTTGCTAGAGGCCATGGCTTCTTCAGCCCGGGACCTGAAGGCATCCTGATCACCGGCCACGCGGGTTAGCTCCTCCTCCAACTCCTTGACCCACGCCGCCAGAGGGGCAATCTGCTCCTAGGCTGTGGCCGCCTCGACCTTTGCATCGGCACAACAAAGGTGGAGGTCCTCCACCTCCGTGCTCCGCGCCGCCAGAAGCTTGTTGGCGCCGGCAAGCAGGCCCTTCTGCCACTGGGCCTGGTCCCAGACATCCCTCTCCCGCCGGAGAAAGACCGACTTCCCAAGGGACCGGGTCTCGAGCTCCTGGGTAAGTAGAACAGGGGGCATTCACTACAAGAAAACTCAGAAAAAGATGACACCGCATGAGAAAAGAAAGCGCGAACCTAGGCGACTCCGGGCAGATCGTCGGCCACCACGGACAGCGCCATCCGTAGTGACCACTCCGCCAGCTGGCGGTATTGCTTGAAGGTGTCCCAGCGCTCGCCCTCGGCCGTGTCCTGGAGGGTGAACAGAGGCTCCCCCTCAGGGTCGTCCCGGCTTTGCCACAGGACATGCGGGTGATCCCACCCGTGGGGCTCGGGTCGTACCCGCATGAGGGCCAAGCTTCCCTCACTCGGGGTCGAAATCGACTGTTCCACTATGCCAGCCACCTCGGTGTCGACCACCTCCTGCACCCGGGAAGTATCGTCGGAGGAGATCGGATGGACCTCCACCTCCCAGGTGCTCTCCCGCAACAACGGCGGGCCTTGAACCAAGGGTGCCACCGAGACCTCCGCCGCCTTCATCTCCACTTCCTGGGCCGACGGCCTCGCCTCGATCACGTCAGCCTCGGTGGTCCTCGGGGCTCCGGCCTCCACCATCATGGCCTCGGTGGTCGTGGGGGCTCTGAACCCCGCCGCTACGGCCTCAGCGGTCCTGGGCGCCCCGGCCTCCATCGCCTCGGCCTCAGAGACCCTGGGGGCCTCGACCTCGGTCCCATCTAACTCACAAGCCTCGCCCTCGCATGGTGGAGGCGCTCCCTCCCCCGTCTGTGTCGGGGTCACCTCGGCAGCCCCTCCTTGGGTGGCTGGCTCCTTCAGGTCGGCCCTTATCGACGCCGCGCCACGTTGTATGGCGGCTTGCGCCTCCGCCACCTAGTGGGCGGTGGAGCCGGGGCTCACCTTGAGCGCCTTAAGGGGCGCCAAGGTAGGCACCTCCGTAGGTTGCTTCCGGCTAAAGACAAAATACTTATGCGGTCAGCATGAGACTGAAGGGCGAACGGAAATGCTGCGACTCTGCCGAAAAGACGCTTACCTCGAGCGGGGCTGCAACCGCTTTGGCACGGCGACCCTCCTCTACGCAGGCAGCGGCGGCGGCAGAGGCACGGCCTCTGTATCCGCCGACGCCGTCCGGTCTATAACACCTCGGTGTTAAGCATGCAATACCATTTCATCCCATGAGCATAATCATCATCACCTCATTCATAGGCATCATTCATGCATTTCATTTCGAAAGAAATAAAGTATCATTTCATGTGGTGCTTAAATTGATTGAAATTCGTTTATGTTTAAAACAATGTGAAATGCCATGCTCATGTTTGGATGCCATGATTACTTGTTTTGATCACTAAATTAACTTGGAAATATTTAGGATGCAATTTGGAGCAAAGTTTATATTCAAAGTTTTGCCAAATTATGCTTTTAAAATAATTCTTCAAAATTAGGGTTTTGGGATTTAATTTACTTTAAATCTATAGTTCAAAATCTATTTGGAATTTGACTTTGGTCATAAAAGCAAAGTTGTAGATCTTGAAAAATGGAATGACTTTAATTTTTACACCAACTTTTGAAACTACTTTGAAATTGCTCAAAATTTATATTTATTGGGATAGGAATAGAAAATAATTTGAAAAAGATCATTTTCACCTTAGTGGGCCTCGCGCCTCGCTTCTCGGCCCAGGCCATAGCCACCGCGTGGCCACCGAACGCCGGCGACGGCGTACGGGTGGCACCCCGGTGGGCCCCACCACTCCACGCGCTCGCCTTCACCTGCCCGACCACGCCGCTCTCCTCCCCACTCCGCCATTTCGCTTCGCCAGCGCAAGCAGCAGCTGTAGCACTTGCCTCCGCCACGCGCCATCGTCGGAGTTGGCCGTTCTGGCCACTCTAGCTCGCCAGGTCTAGCTCCGTCTTGCCCTGAGCATCGCCTCCACCTCGCGCACCACGTGCTCGCCTCGGTAAGCCATGGGAAGCTCCCCTTCCCTAGGAATCCCTCGCCGAAGTCATGGTCGAGCTCGCCGAAGTACTCTGCTCCGTGGACCTCACCCCTCCGTCCTCCTTCTCGCTCTCCCTTCATGCGCACGAGCACCGCCCAAGCTCGGTGAAGCTCCCACGCCACTTCTCGCGCCACATCTCGGCCGGAGATGGCCAGCTGACGGTGAGCCGCACCACCGTGCTGCCATGGCCACCGGCCAGCTCGCTCTCGAGCTCCTTCGGTCCTGCCGCTTGCAGTGCCGTGTCCGCCTTGGCAAGGTGGTCACGTTGGTGGTGACCTTGTCGCCGGCCACCTCGCCGACGGCGAGCTCACGCCGGTCAGCACAGCCTCCTCTTCCTCAGGGGGCTGGTAGGTGGGGCCGGCTGACCCGCGGGGGCCACTGTCAGCCGTAGGGGTGCACGCCTGGGTGGAAATCCGGGTGGATCTAGCAGTTTTGAACATAGATTTTCAGAAAGAATTTAAGAAATGATTTTCAGATTTCTATTTAAATGCTTTGGGAATTTATAACTTGCTCAAAATGGCTCCAAATTTGTTGAAACACATTTTGTTGTGTTCCTTGTCACCAGATCTACATGATAAAAATATTACATGTCATTTTTGAGATACTTTAATGTAGAGCTTTATTTAATTCTTGATATTGCTGATATCTTGAAAATGTGTAGTAAATTCTATATGTATTAGAAAAATATGATTATAAATTGGTTGATCTATTCTTGAGATGTACTTTCTATGAAAAATATGTGTCATGCCTGTTATGTGGGAAAATATGGCTAGGTAGGTTATGTGCATTAATTGCTGATTTCTTGTAAAATTTCTAGGGCTAAAAATATGAATAATACATGTAGGTGAAACTTTTTGTACAGTAATTGTATGCTCTATAGATCATGGGAAAAATACCAAATCTGTTGTTTGATACTTTTCGTAGTACAAAGTATTTTCATGCTTAATTATCCACCGTAGCTTGTCATTTTTGTGTAGGCTGTTATACTTATCTAAATGCAATGAAAATTTTATGGTAGTCTACTTAGAGTAGTACTATGCTACTATAATTTTCTCAGATTTTTATGAGTACCAGAAATATATGTTGCTGTTGTAGCCCTAGTTTAACATGAAATAAACAAATCTTCTTTAATGCATGATTAGTTAATAATGTTTGCTTTGGTGTATCTTTGAAGCATCTTAGATTGCTGTGGTGACTTGGCCTATTAGTACCATGGTTGCAGTAGTAGTATAGTAGTACATGTTCTTGAATGATGTTGGCTACCTTGTAGAAGGGCTTTACTTCTACTATGCCCAATACAGTTGAACATGTTCATCTACATTTCATGTATCATGATCATTACATGTCATCTATTCGATGCACCTATGCATTAGCACTCATATATCTGCGTCATATAGGATCGCAGGAGGAGTTGCTAGCAGTAGTTCAGGAAGAGCAGACCGGGACAGATCCACAAGAAGTCTAGGCACAGGAGGTGCTAGAGGAAGAGGAGTCGGGAGAGGACTTGCCCGAGTGCGTGGATCATCAACCTAGTTCATTCGAACGAGGCAAGCCCTAGAGCATTATAAGTCTCCTACTTTATAAAAGCAATTCTTTCTATATATATGAGTTTATATATTGTTGCATTAAGTTGTAGGAGTTGATTGAAACCGTTGATGCATTTATTACTATCCTTGCCTACCTTATTACCTTGTTACCCTGTTAGGTCAGGATCAAATAAATGCTTATCCTTGCTTAGACCGGTAGCGATCGGTGATAATCTGATCACCTACATTATAGGTGGTTACTGGAAGAATTTAGCTATGGAAAGAATGATATCCTGGAATTAACCATGTGTGATGGATAATTGGAGACCAGACGAAAAAAGTTGGAGGCAACCAGATAGGGTTCTGGGGTGCTGTTAGTTTCCGTCTGTGTTGATTAAGGACCGATCGTTGCTCGTCCCTCTTGTCATGTTGAACGCATGGCTCACATTTAGCTGGCCGAATAAAGTACCTTTCGACCGTGAAGCTAGTGACACTATTCGAGCCGGGATAAACCCGGATTGGCAGACTAGTGCTGAAGGGGGTATGATGGGGACACGAAGAGTGAGCCCAAGGTGCATCCTAGTAGTCGAGCGGTCCCTGGGTAGTGCGGTCCCAGCTGTTATCCCACGGCTACTTGGAAAGTGTCATTGGTGATCTAAACGACCCTGACGGGGGAAGCGTGGTTTGTGTGAGGAATAAATCACCAGCTGGTTAGGAATCGATTCGAATCGCCATCGCTCCTAGATAGTGAGCACTTGACTCGAGCTACGGCATCGTAGTAATTATTATGGAACAATGATGGTTATCTGGATGGTATGGGATATGCTAAATCTAAATTGGTAACTGGATGTTATTGGTTAATCAAGTGATTGCTATAGTACAGGTGCTTACCTAGATGGATAGGTTATAATAAAGATGATGCAAAGTACTTAAAATGGTTTCTTCATGATAGCTTATGCTTTTCGCAAACCAGTCAGCTAGCCCACTAAAGAAAGCCTTGCATAATCCTTGGTGTCATTTTATTTTGGTTTAAGACAGGTAAGTCTACCTGAATACCTTCTCGTACTCAGGGCGTTGTTCCCATTGTTGTTGCAGATGGTCAAATGTACTACGGCTATTGCATTAACTGTCTGTACTCGGCGATGGGTGATAACTAGGATCAAGGGCAATGGTCACTCCGTATCTCTCCTCTGATGCTTTTGTTGGAAATGACTACCTACTGGCACTGTATTGGAACTAAAAGTGTGTGTGTGTGACTTGAAAACTATTTGCTTCCGCTATTTTAGATTGAACCTGGTTTGTAATAACTTTATATTCTAAACTCTGATGTATCCTACTATCATTGCAAACTTTATGTAACATGTGACGGTACTTGCTAAACTTGTACGATCTTGGTTTGTATGTCGATTGGTTTGAAATCCTTCGTGGTTTCATGGACTACCGGGTTATACGGGCTTAAGTTTGCTAAATTATCTGCTTTGGCGGAAGATTTCCTTACTTAATCTCGTATAATTGGTCGGTTCTGTTATAGCTGGCATCAAAGCAAGGTTTAGCAGGTTACTGTTCATGCGTGTATTTAAAACAAAAGGGTTTTGTGCTACAAAACTAATTGCAAACTATAGTATATAGGTGTTTCAACCTCTAATTAAAAACTTAAGAGTGTGCTAGTGGTCATATCCTTTATGCCCAGTTAAGGACTCTAGGTGGCTTATCTAAGTACTGACTTGGGGGGTCTTTGCATCATATTTTTATTTCGTTGCTCATACGGCGTGCTATTGTATGAGTGCCATTCACTTGAGTGGTAATGTATGGATCCATTGCCTCTACGCCTCGATAAGTGAGAGTTGTGAGAGCATGATTGGATACACTGCCGATCTAGGGAAGTGCTTATATGATGCTGGATTATTTACATGCCATACGCGTGTTTGTATGAAGGTATCCAATGTGTGGGGAAATTCCGTCCTGTGGTGACAATGCCATCGATAGGACGATGGTTCGGGTAGTTGCTACCGTTATACGTGTATCTAGGGATGCGTGTAGAATGAGTAGATTACTTTACTGCTTTCGTGCATATTTTTCATACTGTCAGGGTTTGGGCCGAAGTGGATCTTTTGCAGGTACATAACAGCGCTATCGTATAGTACGTATTAGCTATGTTATCAGAGACCATTGTATGCCACCGTCTTTGCTGCTAGCAATTATTATTTTTCCTAAGTTTGTGAGAACGTACGGAACGTCCATGCATCATGTTGTTACATATCATTCATGGCATTGTTCCTCCCCTTATAAGTTGATTATCTCATTTTGATAAAAATGACAACTTAAACTTGTTCTCACGTGAGTAATAAAACAAATTTGCTACAGATGGCACGCACAAAGCTGTCCGCTCGCAAGTCCACCGGAGGCAGAGCTCCCTGCCATCAGCTTGCTCCACGTACCCATCAGCGCCACACGTTTCTTGGAGAGTTTGGGATGCCTACACTCTTGTGGAGGGTGCTCATCTATGTAGGCTATCCTGATGGAATGGAGCCCCGCTACTTCTAGACAAATGAGCAGTTGGGAGAAGGTCTCTTGGTTACTGTGGAGGCCGTTGTTCATCCCCGAGGTGATAGCCCTGAGTGGACTGGTTGGCGTTATGTGTCAACTGGCAGGACCGCTGAAGAAGCAGCTGATAGGGCAGCCTTTGGGATACTGAGGGATATCATGGATCGTTTTCCTCAGGAGTTGGTAGCCGCTCTAGTTGGAGTCTTTCCAAGGGGCAACCCCTCCACTGACTCATGGCAGCAAGCAAGAGGAAGATCTCTAGAGATTAGTGCAGCAGAAGGCCAGAACAGTGATAACCCTACCATGAGCGCCATGTTCGCAGTGATGAAGGCTTTCGATGGAGTAGAAGGTAGCCTGAGACGTGTGTCTGGTGCTCTTGGTCATGCCCACGATGACCGATGCCAGCTTTAGAGGGATCATGATGCTGAGATTGAGAGGCTCAGTGCTGGGATGGCTCAGTTGACTCGTCAGAGGGATCAGGCGACCTAGAGGACTAGAGCCTATGAGGGAGACGTGCGTGCACTGAGAGAGCAGGTCGAGTGTCTGACCACCACCAATAGGAACGCTGAGCGCATGTTGATCCATGTGCTCCACTAGAGGAATGAAGCCTAGTCCGTAGAAGATGTTCTGAGAGCTCGAAAGGTTGAGCTAGAGCAGCAGCTGGCCAATATAGAAGAGTACAACAACAACCTACATGAGGAGGTTCATCAGCTGAATAACCAGCTCCACCCTTATGTTCCGCCTAGAGCCGTAGAGATGGATCTCGATGAGGACGAGGATCCCAAAGAGCCTGAGGCACTAGCTGATGACGACGACGATGATGTAGATAGTGACGATGTCGACATCTCCGACCTAGATAGCGACCACGATGAGTAGGCTAGTAGTTGTTGCGCTAGCTACTAGGGTTTTGTTTGCGACGACCTTTTGCATGGTTGACATGTCTGGCATGTACTCATGAGTAGAAAGACTGAGACCTTGATGTAAAGTTGGAAAACTTGGATGTGTTTGTGGCGATATCTGAACGTCAAAAGTTCAGTGTATGTATGCTGGCAATTTGGTTATATTGGACGCGATATGTGCGTTTCAGTAATCTAATTAGTAATGTTGTGTTAATTGGAATGGCTTATTGTGCCCCTGTTTTATTGTATGAATTTATTCTCTCCAGTGAATTTAGTATGGCATAATTTTTCATTCACCTACGATTTCTACAACATCGCCTAATAATTACTGTTGCTGAAATATGTAGATGCCGAACACTCGTCGTACCGTGTATGACGCGACTGAGGCAGGTGGTAGTGCCGCCGGGAATGAGAACCGAGATCCACCACCACCACCTCCTCCTCCACCATACACCACGGAACAGTTCTTCGCACAGTTCCTTGGAAGTCAACGCAACATGAAGGGCATGCAGCAGAACATGGAAGCTGCATTGCGCCATATTGCTGACAACACCCGTCATGGGTTAAACCTAGGTGGACATGAAGTGAATCAGCATAGCAGTTTTAAGGACTTTATGGACACCAGACCACCAATTTTCAAGGAAGCGACAGAGCCCTTAGATGCAGAAGAGTGGATAAACACCATGGAAGATAAGTTTTGCGTTCTAAGGATGACAAAAGTATTGAAGACAGAGTATGCAGCTCATCAGCTGCAAGGCCCTGCAGGAATGTGGTGGAAGCACCACCGCACCACTTTTCCTCCCAATGCCCACATTTCTTGGAGGGAATTCACTGAGGCCTTTCGTGGAGTTTACATTCCCCCTAGTTTGACCAAAATGAAGTTTGGAGAATTTCTAGCACTGAACCAAGGCACCAAGACTGTGACCCAGTATCTACATGCATTCAATAATCTAAGTCGCTATGCCTCTAACATGGTGAATACTGATGCCAAAAAGATCGCTAGTTTTAAGAGAGGTCTGAATCCCAAGATGATGAAGCATGTCGGTACCAACACAAGAACTGGTTTCAATGACTTTGTTAGTGACTGCTTAAAGCAAGAAAAGAACAACAATGTTTATGCTACATCCAAGACTCGCAAGAGGGCTTTTGAGTCAGGTCCATCCCAGCCAAGGGCCCCGATGGCAAATCATTCTGCGTATCGTCCGCCTACCCCTGGTGCAAGGTTTAGGCCACCCCAACGAAGGAATCAGAATGCCCAGCAACCTCAGAGGAACCAAAAGCCATTTAAGATGGTGGTGCCACAAGCCAAGACTAGACAAGGTAGTTCATCTGGAGCTGCTACTCAAGTAAGAGGACCGTGTTTCAACTGCAATCAAACTGGGCACTTTGCGAAGTTTTGCCCATATCCCAAGAGGCAGCAGAATCAGTACCAAGCTCGTGTGCACCACACCACCATTGATGACATCCCGGAAGGAGAGCCCATGATAGCTGGTATGTTTTCTATCAACAATCATCCTACAGTCGTTTTGTTTGATTCTGGATCATCGCATTCATTCATAAGTCAAGCATTTGCAAGAAAGTATGAGCAAACGATAGTTGAATTGGAATGTGCTTATCGGATCAGTTCAACTGGGGCTGATCTGTTAACTAATCAGATAATCTGGGGGATAACCCTGTGTATAGCAGACAGGTAGTATATGCTTAACTTGATAGTTATGCCAGGACTAGTTCTAGATGTGATTATAGGAATGAACTGGATGACTAAGATGGGAGTAGTAATTGATGTGGGAGGAAGAAGCATTTCTCTCAAAGAACCTGTTGGAGAAGGTACATTTCAAGTAACCTTACCTCGGAGAATAGATCTGACCAGTACAACTTGTGCAGTCCAAACTACTCTTCTAGCCAAGATTCCAGTAGTGTGCGAGTTTCCGGATATGTTTCCAGATGAGTTACCCGGTCTTCCACCGGATAGAAATGTTGAGTTTGCCATTGAGTTAATCCCTGGAACACCACCAATCTCAAGAAGGCCTTATCGGATGCCTCTAAATGAATTAGCCGAGTTGAAGAAACAACTCCAAGATTTGTTGACTAAGGGTTTGATTCGCCCAAGTTCATCGAAATGGGGATGTCCCGCACTGTTCGTGAAGAAGAAGGATAACTCCTTACGGATGTGTGTGGACTATCGGCCACTGAATGCGGTAACAATTAAAAACAAGTATCCTCTACCTCGGATTGATATCTTGTTTGATCAATTGTCCAAAGCCAAAGTGTTTTCCAAAATAGATTTGAGATCAGGGTACCACCAGATCAAGATTAGACCACAAGATATACCCAAAACCACGTTCTCCACCAGATATGGTTTGTACAAGTATCTTGTCATGTCCTTTGGTTTGACAAATGCTCCTACATACTTTATGTATCTGATGAATTCGGTCTTTATGCCAGAGTTGGATAAGTTCATGATTGTGTTCATTAATGATATTCTAGTGTACTCAGAGAACGAACAGGATCATGAAGAACATCTAAGAATTATCTTGACTAGACTCAGAGATCACCGGTTGTATGCTAAGTTTAGTAAATGCGAGTTCTGGCTGAAGACAGTTCCTTTTCTCGATCATGTGCTATCTGAGAATGGAATCTTAGTGGATCCTAGTAAAGTACAAGAGGTTATGGACTAGAAGACACCAAGCATAGTTCATGAGGTTTGGAGTTTTCTTAGATTAGCCAGTTACTATCGTCGTTTTATACCGGACTTCTCAAAGATTGCCAAGCTAATGACAAGTTTGCTACAAAAGGATCATAAGTTCGTTTGGACAGAGGAGTGTGAGGCAGCTTTCTGCACCTTGCGGAATTTGCTAACCACTGCTCCTGTTCTGGCGCAACCGGATATAGAGAAGCCGTTTGATGTGTTTTGCGATGCATCAAAGAATGGCTTAGGATGTGTTCTGATGCAAGATGGAATGGTCATTGCTTATGCCTCAAATCAGTTGAGGAAGCATGAGGTTAACTATCCTACGCACGATTTAGAGCTTGCGGCTGTTGTGCATTCTCTAAAGATTTGGAGACACTACTTGCTTGGGAATGTGTGCAATATCTTTATAGATCATAAGAGTCTCAAGTACATATTTACTCAGTCTGAGTTGAATATGCGACAAAGAAGATGGTTAGAGCTAATAAAGGATTATAATCTGAATGTGCACTATCATCCGGGAAAGTCAAATGTAGTGGTAGATGCCTTAAGTAGGAAGTCACATTCTCTTGTTGTGCAACCATTGTTTGAAGATGGGTTCAATTTGTTGCATCCTGTGGTGTTGCATAGTATCCAGGTTAGTTGTACCTTGGAAAGCAAGATCATTGAGGGTTAGAAAATAGATAAGGGAATATTCCATATCAAGGAGAAAATAAAGAAAGAACCGTCCAAGCACTTTGGAGTGGATGAACAAGGAGTGTTATGGTTTAAGGACCGTTTGGTTGTACCTAAAGATCGAGAGCTCAAGAACAAATTGATGGATGAAGCTCATCACTCTAAGCTGTCTATCCATCCTAGAAGTAACAAAATGTACCAAGAATTGAGACCTCGTTATTGGTGGACAAAGATGAAGAAGGAGATTGCAGCGTATGTTGCTCATTGCAACCTATGTTGTAGAGTGAAAGCTCTTCACATGAGACCCGCAGGAATGTTGCAACCTTTATCAGTACCAGATTGGAAATGGGATGATATAAGTATGGATTTTATCACCGGTTTCCCCACCACACAAAAGGGGAATGATTCGATTTGGGTAATTGTAGATCGCCTTACCAAATCCGCTCACTTTTTACCAGTCAAAACAACATTTCGACCACCTTAGTATGCTGAGAAGTACATTGCAGAGATTGTCCGATTACATGGTATACCAAAGAGTGTCTGACCGTGGGTCATAGTTTACCGCTCATTTTTGGGAGCATCTTCATAAAGCTTTGGGTACTAGCTTGATTCGGAGAACAACTTACCACCCACAGACAGATGGGCAGATAGAGCGAGTTAATGCTATCCTAGAAGATATGCTTAGAGCCTCTGTGTTATCATCTAAAGGTCCATGGGAATCATGGTTACCTTTGGCAGAGTTCGCTTACAACAACAGTTACCAAGAAAGTATCAAGATGGCTCCATTTGAAG
This sequence comes from Miscanthus floridulus, assembly GCF_019320115.1. Classification (NCBI taxonomy): domain Eukaryota; kingdom Viridiplantae; phylum Streptophyta; class Magnoliopsida; order Poales; family Poaceae; genus Miscanthus; species Miscanthus floridulus. The sequence goes on along the minus strand of NC_089580.1, from coordinate 203,649,510 downwards.
CATTGTATGGCAGGAAACGTAGGACACCATTGAATTGGGTTGAGCCTAGAGAAAGAAGGTTTTATAGAATCGATTTTGTTGACGAGGCTGAGAAAAAGGTCCGTATTATCCAACAAAACATGAAAGCGGCACAGTCACGCCAGAAGAGTTATGTCGATAAGAGAAGGAGATCGCTTGAGTTTGAGGTAGGTGACTACGTTTATCTGAAGGTTACTCCAATGAAGAAAGTACAACGGTTTGGAGTTAAGAGAAAACTTGCTCCTAGATTTGTAGGACCGTACAAGATCATAGAGAAGAAGGGTCCCGTGGCTTATAAGTTACAGTTACCAGAAGCGATGGGTTCAATCTTCCCAGTCTTCCATGTATCATAGTTGAAGAAGTGCTTGCGTGTTCTGGAAGAGAGAATAGAACCTCAGAGCATTCAGCTCAAGTCAGACTTGGAATACCGTGAGCAACCGGTTCGAGTTTTGGAAACTAAGGACCGAGTCACTTGGAATAAAGTGGTAAGAACATATAAGATACAGTGGAGTCATCACGATGATGGTGATGCGACGTGGGAAACAAGAGAATATCTGCAAAACGCTTATATGGATTTTTATAACAAATGGTTCGTAACTCAAAATCTCGGGACGAGATTCTTATAAGTGGGGAGGGCTGTAACACCTCGGTGTTAAGCATGCATTACCATTTCATCCCATGAGCATAATCATCATCACCTCATGCATAAGCATCATTCATGCATTTCATTTCGAAAGAAATAAAGTATCATTTCATGTGGTGCTTAAATTGATTGAAATTCGTTTATGTTTAAAACAAAGTGAAATGCCATGCTCATGTTTGGATGCCATGATTACTTGTTTTGATCACTAAATTAACTTGGAAATATTTAGGATGCAATTTGGAGCAAAGTTTATATTCAAAGTTTTGCCAAATTATGCTTTTAAAATAATTCTTCAAAATTAGGGTTTTGGGATTTAATTTACTTTAAATCTATAGTTCAAAATCTATTTGGAATTTGACTTTGGTCATAAAATCAAAGTTGTAGATCTTGAAAAATGGAACAACTTTATTTTTACACTAACTTTTGAAACTGGTTTGAAATTACTCAAAATTTACATTTGTTGGGATAGGAATAGAAAATAATTTGAAAAAGATCATTTTCACCTTAGTGGGCCTCGCGCCTCGCTTCCCGGTCCAGACCGCAAGCCAGCCCGGCCTGCCCCGCGCCTCACACGCTCGCCAGCGCGCCGCGCCCGACCGGCGTCAGGCCACAGCCGCCGCGTGGCCGCCGAACGCCGGCGACGGCGTACGGGTGGCACCCCGGTGGGCCCCCGCCACTCCACGCGCTCACCTTCACCTGCCCGTCCGCACCGTGCTCCTCCCCACTCCGCCATTTCGCTTCACCAGCGCAAGCAGCAGCCGCAACACTCGCCTCCGCCACGCGCCATCACCGGAGTTGGTCGTTTCACCCGCTCCAGCTCGCCAGGTCTAGCTCCGTCTTGCCCTGAGCATCGCCTCCACCTCGCGCACCACGTGCTCGCCTCGGTAAGCCATGGGAAGCTCCCCTTCCCCGAGAATCCCTCGCCGGAGTCATGGTCGAGCTCACCGGAGTACTCCGCTCCATGGACCTCGCCCCTCCGTCCTCCTTCTCGCTCTCCCTTCACGCGCACGAGCATCGCCTGAGCTCGGTGAAGCTCCCACGCCACTTCTCGCGCCACCTCTCGGCCGGAGATGGCCGGCCGACGGTGAGCCGCACCACCGCGCCGCCATGGCCGTCGGCCAGCTCGCTCTCGACCTCCTCCAGTCCTGCCGCTTGCACTGCCGTGTCCGCCTTGGCAAGGAGGTCACGTTGGTGGTGACTTCATCGCCGACCACCTCGCCGACGGCGAGCTCACGCCGGTCAGCGCAGCCTCCTCTACCTTAGGGGCTGGCAGGTGGGGCCGGCTGACCAATGGGGGCCACTGTCAGCCATAGGGGTGCACGCCTAGGTGGAAATCCGGGTGGATCTAGCAGTTTTGAACATGGATTTTCAGAAAGAATTTAAGAAATGATTTTCAGATTTCTATTTAAATGCTTTAGGAATTTATAACTTGCTCAAAATGGCTCCAAATTTGTTGAAACAAATTTTGTTGTGTTCCTTGTCACCAGATCTACATGATAAAAATATTGCATGTCATTTTTGAGATACTTTAATATAGAGCTTTATTTAATTCTTGATATTGCTAATATCTTGTAAAATGTGTAGTAAATTCTATATGTATCAGAAAAATATGATTACAAATTGGTTGATCTATTCTTGAGATGTACTTTCTGTGAAAAATATGTGTCATGCCTGTTATGTGGGAAAATATGGCTAGGTAGGTTATGTGCATTAATTGCTAATTTCTTGTAAAATTTCTAGGGCTAAAAATATGAATAATACATGTAGGTGAAACTTTTTGTACAGTAATTGTATACTCTATAGATCATGGGAAAAATACCAAATCTGTTGTTTGATACTTTTCGTAGTACAAAGTATTTCCATGCTTAATTATCCACTGTAGCTTGTCATTTTTGTGTAGGCTCTTATACTTATCTAAATGCAATGAAAATTTTATAGTAGTCTACTTAGAGTAGTACTATGCTACTGTAATTTTCTTAGATTTTTATGAGCACCAGAAATATATGTTGCTGTTGTAGCCCTAGTTTAACATGAAATAAACAAATCTTCTTTAACGCATGATTAGTTAATAATGTTTGCTTTGGTGTATCTTTGAAGCATCTTAGATTGTTGTGGTGACTTGGCCTATTAGTACCATGGTTGCAGTAGTAGTATAGTAGTACATGTTCTTGAATGATGTTGGCTACCTTGTAGAAGGGCTTTACTTCTACTATGCCCAATACAGTTGAACATGTTCATCTACATTTCATGTATCATGATCATTACATGTCATCTCTTCGATGCACCTATGCATTAGCACTCATATATCTGCGTCATATAGGATCACAGGAGGAGTTGCTAGCAGTAGTTTAGAAAAGAGCAGACCGAGACAGATCCACAAGAAGTCTAGGCACAGGAGGTGCCAGAGGAAGAGGAGTCGGGAGAGGACTTGCCCGAGTGCGTGGATCATCAACCTAGTTCGTTCGAACGAGACAAGCCCCGGAGCATTCTAAGTCTCCTACTTTATAAAAGCAATTCTTTCTATATATATGAGTTTATATATTGTTGCATTAAGTTGTAGGAGTTGATTGAAACCGTTGATGCATTTATTACTATCCTTGCCTACCTTATTACCTTGTTACCCTGTTAGGTCAGGATCGAATAAATGCTTAGCCTTGCTTAGACCGGTAGCGATCGGTGATAACCCGATCACCTACATTATAGGTGGTTACTGGAAGAATTTAGCTATAGAAAGAATGATATCCTGGAATTAACCATGTGTGATGGATAATTGGAGACTAGACGGAAAAAGTTGGAGGCAACCAGACCGGGTTCTGGGGTGCTGTTAGTTTCCGTATGTGTCGATTAAGGACCGATCGTTGCTCGTCCCTCTTATCATGTTAAACGCATGCCTCACATTTAGTTGGCCGAATAAAGTACCTTTCGACCGTAAAGCTAGTGACACTATTCGAGCCGGGATAAACCCAGATTGGCAGACTAGTGCTGAAGGGGGTATTACGGGGACGCAAAGAGTGAGCCCAAGGTGCGTCCTAGCAGTCGGGCGGTCCCTGGGTAGTGCGGTCCCAGCTGTTATCCCGCGGCTACTTGGAAAGTGTCATTGGTGATCTAAGCGACCCTAACGGGGGAAGCATGGTTTGTGTGAGGAATAAATCACCAGCTGGTTCGGAATCGATTTGAATCGCCATCGCTCCTGGATAGTGAGCACTTGACTCGAGCTACGGCATCGTAGTAATTATTATAGAACAATGATGGTTATCTGGATGGTATGAGATATGCTAAATCTAAATTGGTAACTGGATGTTATTGGTTAATCAAGTGATTGCTATAGTACAGGTGCTTACCTAGATGGATAGGTTATAATAAAGATGATGCAAAGTACTTAAAATGGTTTCTTCATGATAGCTTATGCTTTTCGCAAACCAGTCAGCTAGCCCACTAAAGAAAGCCTTGCATAATCCTTGGTGTCATTTTATTTTGGTTTAAGACGGGTAAGTCTAGCTGAGTACCTTCTCGTACTTAGGGCATTGTTCCCATTGTTGTTGCAGATGGTCAAATGTACTATGGCTATTGCATTAACTGCCTGTACCCGGTGATGGGTGACAACTAGGATCAAGGGCAATGGTCACTCCGTATCTCTCCTCTGATGCTTTTGTTGGAAATGACTACCTACTGGCACTGTATTGGAACTAAAAGTGTGTGTGTGTGTGTGACTTGAAAACTATTTGCTTCCGCTATTTTAGATTGAACCTGGTTTGTAATAACTTTATATTCTAAACTCTGATATATCCTACTGTCATTGCGAACTTTATGTAACATGTGACGATACTTGCTAAACTTGTACGATCTTGATTTGTATGTTGATTGGTTTGAAATCCTTCATGGTTTCACGAACTACCGGGTTATATGGGCTTAAGTTTGCTAAATTATCTGCTTTGGTGGAAGATTTCCTTACTTAATCTCGTATAATTGGTCGGTTCTATTACACGGTCCTCGACGAACCCCGGCACCCCCTCGGTCCCCTGCGGAGGCAGTTGTGTCGCCCCCGCTGCCACCTGCTCCACCGCTGCCGTCGATTCCATCGGGCTGACGGCATGCTTTCCCAACGCCCGTGTCTCGAGCGTGTCGGCCTCGGCCCCGGGGCGGGCGATTGCTGGCCCCGAGGCAGCTCCTCCTCCTCCCCCTAGGAGCACCGGGCTGCTTGCCGACGCCCCGGGCACCGTCTCCCCGACGTCAGGGAGCTGGTCCAGGGGACCCCGCCCTATCTCGCCCTCGTCATCTCCGTCCGAAGCGTCTATCGATAGCGACAGCGACGGGGACGCCTCCAATGGGAGACCGTCCTTCCTTTGCTGCCGGCGGCGCTTCTCTAGTTCCTCGCGTGCAAGGATTTTCTTCATGCGCTTTGCCACCTTGGCGTCCTTCCGCCTCTTCTGCGCCTCGGCGTGCGCTCGGTTGACCGCCCGCCGCCTTGCATCCTCGGGAATGGGTGGCGAGGAGGCTCGCACGTCCCTCATCCCCTGCAGGAACGGCGAACACAGATAAGGGAACAAGAAACAATGAGAAACAGGGAGGCCTCGGGGGCTATAGCGGCGCGTGACTTACCAGCGAGAGGAACCCCCGTGACGGGCGCATCGCGAAGGGGGTTAGGCCACTGCTCCTCAGCTTTGCCTCCACCATCTCCCTCGCCCGATGAAGAATTTCCTCGTCAGAAAGGGCAGAGGCAGACATCCGGATGCCCTCGATTGGCTCATTCGGCCTCATCTCGAACAAGTGCCACCGCCGAGCCATCAGCGGCAGCACCCTCCAGCGGTGGAAGGCAGCCACGACCACAGCCGCAGTAAGGTCGCGGTCCCATAGCCTCTCTAGCCCCTCCAAGAGCGGCTGCAGCTTGGGCTGATCCTCCCTCGGGACGCCATACTTCCACCTCTCTAGGCAACTCCCCATGATCTGCCCGGTGTAGGGGGGAAGTCCACCGTCATCGTTGCAAATATAGAACCAGCTCGTGTACCAGCGGTGATTGGTTGACGCGAGCTGGGTCAGGATGTAGAGGTGCTGACGATCCTGGCGCACTTGGAGAGTGCAGCCATCGGCCCTCACCGCCTTCCTCATGCCCGACGTACCCATCGGCTTGGTGGTATGCCCCGCCCGGAAGAGGTGGAGCCATAGCTCCCAATGGGGAGCAATCCCCAGATACCCCTCGCGGACAGCGACGAAGATGGCCGCCTGCGCGATGGAATTAGGGTTGAAGTTGTGGAGCTCTACACCATAGTAGTGCGGGAGCGCCCGCATGAACCGGTCCGCCGGAAGGCCGAGGCCGCGCTCATGAAAAAGACACGAAGCTCACGACGTAACCGTCGCGGAGCCTCGGCTCCGGCTCGCCCGACGGAGCAATCCACTCCGGCCTGTTGGGGTCGGTAACCGGACGAAGGAGTCCGCTGTCGACGAGCGACTGAAGCATCTCCATGGTGACATCGGATGGACCCCAAGGGTCCGCCTTGATGACAACAATGTTGCTAGCCATGAGTGTCATGGAGGGTTCGACCACGGCAGTGAGTCTCTCTCTTCCTCTCTCTCTCTCCGCCTCGCCTTTCTCCCTTCTTCCACCTGGTGCTCTCTGCTCTAGCGACGACTCAAGGGCGGCAAAGCTAATGCAGGCAAGGTAAGGAGGGGAGGGGCGAGGCTTGTTGCGTATTTATGCAGGATGAAGGCGAAATGGACGAGCGACGAAATCGGGGAAGTTTCCCTCAGATCCGGCATGGTTAATCCAGATCTGATTTTACCGCCCACGTGCCCACCTTTTCCTCGTTAATCGTAGGAATAGTTATGTTCCATCCGTTGACACCACATCGCGTCCAACTACTGCAGCGGCAGACACCGTTCCGCCTTGTAACAGAACCGACCAATTATACGAAATTAAGTAAGAAAATCATCCGCCAGAGCAGACGATTTAGCAAACTTAAGCCCGTATAACCCGATAGTCCGTGAAATCACGAAGGATTTCAAACCAACTTCCATTCCAGCCAAGATCGTAATAAGTTTAGCGGTCACCATCACATATTACATAAAAGTTCACAACCTCAGATACATCAGAGTTTTAACATAGTTATTACAAACCAGTTCGAATAAAAGTAGCAGAAGTCATTTGTTCAAACCACACACACACACACTCACGCGGAGTTTAAATATAGTGCCAGCGAATGATCATCTCCAACAAAAGCATCAGATGAGATGTAAGGAATGACCATGCCCATGGTCCTAAGCATCACCCATCGCAGGATAAAGGCAGTTGATACAGTAGCCGTAATACATCTGCCCATCTGCAACAAGTGGGAATAAAACCCTGAGTACGAGAAGGTACTCAGCCTGACTTACCCGACATAACCGAAAATAATTGACACCAAGGATTATGAAGGGCTTTATAGTAGGGTAGCTGACTCATTTGCAGAAAGAAGCATTTTTAGCATTTCAAGAACTTTTCGAAAAGCATTATTGCCAAGTTAATTAATATTAACCTGTCGACTAGATTTGCACCTATACTAGAGTAAACATGTGATTAAGCAGATAATGATAACCAATGATCATTAAACAACTTTCATACTGTCATATTCATTATAACTGTCCAAGTGTTCCATAACATTTACTACGATGAAGTAACTCAAGTCAAGTGCTCACTGTCCAGGAGCGATGGCGATTCGAATCGATTCCTAACCAGCTGGTGATTTATTCCTTACACAAACCTCACTCACCCGCTAAAGTGAGATATTGATCACCGAGTCAACTTTCCAGGAATCTCGAGTTTGCCAGGAACCACATGTACCCGGGGGCCGACCGACTGCACTTTGGCCTTATCATCCCGCCCCCGTGTCCTACCACATCTACTCGGCCCGAAAAATCTCCCAGCTTCGCGGTCGGAAGGTACTTTATCCGGCCAGCTAAATGTAAGGCATGCGTTCAACATGACTCGAGGCCCAACAACGGTCGGTCCTTAATCGACACAGACGGAAACACTACAGTCTAAAACTCTGCAAGTCTCCGTCCGGTCTCAACTTCATTTAACACTTAGTTATACCATGACTTCATAGTCATCCAAGCAGATCCAAGTAACCACCTATAGCTCGCAGGTGACCGGAAATCACCTGACTTCTACCGGTCTAAGCCAGCTAAGCATTGACTCGACTATGGATACCAGGGTAACAAGGATATAGTATAACAAAGGTAAGCAAGGTATAATGCAGCAACGGTTGCAAACAACTCCTGAACGTAATGCATCAATTTAAAGTAAAGTATTTAATTAAATATTGCAAACCGGGAGAAAAATGCTCCGGGGCTTGCCTCTCTCGAAGGAGCTCGGACGGTGATCGGGGCACTCCGGAAGTTCCTCAACGTCCTCCTCGTCGGCTTCTAGCACTTCCTGCTGCTGCACCTCGAGCTGCTCCTCGGGCTCCTCGGGTATGACGACTGGGTTCTCGGTTTGCGATCCTGTATGATGCAATGCGCGTAAGTGATTATGCAAACGGTGCATCGAAGGAGATGAATGCAATGGATATGTTTAAACGCAAGGTAGTCAACATCATCCAAGAAATTATACTACAAGCACATGTCATCTACTGCATTCTCTTCTACTACTAATATGTTTAAGTCAACACACCTTATCAAATGCTTCAAAGATACACCAAAGCTATTATTATTAACTAACCTTGTATTAAAGAGGATTATTTTATTTTCTTTTTAATTAGGGCTACAACAAAAATCTCTATTTCTGGTGCTTATAAAAATCTGAGAAAATTACAGTAGCATGGTACTACTCTAAGTAGACTACCATCAAATTTTCATGGTGTTTGAATGAGTGGATTAGCCTACACAAAAATCACAAACTATGGCATGATTTTGTACATAAAAATACTTTGAACTGTGAAAAGTGTCAAACAACAGAATTAATATTTTTTCCTAGGTTCTTCATAGCATACAATGACTGTACAAAAATTATCACATGCATGTTTTATACAAAGTTTGCTCTCTAGCAAAAATAACAAAAATCAGCCATTAAAGGTACTTGAACTACACCTCCAAAGTTTTCCACAGCACATGCATGAAACATATTTTTCCTAGGAAGTACATGACATAAGAAGATTAACAAACTTGAAATCATATTTTTCTGTAGACTATAGATTTTTCTACATATTTTTCAAGTTATCAGCAATATCCATGATTAAATAAAATCCTACAGAAAAGTATCCCAAAAATGACATGCAAAAATTATCCCAAGTAGATCTGGTGATAAGGAACCTAGCAAAATTTGTTTCAACAAATTTGGAGCAAGTTTGATCACCCAAACATTTTTCAAACTATTTCAGATTTCAAATAATAAAGAATAAATGGAATTCAAATCACTTAAACGTTACTGGGCCAGCCCGTGGAAACGAACTGGCCCACGGCCACAACCGGCCTACGCCGCCCAAGCGAAAAAGGGGAGCGCGGCGGCCAGGTAGGGCCTCGGCCCACGGCCGCTTTTGGCCTGGCCGGCCTGGCTGGCGGAGGCAGAGTGCCTCGCCGGTGTGCGCGCTGGCACGGCAGCGCGGCTCGGCCAGCGGCCGGCGGCCATCTCCGGCCACGGCAGGGCGAGCCGGCGAGCGCACGGGATGTGCGAGGAGAAGGCGAGCGCGGTAGGGTAGCTAGGCGAGGCTAGAGAGGAGAAGGAAGACGGCTTCCATGGTGGCCAAGCACGGCGGCGCCATGGCCGTCGGTGGCGAGACGCGGGGAGGCTCGACCTGTGCTCAGAAGGCGGCGCAAGCTCGAGCGCGGCTTGAAGGAAGGCGAGGCGGAGTTGCGGGCGCGAGGAATCGGGGAATGGCGCGGTGGTGCGGGAGCTCGACGCCGGCGGAGCTGCGGGCGCGGCGAGTGCAGAGCTTGGGCTCTCGGCTTGGAGAAGAAAGAAGGCAGCGCGGGATGGAGTGGAGAGGAGCGCAGCGCTTCGGCAGATGAAGGCGGGCGCGTGGGCGCGGCGTCAGGCTGTGGCTGCCGCGCGGCGGGCGACGCCGGCACAGTGTCGCCACGCGGCGGGAGTCCTCTACCGCGGTCGACGTGTGGGCGCGCGGTGAGCAGGGGAACGGCGCGGGGCTGGGCTGGGCCGAGGCGAGGTGGGCTGGCGCGGGAGGCGCGCTGCTGCGGGCGGCTTGCTGGCGCGCTGGGCCGGCTTCGGCAGGCGGGCCAGAAACGAGGCGGCGGCCCGATAAGGAGGGAAAAACCTTTTTCATATATATTTTCAATGAATTTTTACATGCTATCATTCAATTATTATTTTGAGCAAGAAAATGACCTCTTTTAAAAATGTATCAAAAATGAAAGTTGCTTAGAATTTAATTCTCTACAACTTTGCTTTTATGACCAAAGCCAAATTCTTTCTAGATTTTGAATTGTAACATCAAAGTCCACGTTTAGCTCAAAACCCTAATTTTTGGAATTTATTTTTGAAGCCAAATTTTGAATTAATTTGAATACAAATATTGCTCCAAAAATTTAACTAAACATTGCTAGATGATTTACAATAGTAGCCAAACATGTTTTACTAATCTAGCAAGAAAAATTCAGGGCAAAACAATTCCTAAACAGGTGTATGCAACATTCAGGTTTCACGCATGTTTTAGATGTTTCAAAGCAATGTTTCAATTGATATTCACATGATTAAGCATGTATGATTCGGATGCTTGATGATGCATGATATGCGTGATTTGCAGTGCCTAAATGTAGGCATAACACCGGGGTGTTACACGCCTCCTCGAGAAAATCGCCTCAAAAGGCGCACCTGCCGTTGTCCAGCCGATGGGGGAGATATCCCCCCACCCGATTCCTTTCGAACGAAGGGACTGGGCGCCAAGCCCATTATGGTCTAGGGGTTCGAAGGCTGGGCCCTCGAGGGTTTCGACAGCCGCCCCAGGGCAACAGAGTCAGGGACGGCTACGGGTGAGCCCATACGGGGCCAAGACCCAAGCAAGCGAAATGCTTGGGATACCCAAAGTCGTGTCCGAGACCGGCAGGGAGGTCTCCGAATGGGATCCCACCGTAGGGAGGCACCGAGCCACCGGGGCCCAATGAACAGCCCGGCACCCACTAGAGAAACCCTCTAGTACTCTTGGAGTGCGTCTCTGGACCGCTAGCCGACCCCTAGCGAACGGGGCACGGGCCTCCACTCGGACTTACCCGATAACAGCTCACCAAAAATGCCATCGCTCGCGCCCATCGAGGGTAGCCTGGCATATTCCACTGCTCCTTCTGAATGAAAAGGAAGTGTGAGGGTCGTACAAAAAGCCAGGGGAACCCCTGACGGCCCTCTCGCTCCGTGCAGAGGCTAAGGGGCTCTTCCTACAACCTTGCCGAGACCCAGCGACCCAGGCTCTCACTCAAGGGGGCTCGGCAAAATAACCCCTCCTTCCGAGCGAAAGGAATGCGCGAGGGTCATATAAAAAGTCAGGGGAACTCCCGATGGCCCTCTCGCTCCATGTAGAGGCTAGGGGGCTCTTCCTGCAGATATGCCGAGACCCCGCGACCCAGGCTCGCACCCGAGGAGGGCTCGGCAAACAAACCCTCATGCACGAGGGGCGTAAAAAAGCTAGGGGAACTTCTGATCGCCCTCTCGCTCCGTGCGGAGGCTCGGGGGCTTTTCCTGCAACTTTGCCTAGACCCAGCGACCTAGGCTCGCACACGAGTGGGCTCGGCAAACAACCCCTCCGTCCAAACGAAAAGGATGTACGAGGGTCGAACAAAAAAGTCAGGGGGATCCCTAACCGCCCTCTCGCTCCGTGCGGAGGCTCAGAGGCTCCTCCTGCACCCAAGACGAAGACAAACGGCCCAAGCCCGCACTTGAAAACTCAAGAAAAACACGATAACGGGCATCGAGCCCGTTACGGTCCAGGGGTTCGAAGGCTGGGCCCTCGAGGGTTTCGACAGCCGCCCTAGGACAACAGAGTCAGGGATGGCTACGGGCGAGCCCATACGGGGCCAAGACCCAAGTAAGCGAAACGCTTGGGATGCCCAAAGTCGTGTCCGAGACCGGTAGGGAGGTCTCCGAATGGAATCCCACCGTAGGGAGGCACCAAGCCACCGGGGCCCAGTGAACGGCCCTGGCACCCACTAGAGAAACCCTCTGGTACTCTTGGAGTGCGTCTCTGGACCGCTGACCGACCCCTAGCGAACGGGGCACGGGCCTCCACTCGGACTTACCCGATAACAGCTCACCGGAAGTGTCACCGCTCACGCCCACCGAGGGTAGCCTGGCATATTCCACCCCTCCTTCTGAGCAAAAAGGAAGTGTGAGGGTCGCATAAAAAGTTAGGGGAACTCCTGATCGTCCTCTCGCTCCGTGTAGAGGCTCGGGGGCTCTTCCTGTGATCTTGCCAAGACCCTGCGACCTGAACTCGCACTTGTGGGCTCGACGAATGCGATAAAATCCCTCGCTCAATGTGAGAAAAAGACCCTGGAGGAATGAACCCACTCCCCCAGGGCCTCGGGGGCTACACCCGGTGGGTGCGCTCGCGCGCACCCACCAAGGCCTCGAAATACGAAACACTATCCCGCCAGGAGCTACCGCAAGTCAAAACCTCAAGAAGAGCGCTCATGCTCTCTCTGAGGCTCGGGGGCTACTGTCGGGTACCATAAAACGGGGTACCCCGAGCATATACCAAAAGAATCACTTAAACCCCATCAAAAACAAAGCCAAAGGGTAAGACATTTGTTAACCCCCGGCCTCGTCCGAGCCCACCGGCTCTCCGCCTCACTCCTGGCCTCGCACAGGAGGCCTCGACGGCCTGTCAAATCTCCACCTCGCGCGAGGCCTCGCACAGGGGGCCTCGATGGGGAACCGATTCTCCGTCTCGCCTGAGGCCCCACGCGTAAAGCCTCGGACGAGATGTTGATTCTCCGTCTCGCTCGAAGCTAGCTCGGCAACAACCCGTCGCTTCCGCCTCGACCAGTCTCCCCGACAGCGCGTCGCGTCCCATTAATGCGCCAACTACTCCCGCGATATCAGCCGAACGGCAGCTCGACACTGTGGAGCGGCCGACGAGACAGGAAGTCGCGTCAACGCCATACCGACTGGGACAGGACGGGGCAGGGATTACCGGCCACTATGCTCTGGTGCTGTGCCCACGATCAGCACCCGCACTACACTGTGCCACCTAACCCCCGCCCTAGAAACAACACGACAATCTGCTTCAGGGTCTCGGCAACCTCAGGATTTACGTCTACCGAGCCTCCCATGATGGCTCGGCCTCGGCACCAACAGAGTCTCGGCTTCTCACGCAGTCAACACACAGTGACCGGCACGTCGACCGCCACGCCCCGCTTCAAGATAACACTGGAGCCCCACGACACACAGGATCGGATGTGACCGGCGCGTCGCCCCAGTACTTCAAGGACGGACCACTCCATCGACCACGCCGCCACAGTAACAGGCTACAGGGCTCGGACATGCCACCTCCGTTCGCACGACGCCGTGTAGCTAGCGCATGTATCACCCTTGTCCCCCCTTCAACTATAAAAGGGAGGGACCAGGGCCGTTCCGGGGGGATCGAAGGTGGACGATTTAGGCCTACGCCCATCCAACGAATTCACGCATAAACACACGGACGAACACACGAGCTCCCCCGCTGCTTGAGATCAACATCTCAAGCAAACCACGCGGCTCCACGTAGAGACCTGGGACTAGCTCCCTCTCTCGCCCTGATTGTAACCCCCTAATATAAGCATTTCGGTGCAAGGAATACAAGATCGAACTCTCAGACTAGACGTAGGGCACCCACCGCCTGAACCAGTATAAACCTTGTGTATCTTTGCACCACCATCCGGGATTGGGAACACGCAGTATAAATTTACTAGTTGGTTGAGGGCTCGCCGGTCCGAAACACCGACATCATATCTGATCCATCAAATGTACAAATACCATTTCTACGATTGTTCAAAAGAGCTTTTGTGGGGGTATAGTAGTACGTGTTGAAAACTTAGAAATGACTAGCATTGAAAAATCAAATATTTGTCTGATAATATATATTAAAGGAGAAGAGTTCTACAGAAAATACCATGGCGCTTGTTCTGAGAGTAGCATACAAAGAAAGATATTTTTTGCCAACGAATATTAAGATAATCTATTTTGAAGGTTGCAACCTTGGCATTACATAGAAAACACATTGTGAAGTCTAAGCCTGACTATATTCATACTGAACTGTAAAAGCACACTAAGACAGAATGATGATGAACATTAAGTTTAGGGCCACAATGATAGTTCCTAGCATAGCAGCAGTAGTACCTTTTGCCGAGCAAGTTCCGTAAGAACAAGAATATATTGATTCAGAGAATGAAGCCTTGTAATATAATCAGGTGGCTTCTTCCCTCGTCTACAATCCACAATGACTGACTCCTGGTAAATGAGCACATCCATGGCTTTGTATACCAATAGCTGTGTGAGTAAAGTCTCTGATTGGATTTTGAATAGACCCTTTGCCACTGGACCTATCATAGCTAGTTGTTCTTGTATCTATATCATCCTTTGTGGACTTGTTGATGTTGAGTGAAGACATTTACGTAGAAGTACAGTTTACCCGAACAAGCACATATTCTTGTTCAATCCATAAAAAACTGAAAAATCATATGTAGAAAGTCGCTAACGAGAAGATACTACACTTTATGATTCAAAGATAGGTAATGTACCTTTTGAATTTTTTTATTCAATACTTTCCGATTTGTTTTAGGACAACTAGTGAGGTGATTATATGGAAGTTATTCCTTAATTCTACAATATGATATGACTCATTGCATTTTCTAAAATGTTATAATTATTAGTTAGCTTCAACACAGAAGAACGTATAACATGATAAAACCAAACTATTCTAAACATAAGGAAAAAAAATCTAGAAAAAGCTACAAGATTGTGGCACATATGAGTAACTCCCATTTATAGAAGTACATAATGCACTAAAAACCATTACTTCCTCCAAAGCCGGTGGAATTATTGGCTTGAGAAAAACTAAAACTACTGCAAGCATTAATGGAAAAAAATCAAGGAAAGGAAACTGCTTGCAAAATCTTTTCCAAAACATAAAAAAATCTAGAAAAAAACAGCAGGACTGTTGCATATATGAGCTTCAATGCTCATTTATTGAAGTGCAAAATGCAACATTCCAAAAATCATTGAAAATTTATAAGAATGGGTCCAACTTGAATAGAAACGCTCGCTGTCACTCAAATAGGCTACTTCGTAGCCTAAGCCCAGCTACAGCCCAACGTAGCCCAGCTTAAGGCATCCCCGTCTCGAAGCAAACCCACGCGGCTTACCGCGGCCAAATTACCGATTCGGTCCTATCCGGCAGGTACGTACGCCACAGCTTCCACACAATGCTCCGGCTGGCCTTCCCGCTCGTCTCCCACTTCCCACGCAGGAAACCGGCCGCAGTCCGCCCACGCCCTCCACCTGCTCGACGATATGCCTCCTCCGCCGCCTCCGCCTTCTCCACCCCTCCCTCTCCCTTGCTACCGCAGCTACCCCCGGCCTCCGCCTACGTCCACCTCCCCTTCTGCCGCAAGCGCTGCCATTACTGCGACTTCCCCATCGTCGCCCTCGGCTCATCCTCAGCCCCCTCCCATGGCGGTGGCGAGGCCGCGGAAGACCCCAGGATCGTCGACTACGTGCGCCTCCTGCTCCGCGAGGTCACCGCCACGCGCCCGGTCTCCGACGACGGCGTGCCGCTCGAGACCGTCTTCTTCGGGGGCGGCACGCCGTCGCTCGTCCCGCCGCGCCTGGTCGCCACGGTCCTCGACGCGCTGCGGGCCAGGTTCGGCCTGTCGGCGTGCCCCGAGGTCTCCATCGAGATGGACCCCGGCACGTTCGACGCCGCCAAGCTCAGGGAGCTCGTGGGCGTCGGCGTCAACCGCGTCTCGCTCGGTGTGCAGGCGTTCCAGGAGGACCTGCTGCGGGCGTGTGGACGCGCGCACGGCGTGAAGGAGGTGCACGAGGCCGTCGCGATCGTCGCGGCGTGCGAGGGGCTGCAGAACTGGAGCATGGACCTCATCTCTTCGCTGCCGAATCAGACCCAGGAGATGTGGGAGGAAAGCTTGAGGTGCACCGTGGATGCAAGGCCCACTCACGTTTCCGTGTATGATCTGCAAATTGAGCAGGGCACCAAGTTTGGGCAAATGTAAGTGATTTTTCTTCTTCCTGTGTTGTGAATTCTACAACTTTTTATTGAATTCAAGTTACTGTGTATTTGTGGTTTATGCCCTGCCATAAACAACATCATCACAGCAATCAATCTCAGCTAAACAAGCAGCACTACTCGAACTGCCATCTATCCTCCTACTTTCCGGTTGCACTGATGCACCGATGCACTCAACGCCTCAAGCTTTGCATTCATACTCCGGCCACTCTGCATAAGAGAACTGGTAGTTGAAGAGACCTCCTGGCTCTGATCTCCATGCCCCATCCAGACTTCCAAATCTGATGTAGTTCACACATCATTGTATTGTTCCTCCCCCAACTTTGGGCAGCTATTTTGCCATCTTTTCCAATGTCCCATTGATCCTCTCCATCTTCACCAACTTCTTGGACTTAAATGAAACTTGGCAACACCATAGCATCCTCACGATATCTCCAATGACTTGACTGATCCCTGACCATGATCACCCCTGAAAACAAATAGATTATATGTTTTCCATAAGCACCATAAAGTAGCAGCACAAGCACAGTTCAAAATGCCATTCTTCTTGTTACTGATGATCCACCTGCGGGCAACTGACTCAAAGTCAGTAACGCTCTTTTCTTTGTTAATTTTACAATGCTTACTACAAGACATTATTTTAGTTTGTGGACTAAAAGTTCACCTTTTAATTCAGTTTGGGCGTAACCATGTACTTAGGGCATCTGCCACCATATACACCCATAAATTTCCAGTTTGTGCAGAGTAATTTACTATCACCATGTGCTTAGGGCATGTTTACTTCGGTTGCCTATTATGGACGGTGCATAAGAAAATCCTTCCGAAGTGCATGTTTCATGATAGGTTCAGTGATTCCATAATGTAGTATTTCGACACTATGGGTAGATGCAAACCAGCAATATTAATTGTTGTGTGTGTACGTTTGGGCCTTGTTAAGACCATTGTGCTTCAGTTGAAGAGACGAATTTACACTGATTCTTATATTATATGCATATGTAACTTTTTGCAGGTATTCTCCTGGTGTCTTTCCTCTTCCGAGTGACACTGAGTCTGCAAACTTCTACAAGATTGCTTCGAAGCGGCTTTCTGAAGCAGGATATAACCACTATGAGATCAGTAGCTACTGCAAGCCTGGATACGAGTGCAAGCACAACCTAACATATTGGCAAAACCGCCCCTTCTATGCCTTTGGTCTTGGATCTGCAAGCTACATTAACGATGTCAGGTACTCTAGGCCCAGAAGAACAAAGGAGTATGCAGAGTGGGTTCAGAAGTTAGAGGATGGAACGTGGAGCCATGAGTCTAGAAGCTCTGATATGAAGGACATGGCACTGGATGTGGTTATGCTATCACTGCGAACAGCTTGGGGGCTTGATTTGCAAAGTTTCAGTAAATCCTTTGGGAAAAGCCTGGCGCTATCACTGTGTAACACATTTAAGCCTTTTGTGGAGAGTGGGCTTGTAATTGCCATGGATATGGATCGACGAGCCTTGCCACATATTGATTTTGAGTTGGACCTGCAAAATGAAGATGATTTTGGAAGCAGAGTTGCATTCATCCGTCTCAGCGACCCAGATGGATTTTTATTGTCCAACGAGTTGATTTCACTTGCTTTTGGGATTATCTCACCTTGATCTAACATTAATATAGATTCCTTTCCATTTAGTTGATTTGATGAGGCCAAACTGAGTTCTGCTCATCTTTCTAATCTTATATGTTTGACATTAGCTGGTTGCCACGATGCAACACACAACGATAGCGATCCGGACTAAAATAACTTCACCAGTTGCACAAACCAATCAATTAGTTTCTGTCACACAGTTTACCATATATGTGCCTAAGATGTCCATATAGACAAAAAAGAAAAATGTTAGAAACAATGCTTTATTACATAAATAAACTTTATATTAATATACTTACGTCTTTAACACAACAAAAAGGAAACTTTGCAAAGAGTACTCAGTTGTAGATTATCCGGCAGCTTCCAATTTCTGGTGGTATGGGCCCAACTAATCTTTATATGCAAGAATCCTGAATGAAGGTGTAGTCGACCGTGCTTTCAGATGACCCCTGTGCAGTAATGTAAAATGGGAACTTCCCATACATCATACTACCTCAGAACAGATATTGCTTCAGAGCTGCAAAACTTGGTACTAGAAAGGATCGGAGAGTATGCAGTCACGAAAAGGTTCGAACCAGTTTCTATTTACATGTTTGCACAAGGCACTTACAAATATATACAAGTTCAGAGGCGTATGGTAAGGAACAACCATATAGAGCTTGTTACTCGTAGGTGTTATCTATTACACAAAAGAGTGGGGAGTATCATGGTGTTCGGCAACTACAATTTTACAAAGGTTCATGACACCAAAGCATTGAATACCACCTCCTAGACAAAAACAACATGGTGGACTAACGTTGCACCAGAGCACAATAAAGCCTCACCAGATGCAGATAAATTAATCTTTCAATCCTTGAGCTAGCATGTTCAGTTATGAACTGATCTCTGTTGTTGCCCTGCAACCTGAGCACTGCAGAGATGGCTCTTCAAATTAGCTATGTACCTATGGATGCGTTGCTGATCCGACGGCGAAAGGGACAGCGGTGGATTTAGTGGCAACATAGGTGCTTCCTGCACTAAAAATGTGAGCAAGATGATAGACTTTGAGTATAGCGCTGTGGATCTGCTTTGGTGTCCCAGAACTTCATTTGCCTGAAAAGATAAGTAAATAAAAAGTCAATTGGAAGTATCAGCTGTAGCCAATTACTGGATAAATACATTCAGCCTGTAAACCCACAGCAATGTTCGCATAATTTGAATAATAGAAGTGCAATACTTCCCGACTAGGGGTATCTACTATTCCATCTATATCTAACAGATTTTACTGAAGATGTTGAAAAGTGAAAGCAAATTGTTTACAGGTAGTAGGGAATCACACAGTTTATGCACACTATGGATCAAGTTTGGGCATGTCACGGATGTGTTTGCTTGTTGTTAGTGCACTATTCATGGTAATATTAAAACAAAAAACTCCCTTTCCTTTTTTCTTTAATTATATGGGAAAACAAAGGCAGCAACCATATCCATAGTGTGCATAAATAAAGAGCTAAATGTTTCCACGGAAACCATCAAAGAAACCATATAGTGAACTTACAGCTCCACTCTTTCCATATTCCAAAGCAGTTTGGAATACGACATCCATTGCATCTGGCATCTCGGTGTTATCTGGAAAAAAATGTTGGTTAGAATCAAGAATCAATACAAAAAAGTGTTAAGATCAGCGTTCCTAACCATCACTCTTCCTCAATACATGCGATATCTTCTCTGCGCGATCATATGCCTTCATGAACCCACTTTCAACCCAGGAAAAAACAGAAGCCGGCCTAGTGAAATCCAACCCTCGCACTACATTCAGAGCTGAGTGGCCACTCTTAGGAAGGGAATGTTCTTGAGAAGATTTAGAGAAATTTTCACCATCTGATGCATCCATGAGTAAGCTACATGCATCAAGCGCCTCTTTCCAGATAGCTAATAATACAAGTTCAATTGATAACGCCTCCAGGTACAGGCCTTTAGAAAGCTGAGTGACACAGAAAATAGGGGTTATCATATCTGATCCATCAAATGACAAATATCATTTCTACAATTATTCAAAAGAGGTTTTGTGGGGTATAGTAGTGTTGAAATTTGGAAATGACTAACATTGAAAAATCAAATATCTGTCTGATATATATATTAAAGGAGAAGAGTTCTACTGAAAATACCATTGGCTTGTTCAGAAAGATATTTTTTGCCACAGAATATTAAGATAATATATTTTGAAGGCTGCAACTTTGACATTACATAAAAAGCACATTGTGAAGTCTAAGCCTGACCAATACTGAACTGTAAAAGCACACTAAGACAGAATGATAATGAACATCAAGTTTAGGGCCACAGTGATAGTTGCCAGCATAGCAGTAGTAGTACCTTTTCCCGAGCAAGTTCTGTAAGAACAAGAACATATTGATTCAGAGAATGAAGCCTTGTAATATAATCAGGTGGCTTCCCTCGTCTACAATCCACAGTGGCTGACTCCTGGGAAATGAGCACAGGAGCACATCCATGGCTATGTACACCAGTAGCTGTGGCAGTAAAGTCTCTGATTTGATTCTGAACAGACCCTTTGCCAGTAGACCTATCATAGCTGGCAGTTCTTGTTTCTGTATCATCCTTTGTGGACTTGTTGATGTTGAGTGAAGACATTTCCATAGAAGTACAGTTTACCGGAACAAGCACATATTCTTGCTCAATCCACTCCCATGAATCAAAAACTGAAAAACATATGTAAAAAGTTAATGCCTACACTTTATGATTCAAAGATAGAGTGTAATGTACCTTTCGAATTTTTAGATTCAATACTTTCAGATTTTATTTTTAGGGCAACAGGAGAGGTGATTGTCTGGCAGTTATCCCTTAATTCTACAGCATGAGAGGATTCGTCGCATTTCCTGAAATGTTATAATTAGTCAGCT
Source organism: Miscanthus floridulus (assembly GCF_019320115.1). Classification (NCBI taxonomy): domain Eukaryota; kingdom Viridiplantae; phylum Streptophyta; class Magnoliopsida; order Poales; family Poaceae; genus Miscanthus; species Miscanthus floridulus. The sequence continues at coordinate 203,629,137 of NC_089580.1, read as the reverse complement.
TCAACACAGAAGAAAGTATAGCATGATAAAACCAAACTATTCTAAACATACAGAAAAAAAATCTGAAAAGGCTGCAAGATTGTGGCACATATGAGTAACTCCATTTATAGAAGTACATAATGCACTAAAAGCATTACTTCCTCAAAAGCAGGTGGAAATATTGGCATGATAAAAACTAAAACTGCTGCAAACATAAATGGAAAAAAATCAAGGAAAGGCAGCTGGTTGCAAAATCTCTTCCAAAACATAAAGAAAAATCTATCTAGAAAAAAACCAGCAGGCTGTTGCATATATGAGCTGCAATGTTCATTTATTGAAGTGCAAAATGCAACATTCTAAAAATCACTGAAAATTTATAAGAATTAAGTAAACATGATGCAGCCTCACACCAGCATAATTCTTAGGTAAAATTCATCTGTGGGCACAAGAGTAGAACAAAAATATGAGTGCATATATGTGCCTTATGATTTGTTCGTGAGCACTGTTTGTCTTCTTTACTCCTCTATACACCACTTGAATTTATCATTCAAATTTATGTAAGCACACATTCTTCACCTGATGTGTTAAATGTCATGGCCTCAGCCATTGAAGATATGAGGCTTTGGAGTCTATAGCTGCAGTTAAGGGCATAACTTAGCCGACAGCCCTGCTGCTTGGTAGTGACTAGACCTTATTTGCGTGATGATCTGGCAGTCTCCCTCCCTAGCTTTTGAAGCGTCTGCTCCTCCGTTTACTCTAAAGATTGTGCGTGAGTGAGTCTGGAGTGTGTTTTGTGCATTGCTGTCTTTGGGTGACTAGTTTTGGTTATGGTTTTTTGTAGGGGCTCTTTACCCCCTATTTTCATCTTCATAATATAAAGATATGCAGATCTCCTCCGTCTTCGTGAAAAAAAAAAACATAAGGATAGCTGCATATATGGGCAGCAGGCATTGCTAAGCTAAAACTGCAGCATTTTTCTTTTAGTAAAAGCAATGTAGATGGTGCAACAATGTCATATGGATCAACACTAGAACCAGAGTAAAGAGTCGACCTTGTTGTAGCCAAAAACTTGTGATTGAAGAATTCTTCAAAACTTATTCTCTTCTCTGCAAAACCAAATGTATATTCAGCCTGATTTTCCAATTGGTAAAAATTAATTGAACTGATCACACCAATGACTTAGAATCAAGGACGATCACAAGAAACAAGAAATGACCAACTACAACTGCTGCAGAAAATAAATTGTTAACACACGCCTGTTTTGCACAAGCAAAAAATAAAGTGGACAAGAGACCCACTTGGATCACGGCACAGGAGTCTTCTGCACAAATCAATGCAATCAGGACATAAATCAGCTTCAATTTCTGAAGGGAAGTTAAGATCATCGGTAGCCAGGATATTTTGGTGCAGCTGTATTCAGAAAAGAATGGGCAACAGCTAGTTTTAGCAGGCACATGTAGCCATCTAGGTCATATGCATTTGAATATGTTATACAAGAGCAACAAACCTGAAAAGCATTACTCCCAGTGAATGGCAGCTTCCCTGTGACTAGCTGAAAAAGAATGACGCCAACACTCCACAAGTCTGACTGCAAAGCTTTTTCAAGTAGAGTCAATTACACAATTATTTAAAACCTACGAATTTAATGAAGGAAATGAGCCAACCTTTGCATCATAGTCCTTCCCTTGCCAAATTTCTGGTGCCATATAATATGGCGACCCACACATTGTGGCAGCTAAATTTTCATGCACCAGTGACCTAAAATCACCAAAAAAAAATCACTACACATTGCTCAGTTACAGCAAGTTCAGGATAATACAGTACTCAGAAAAGCAGACATTTTGATGATAAAAGTCAGTATGAACAAATATCACTGTGGATTGAAAAGGATAGCGACGATAAATAGCCTGATGAAATCATGCCATTTAGTGGAGGCGGCAAAAAAAAACTGTGCTTGAATAAATATTAATGCAATAATGAGGGACATACTGCTCTCACCTGGCAAACCCAAAGTCACCAATTTTCAATACGATGTCATCACCGTTGGTTGATAGGAGAAGGTTCTGCAAGTTTGGCATCTTGATCAGTACTGAAGCAAGTATCTCAGAAACATAAGACAGTAATCAACCATAGTTAGCCAAAACAAATGAACATGTGGAAAAGTACAATGTGTAATCATTTACTTTCAGTAAATGTCTGTGGTCTTTCACATTAGGTGGAACTGGAATTAATTGAGACTAACACATTCAATTAAATTTTAGTGGCTATTTACAAAACGTTTCGCTGAAATTTGGCTTATGCTGATTTGTTGTTTCATGAAAAACACCGTTCCTTCGCTGAAAAGTACCAGTGAAGTAGTTCAAGCGAACAGGGTCGTCTGTACACAAACTGACAATCATCCATCCCAGGTGGTAGTACCGACAAATCAGGAGCAGGATCCGCCCATGGACATTAGTATCCCCAACCACGAAAACTGAATGAAGTGAATAAAATAATACCTGTGGTTTGAGGTCCCGGTGCACGATGTTCCTCCCCCTCAGCACCTTCAGTCCTTCGGCTACACATCCAAAACAACCGGGTAACGTCAAAAGCATATCCAGATAACCTTTTTTTTCTCAAAAATAAATAATAAATCCCTATTAAGGCCGTACCGAGCTGCCGCATCAAGTCCTTGGCTACGGCCTCCGGCAGCCGGCCGTGTTTGTGCAGAAACGCATCGAGGTCGCCTCCGTCGCAGTACTCCAGCACCAGGTACATCATCTTCTTCGTCTGCGGCGAAAAAGCACGCGGCAACACAGAACACACTCGTGTCAAATCGCTAAGCAGCGTGCTATTCAGTTCGATCGCGATTGGGACTTGGCAAAGGGGGGCAGCCGGCAGCGTACGTCGATGGTGTCGAGGAGGCGGAGGATGTTGGGGTGGTCGATGCTCCTGAGGATCTCCCTCTCCTGCAGGATGCCGTCGTGGACGCGCTTGTCGACGCGGCGGCGGTCGATCGCCTTGACCGCCACGCGCGTGCCGGTGCGGCGGTGCGCGGCGCGGTGCACCTCGGCGAACGAGCCCTTCCCCACCACCCTCTGCAGTTTGTACTCCCCCACCTCCCCTTCCTCCCTTTCCTCCTCCTCGTCCATCGCCTCCGCCGAACTCGCAGTCGTCTCCGCCTCCACCTCCGTGCCGCGCCGGCGAGTAGTTTTGGGGGGGCTACTGGGGCTCCGTTCAGGTGGAGCCAACGTGCACGGGCGGTTTGGATTAGGGGACCCGCGCCGGGGTCGGGTGCGCAGATTTGAGGCGGTGAATTTGTCTTCGAGTTATCTGTTCCGGTCCCGCACGTCAGCCACCCGCAGCAGATCGTTTCCCAGATATCTCTCCGCGCAAAACCACTCGGATTTCAGATAGCCGTCACACTGACGAGCGGGATGCGTGTTCAGCGGCCCCAGATGTCAGTGGTAGCGTGGGAGCCGCTATCTAGTTTCTGTTTTTTTTAGCAACTGTATTTTTTATTTACTGGGTGCCGGACCCGGACTGGGCCAGCCGGTGTGGGCCTGGGAGACCTTTCCGAAGCTTTTCGCACGAAGTTTTCTGCGGAGGGGTTTCGTGTGGGACAAGTTGCTGCCTCCGCGTCGGGTACCCTGCTGACGCGACAGGTGTGGCGCGCGACGCGGCGCTTGCCACGAACTTTTGTTTGGTGCGGCGGTGTCGGACGGTGGTGTGGTGTGGTGTGCGATGCGAACCGGGTCGAGGCCGGTGCGGTGCGGTGAGTCGGGCCCGCGCGGAAGAGATGCTTGGGCCGTCAAAAAGGTGGGGTGCTGAGACGCTGGATCCTGGTTTATCTTTTCTTCTTTTGTGGTTGACATTTGCCTTTGGATTTCGATGGGAAAAGTCCATCAGCTAAGGTTTTTTTAACAGCTAGAGTGTACGTGCACGCGCGGCACCATGCATCTATTATTACAAACCTTAATAATTACAATAAACAAGTCAATCTAGATATGTAGATATCAGATTTGTCACGTTTTCCAAAGATATACTTCCTTTGTTCACGGTTTGCGTGCCCATAAGTTTGACTGGATTTATAAAAAAAATACGTGTAACATTTATACCTCCAAATAGATTTATTATAAAAATAGATTCAATGACCTATCTAATGATATTAATTATGTACCATAAATATTAATATTCTATATATATTTAGTTAAAGTTGTTTCTCGGGAAGCAAAAACGACGGTTAAAAGGGATGGAGGGAGTATACTTGAGACTTAGTAATAACGATGATGATGATGATGTATATTCATTAAATTTTCACTCAACAATGGAATGGTCGTCGAACGATATAACAGTATGAAGGAACTCGCTGACTTCGTGGAATCTCACATACAGCGTGTTCGCTGGTTGGTTTCTAGGCTGGTTTGGGCTGACGGTGCTGGTTTGTTGTGAGAGGAAAACACTGTTGGCTGGTTAAATAAGCCTGGCTGAAACCAACAAGCGAATATGGTGATAGTTTCCTCGCCTGAAAAGTTCTCTAATCAGTACTAGTCCAACCCTCATATTTTTTCTGAAAAATAGGCATAGATGCTCATACTCCGTGGACACTACTCCATGGAAGATCTTTGTCTGTCATGAAAAAACTACATCTATGTGACAAACACCTAAGGGTACCCATAACGATATCGATAAGCTCTCTATAAGAATAGCACCTAGGAGAGATAAAATGTTGCCTACGTCTAGTCCACTATTCCACACGGTGTGGACCCAACACCACACATACTTGATGCGGAGGATGGGCTCAACGCTGGAGCTCGTAGGGCCAATTGTGTGGAACTACTCTTCGAGGTGTTTGCCATGCTTGTTGTGGATACACCACGGCCACCTCACATGTATCGTCTTCCTCCACGTGGAGGATGTGGAAACTGACTGGGTGTCGATTGTTGTGGCTGTCGAACACCGCCTCCATCAGCTCATGGCGGCGGACCTTGACTTAATGAGAGGGGAGAGGAACGGCTATCGCATCGGCAAAAGAGAGACGTGGATCCGCTAATGATAGTGCAGGAGAAAAGGGAAGGATTGGGTGGTCAACACAGGGATGGAGGAGTGTTACGTAGAAGGGGAGGAACGTGAGGCCTCTCGACCACCAACGTGGGGGAGAGAGGGCCATCGTTAGCACAGAGCAGAAAGGTTACAACCTGGTTGCCAATGCGAACACTAGCTCTATGGAGAAGGGGTCGCGGCCACCGGCGTGCGGTACGGCCCTAACGATGAGATTACTCAACTTATATAGGTGGCTATTGCGTGTACATGTTGTGAGTACAAAAAAAGATGGTAGGCAAGATACACGCCCGCAAGCACACCACGGCGCGAACACGCTCGAGTGGCCAAACCATGCCAGGAGAGGTGCAACACCAACAAATATTTTATAACTCCAAACACAAAAGCGATAAATGGTTAGAGTAAAGGATGAGACAACAGAGGAACGATTGGAATAGAGAGACTAATGGATGACAAATGTACAACGCGGGAGAGAGTGAGAGGCGGAAGAAAGATTATTTTCGCTCTTTTATGTTAGGTACAAATATAAATATATATATATATAGGGTCGTTTATCCGTGTTCATTGAAGTAGTTTCTTCGTGAGAATCATTTCTCCTCTACCAAACAATAAAAATCCACACAAGTATTATCGGGTTCATAAACTCGGGGTCCCTCATGGACCTGCTTCCCGGTAAAAAGCTCGGCCTAGCAGACGACGTTGTGAACGATGCACAACTCCTAGGCCGGCCCAAATACCTAAACGATAGGCTAGAAGGGTGATCCAGTCTCCGACCAAAAGGCCTGGCCAAGGAGGAACGACGCTCACTTTCGACTCTGACTCATCTCTCCGACCGAAAGGCCTGGCCAAGGAGGAACGGTGCTTGCTTCCGACTTTGGCCCGCCTCTCCGACCAAGAAGGCCTGGCCAAGGAGGGACGGCACTCGCTTCTGACTCCGACCCGCATTTCCGACCAGAAGGCCTGACCAAGCAGGAACGGCGCTCGGTTCTAACTCCGGCCTGCCTCTTCGACCGGAAGGCATGTCCAAGGAGAGGACGACGCTCGCTTCCGACTTTGACCCGCTTCTCCGACTGAGAGTACACTGAACCTCTACTTATAGCTTTTCTCCGACCGGCACGGTCGGAGCAGGATGAAAAACAATCGAACGGGGACGCCCGCTCGGTAAGGACCTAAAGAATTAGGCGGAGCAAGTAAGGTAGGAAGCTGAAGTCAAACTACAATACCGAGGACCGTACCATGCACGCCTATTGAACAGTACCATCAGGTCATGTCAGAAAGGTGCTCTGTAACCTTCCAGACATGTCAGAAAACGAACAATATTATGGGTGCCGATATTTGTCCTACAGTACAGTAGGCGCCGACATTTGCCATACTAGAAAAATACGATGGAACCAACCACACGCATCAGGGCGTCAACAGTATTGTAAACGCCGACAAACTGTCTCGTACCTGACGGTGTGGGCAACAAGACTAGGTAGCACACACTTCCTCTCTCTCACTTGTAAGGTCGTCCCCTTCATCTATAAAAGGGGAAATGCCCTCTCCCCAAAGAGGGATCGATTCAACAAACAACAAACACCACACGGATCATTCCGACTCACTCTCTGCTAGCTTTAGACATTCTAAAGCTACACAGAGCATATGCTCGAACACTTAGCGCACGCCGAAGCTCCCGTCACTCTTTGCCCTTTGGTCCGGAGTCTGATCGGACCTCTAATACCCCCACTTACTCCTTCTCATTTGTAACCCCATAGCAAACTTCGAGCACCTAGGCTCAGGAATAAAGTCACCGATCAACTCAAACTGGACGTAGAGCACTTTGCTTGAACCAGTATAAACACGGTGTCATTGAGTGCTAGCCACATCCGGTCACAACGTACGGCAAAACGACAAATATTTACTAGTTGGTCACTTTTCGCACCGACAGTTGGCGCCGTCCGTGGGGAAGATGTCGTACGTTCACACCTTTGGTCATCGGATGGCCCACCTTTCTGCCGTCTTTGGCATGGCGGGCTCAAGCGATACGACTCGCTTCGGCTCGCTAGAGTTTCCTACACTCCCACCTATTGGGATGTGGGTTTCTCCCGTCTTCGAGCCACCCTAGACCTTCCTCGTCGGAAGCCTGGACTTCATCGCCGACTGGCTTGGCGTACTTCATCTCCGCGAGGAGGCACTTGTCCCGACGCTCGTTGGAGGAGGAGCGCCCTACGTCGGTTCTAGGACACCCGATGACTTCAACAATGAGGCATCTGCATCTGCGCTTCGCTCTGAGCCTACGCTGGGCTCAAACCTCGCTGTGAGTAACGTACATATGGCTCTTTACTCGCTATTACATATCTTCCACCGACTCTCCGGAGGGACCCCATTGCCCTCACGCGCGACCATCATGTAACTGGTTCCCCTATGGCCTCGCATCCCCCGTGGATGCGTATGCATGGGGGCTCCAAAAGATACTGACATCGCCCCCTCTCACATCTAAATTCGTGGGGATGGTGGGCTACGCTCCCACCTCTTTCGATGACCTCATGGATGACTATGTTGAGAGCGACGGCTCCAGCATTGGCGACATCATGGCGCCCAGCCACCCTCTGTCCTGGGAATGCGCTATGGTAGATGCCCCAGGACAGCCGCCGGTGGTAGCGAAGTCTCTACAGACCCACACCCCTCTAGACCCTCGCATGGAGGCCCTCGCGTGTGCGTAGGAGCACGGCGAGGAGCTACGATAAAGGCGACAGAACTAGTCGCCACCTACGCCGGCGCGCTCGGCACACCATGTTGCGCCTCGTGCGCATAACCCGGCGAGCGGCGCTCGAGGTCGCCCCCGCTAGGTTCAGCGTAACATCATCGATGGGGGAACGATCCCCTATAGTTTGCTCAGGCTGGCCAGAACATCACCGCGGCGGCGATACTTCTGCATGGCCTTCCCAAGCCTATCGACCCATAGGAGTAGGTGGTCCACCAGAACCTTCGGGCACTGGTGGAGACCGCCACCATTCGACAGACAGAGAGCTCTGTGTCGCGACACCAACTCGCAGCTTCTCTCCACACCAGGGGAGTGCGGACGCACCAGACGAATCGCTCCATCCACTCACCTCTACAGTCGCTAGGTGTGGAACAGGAGGCCGTAGCTATGCCACGGCCTGACCCGGCGCCCGCTCCACACTGGCCACCTGTGCGCGAATGCCTTAGGCTAAACCGAGATGCTCGCAGCATCATTAGAAACCGGCATCAGGCCCGACGTGATGATGACATCTATCAGGCGACGGTAAGAGCAGGCGGCACGGGCTCTGGCTGGACCATCGAGGGGACCGGTGAAACGTACCCCAGGCATGGTCACTGACCTGACGATCGGAGTCCTAGCCCGGGTGGCCTGGGACCATGGTCTTTTGGCCAACGCATCCAGAGAGCGTCGTTCCCACAGCGTTTCCGATCGCCTATGAACATCGCCAAATATACCGGGGAGACAAATCCCGGTATATGGCTCGAAGACTTCCAGCTCACCTACCAAGCCGGAGGATTGGATGATAACCACTTCATCATTTAATACCTCCCCATCTATGTGGGGGAACTTGTTCGAGCGTGGCTCAAATTCCTCCCGCATGACAGCATCCGCGACTAGGCGGACATCAAGAGGATCTTCGTCGGGAATTTCCAGGGGATGTATGTCCGCCCTGGCAACTCCTAGGATCTCAAGAGCTACCAACAGGAGCCCAATGAGTCCCTACAGGATTACATCCGTATTTTCTCAAAATGATGTAACTCCCTCCCTGATGTCATCGACGTAGACGTCATCAACGTGTTCCTCTCCGGGACAACTTATGAGTCTTTGATTTACAAGCTTGGTTGTCTGAAGCCCTAGACCACCCATGACCTGCTCGACATCGCTATGAACCATGCCTCCGGCAAGAGGTGATCGGAGCGGTCTTTAACGGAGGCCGAGACAAGGGCAAGGCAAAGCGCGAGGATCAAGATGAGGGCCCCTCCACACAGAGGGATAAAAAGAACAAGAAGGATCGACGCTGACTGGACAACTCCACGTTGGTCGCCGTGGCCGATTGTGCAGGCAAGCAGCCCTAGTAGGGCCAGCCTGATCACTTCAACAAGCTAATGGATAGCCCATGCACCAACCACACCTAACCCATCAAGCACCTCTACAAGGACTGCGAGCTCCTCAAGCGCTTCCTATGATAGGCCAGTGGGCCGAAAAAAGGAAAGGGCAAGGAGGTAGCAGCCAAGAAAGGAGGCACGGCGGGCAAGGATGGGGTCAGTTTTCCCGACCCTGAGGAATGCATCATGATCTTTAGGAGATCTGATGCCATCTACTCCAAGCGCCAGCACAAAGTGCGCTACAGAGAGGCATGTGTCGACGAGACGGTCGTCCCCTCCTTCCTTAGCTGGTCGCAATCTCCGATCACTTTTGATCAGAGGGACCACCCTTCTCACATCGCTAGACCAGGTCGCTACCTGCTCATCATCGACCCCATTGCCCGCAAGAAGTGCCTCACCAAGGTGCTGATGGACGAAGGCAGTGGCCTCAACATCCTCTACGTCGACACCCTCGATGCCATGCTCATCCCCCGGTCAGAGCTCCACCTAGTGAGCTCTCCCTTCCACAGCATGATCTCGGGGACGTAGGCATATCGACTCGGGCAGATCGACCTGCTCGTCATGTTTGGCAATTGAGCCAACTTCTGCTCGAAGGTCCTCACCTTTGAAGTGGTGGACTTCCTAGGGTCCTACCATGCCATCTTGGGGCGGCCATGCTATGCCAAGTTCATGGTGATCCCCAACTACACCTACCTTAAGCTGAAGATGCCAGGACTGCACGGCGTCATCACCGTGGGTAGCACCTTTTTGCACGCCTACATGTGCGACCATGAGCATTTTGAGCTCACCACTGCCATCATCAACTCATCCGAGCTCCCTCAGCTCAGAGAGTTGTCGACCCCAGCAGTCCCAGACTGCAACAAGCCAACCTCCTTGACTGCCTTCCACCCACTCAAGGAGACCAAGGAAGTAGGGATCGACCCCACCGACCCAACCAAGATGGTGCGGATCAGGACCCATCTCCTGGCCAAATAGGAATGCGAACTCGCCGACTTTCTATACGCCAACCGTGACGTCTTTGCATGGAAACATTCTAACATGCGAGGCATACCATAGGAGGTCGTCGAGCACGCATTACGCCTCGTCCTGGGCTCAAAGCCTACCAAGCAACGCCTGTGTCGCTTCGATGATGAGAGGCGTAGGGCCATAGGCGAGGAGGTCGCCAAACTCCTGGCAGCTATGTTCATTAAGGAGGTATACCACTCTGACTGGCTTGCCAATCCTATTCTTGTTAAGAAGAAAACCGAGAAATGGAGAATGTACGTTGATTATACTAGCCTCAATAAGGTTTGCCTGAAGGACCATTTTCCTTTGCAGTGCATAGACCAGATAGTCCACTCCACCTCGAGATGTGAAATCCTCTCCTTTCTAGATGCCTACTCAGGCTACCACCAGATCGTGATGAAAGAGTCCGACCAACTCGTGACTTCGTTCATCACTCCGTATGGTTCGTACTGTTGCGTAACCATGCCTTTCGGTCTAAAGAACACTTGCACCACCTATCAACGGTGCATGTAGCAATGCTTCACCGATCAAATCGACCCGCTCGATTAGCCTGACCAAGTCGAGTGGCCGAAACCAACAACCGTCGTCTATGTTGATGACATAGTGGTCAAAACAGCTCAAGCTTGCGACCTGATCGCAAACTTGGCCGCGACATTCACGAACCTTCGAAGGTTCAACATCCAATTAAATCCCAAAAAATATGTTTTTGGGGTTTCGAAGGGGAAGCTGCTTGGATACATTGTGCCTGAATGTGGTATCAAGGCCAACCCAAAAAAATCATGGGCATCTCCAACATGGGCCCCATACGCAACGTTAAGGGCATACAAAGGATCACCGGCTATTTGGTCGCCCTGAGCTGGTTCATCTCCTGGCTAGGTGAGCGGGGGATGCCCCTCTACAAGCATCTCAAAAAGACAAACACATTTGTCTAGACTAAGGAGGCACAATAGGCTCTAGAAGGCCTTAAAGCATCACTGATGTCAGCCCCAATCCTCGTCACTCCTGAACCCCTCCTCCTCTACGTCATGGCAAGCAACCACATGGTGAGCGCCGCCCTAGTCATCGAAAGGGAGGAGCCAGGACACCACCTTAAGGTCCAATGACCCGTATACTTCATCGGGAAGGTACTCACTGACCCCAAGGTTTGGTACCCCTAGGTGCAAAAACTCCTATACGCCATGCTGATGGCGACCTGGAAGCTCTTGCACTACTTCACTGACCATGAAGTCTTGGTCGTCACTTCATACTCGCTTGGAGACATCATCCGCAACCGTGACGCCGTAGGATGAATCTCCAAGTGGGCACTCAAGCTAATGGGCCACGACATTAGGTATATCCCCTATACTGCTATTAAGTCTCAAACTCTCGTAGACTTTGTCGCCGAATGGACAGAGGTCGAGCTCCTGACCCTAGATGTCACCCACGAGTAGTGGACGATGTACTTCGATGGGTCCATAATGGCGCTTGGCTCGGGGGCTGGAGTGGTTCTAATCTCCCCAGATGGGAGTAGGCTCCGCTACGCAATCTGCCTCCACTTTTTGGCCTCAAACAACGCCGCAGAATATGAGGCCCTCATCAACGGACTGCGCATCGCCATCAAGCTCAGCGATACATGACTCTATGTTCGTGGTGACTCGGAGTTGGTCGTCGACCAAGTCATGAAGGAGTCCTCCTGCAAAAGCCCCTCATGGCAGCATACTACCAAGAGGTGCGCAAGCTCAAGGATAGATTCTAGGGGATCGAGCTACACCATGTCCCCTGAAAGGACAACGATGCCACCGATTTTCTTGCAAAATTGGCTACCTGGCGAGTTCTATCTCTGGACAGGGTCTTCATCAATGACCTTCACAAACCGTCTACCCGCATCCTAGAAGGTCTGATCCAGACACACCTCGATGCTGACCCTGCGCTCGGGGGCTCCACCCCCAGTGCCTCCATGATGACGTCACCCGCCGACATTGCCATGATGGCACTCAATCAAGCCAACTGGCGAGCACCGCTACTCACCTACCTTCTCGAGGAGGTTCTCCCACCTGAAAGGACTGAAGCACGATGGATCGCTCGACGCACCAAGATATTCATCATGTTCGGTAACAAACTTTACAAACAAAGTCCGTCAGGAGTACTCATGAAGTACGTCCCTACCGACCAAGGCAAGCAGCTCCTCCTCGAGGTCCATGCCAGAATCTACGGACATCATGCGACCCTGAGGTCGCTGGTCGGAAAAGCCTTTTGCTAAGGTTTTTACTGGCCCACCACGCTATGAGATGCAGAGGAGGTCGTCCGCAGGTGTGAGGGATACCAGTTCTATGCTCGGCAAACGCACTTGCTGGCACAGGAGCTTCAAACCATCCCCATCACCTGGCCATTTGTGGTCTGGGGCCTCGACATGGTAGGACCCCTCCAAAAAGGCCCAGGCAGCTTCACTCACCTACTAGTAGCGGTCGACAAATTCACCAAGTGGATAGAGGCCAAGCCCATCACCAACATTTGCTTGGAAGAGGCGGTCAAATTCTTCCTCGACATCATCTACCGGTTTGGCGTTCCTAGTTGTATCATCACTGACCATGGAACTAACTTCACTGGGAAGAAGTTTCTGGACTTCAGTGATGGATACGTCATCAGGATCCACTAGGCCTCGGTCAGACATCCACGTACTAACGGTCAGGTCGAGCGAGCCAATGGCATGGTCCTCCAAGGACTCAAGCCACGCATCTTCGACCGACTCAACAAGTACGCCGGGGGATGGGTTGTAGAGGTCCTAGCGGTCCTTTGGAGCCTGAGAATGACCCTAAACTGGTCCATAGGGTTCACACCCTTCTTCCTGGCCTACGGAGCTGAAGCAGTGCTGCCCTCTAACCTCGACCACGGCGCCCCAAGAGTGAAGGCCTTCGACCATGACCGAGCCACGGAGGCTCAACAAGCTGCAGTTGACCTGCTCGAGGAGGCCTACGAGACGACCGTCATCCGCTCCGCTTGCTATCAGTAAACTCTCCGTAGGTACCACGAAAGACAAATCAGAGGGAGAATCCTCGAGGTCAGAGACCTCGTGCTTCGACGGACTCAATCAACCAAGGAGAAACACAAACTCTCTCCACCATGGGAAGGACCCTATATGGCAATCAAGGTGATCCGATCGGGCACCTACCAACTGAAGGACGACAACGACAATGTTCTCACCAACACTTGAAACATTGAACAATTATGCCATTTCTTCCCCTAAAAATTTGGTCTTACCGCTTTCTTTCATTCAACGTTTGCTCCTACAAAGCACTCCGGCCTGAACACTTTTGGCTCGGGTCACTCGGGGGCTCCACGGGGGTGCGATACCACCTCTCTTTTTTACTATCATATGGTAAATACCTTTTTACCCGAACAAAAGGGTAGTCCATTCCTTTAATTACCTTACGTAACTTTGCTTTAAACATTCCGACCGATCACACCCCGCCACGACCTACGGTTACGAGCAGCTAAGCCTCGCAGGCCAGGCCTGGGTTCTTAAGGTAGTAGCCTACGGTTCAAACGGGCAGGTGCAAAAAAGAAAGATAAAAAACAAAGTTATGCTAGGGTAAAAATAAGAAACGTATGGGACAAGCTTCCCCTTACGAAGTGATTCCATTACAAAACAAAGTTGATGTATTCATGGATACAAAAATGTTTACACAGGGGGCTTCCCCATGAACTTATCCCTTACATATATTGACTATTTTTTTCTACTCTAAATACTATTGTGGCTGCTCGGTGGCATAGGCTACTGGCTCGACCGACGAAGATAAGGGCTGCTCGGTCTCCGATGGGACGACATTCGGCTCGGTTGGAGGTGGGATGACATTCGCTTCCGACTTGGGCTCCACTCCATCCGCAGGCTGGACGACATCTTCTGGATGTGCACCTTCGGCTACGCTCGCGCGGCGAGCATCCATCACCCACTACACATGGCAACAAGCTCTCCCCAAGCGCATGGACAGCATCCGGGCTCTAGCCATCGGCATACCCGCTACAGATGGCAGCAAAGTCCAGGTTCGGGTGGTGCGTCGCCATCGATGTCAGCACCCCCGACATCCTATAGAACACCCCATTGGAGATAAGTGCCCAAACTTCATCCGAGACCTCCGCCAGTTGGATAGTGGGCGTGCTGGTGCTCGACGCTGACCCGAACACCTCCGAGACGACGACCTAGGCGACATTGTAGATCTAGTCGAGCTCCCCCTCGAGAGCACGTCGCTCTTCAAGGGACTTGGCTAGCACCTCCACATTCTGACCAATCGTCGCCTTGGTCATCTCCAGGTCCCGCTCTAGTGACCCAACCCTTCCGCACAGTTCTAGAAGAAGGATGACAAGCTCAGATGCAAGGGAAAGGAAAAACCAAGACATCAACCAAAACAGAAATAGGTACATACCAAGGTGGGTGTTCTCGAGGATGGAGAGTCCTTCCTCCTACCAAGTCACCTGCTCACTTAGCCGAGCATTCGACTCCTCCATCCCAAGCACCTAGCCTTGGAGCGTGAGCACTTCCTGGTCGACCTCCAACCGGGCCTTCCGCTCTAACTCCAGATCCTCTAGGGACTCCTAGAGTGCCACCTCAGTCTCCGCTAGGGATTTCTAGAGCACTGCCTTGGTCTCTGCCTGGTGGACCTTCATTGCGTCAAGTCCTCGCTCAGCAGTAGTCAGCCGCTCCACCACGAGTAGTTCTGCCGCCTGCGCTTCCATCGTCTCGGCCGCCTAGTCTTGGGACTCATGGCGGGTGGACTCCAGCTAGCACTCCAGCTCGGTGACCTACCATGACACCGTGGCCTCCCGCTCCATTTGAGCGTGCTCTTCTCGGAGGAAACGGGACTTGCTGCTCGACATATCCTCTAGACCCTACAAAACGAGAAGCGAGCATGCTGAGGCAACCAACGAAAGACCAAGGAGTCAAGGATGAACACAAAAAACTTACCTCTACGACGTGGGGCAGGTTGACCGTAACTGCCTGATGGACGTTGACCCGCTCCAAGGCCTCCTCGAGCCTTGCCCTAGTTTGGGCGAGATAACACTCCATCGTGAGTCCACTCCCCCCAAGAATGTCCCACAGCTGCACCTCCTCCTCATCCTGAAGGATGAACCTAGCCTTCCTTGGGTCACCGGGGCAAGGCCACACCAGCTCACGGGTCGCTCTCGACCCGCTGGAAGGTCTAGCCAAGGACCAGACCACCGCCAACTCCCATGATGGCGGGATGGCCAATGGCTCTACCCTAGCACCCGCCTCACCGGAGTAGGGGATCTCCACCTCCTCAACCTCATAGCCCATCGGTTGTTGTTCTGCCTCTAGCCTGTCCATGTCTCCTCCTGACCATGATAGCTCCGACTAGGAGGGCAAGCCATGCGTCCTTCCACCGGGTGAGGCAGGGAGCCCGGACTCCCTCCTCTCTTCCACCATGATTGTTGGGGGAGGGGTTGTAAGGGTCACCACCGACCCAGCCTCCACCGTCGCCACCGGGATCATTGCCAACACCGTCGCTGCCGCTGCCGCCAAGCCCACGATCGGCTGGGAGGGTGCAACCCCCTGAGGGGAAGGTCACACCGCCGCCACCCTACTCTCCCCGCCACTCATCGTGATGCGCTACAAGCTGGGTCTCCACTCCTCCCACCACTCATCGTGATGCGCTGCAACATGAACTCAAATGAATCTTATTTTATATCTTTGTATAAGGGTTGTCATCAATTACCAAAAAGGGGGGAGATTGAAAGCTCTAGTTTGGTTTTGGATAATCGATGAAACCCTAAGTGCTAACCTAGCTTATCAAAGTGATCATGAGATAGGTAGCACTACTCCAAGTGATGAAGCAATGACAAAGATTATGACAATGGTGATGGCATGGTTATGATCAAAGGCTTGAACTTGGAAAAGAAGAAAGAGAAAAATAAAAGGCTCAAGGCTGAAAGGATCAAGATGCCTAAGAGGGGGGTGAATTGGGCTAATTCTAAATTTTCTTTCAATAATCAAATCCTACGGATAGCCCAATTAACCCCTTGTGCCTAGAAAAGTGTTTCTATCAAACTAACGCACAAAGGACTTGCAACCTATGTTCCAAACTTACTCTAGCATGGCAATTCTATGAATGTAAAGACAAGTATTGAATTGCTCAAAGTAAATACTCAAAGTAAATGCTCAAAGTAAAGAGAGAGAGGAACGCGGCGAAGTTTTACCAAGGTATCGGAGAGTCGCCACTCCTCACTAGTCCTCATTGGAGCACCCACACAAGGGTGTAGCTCCCCCTTGATCCGTGCAAGGATCAAGTGCTCTCTATGGGTTGATTCTTCGTCACTTCATCGCGGCGAATCACCCAAAGCCGCTCACAACTTGAGTTGGGTCACCCACAAGCACCGTCGGGTGATCACCAAGCTCCCAATCACCACCAAGCCATCTAGGTGATGGCGATCACCAAGAGTAACAAGCACGAACTCTCACTTGACCACGCGAAGCCTAATGAGAAGATGGATGCACACTTTGCTACTCTTGATTCACTAATGAGGCTACTCTCTTGGATTTTCAAATCTCAATCACCTCACTAGGACCTTGCTCTTCTTGACACTCACAAACGTGTTTCTCAGCTGTTGGAATGAGCAAAAGTAACTCCACACATGAGTGGAGCTTCTATTTATAAGACAGCCTGAAAAACGAACCGTTATGAGCTTCTGCGGGGTGACCGAACGCTCCGGTCAGGTCAACCCACGAACCAGTGAAAATGTGTTGACCGGACACTGGCAGGGTCCAGTCACCACTAACCGGATGTGTCCGGTCGCATTAAACCCTTACTGGAACCTTACTGTACTCGACCGGATGCTGAACCCCTAGGGTCCGGTCAGTACTGACCGGACGCGTCCGGTCGCAGATTCCCTTCTCTAGAACCTTACTGGAGTCGACCGGATGCTAGACTTCAGCGTCCGGTCAGTTGACCTCTCCAGCGTCCGGTCGCACCAAACACAGTCTCTTGATCAAATGAACTGACCGAACCCTACGGCCAGCGTCCGGTCGCACCGGAGCCAGCGTCCGGTCGGCATTTGACCCTCCATTCACTTCCAACTCTCAAACATATGTGAATGAAGTTTGCTCCAAAGGATCTTAGGCATTCATAGGAGCTACCTAGAGCTAGTTTTAACAAGTGTGCACCACACCTAACTCACTAGACTCAACTAGGTCAAGCTACCCGTCCATACCCCCTTAATAGTACGGCCAAAGAAAAAACAAAGTCCTAAACTACTCTAAGTGTCACTCCAACTCCAATCGACACTTAGAACTAGTCATCCTTAACCTTGTAGTCCATCCTTTGAAAACTGAAACAATTTCCATCGTAGGGGCATGACCACCTTGATTGCCCAATCGATCTCCATTACCATGACCTAACTTAGTTGCCTCTGCAAAACACACGTTAGTCATAGTAATATTGTATTGACATTAATCATTGAAATCCAACTAGGGGCCTAGATGCTTTCAATCTCCTCCTTTTTGGTGATTGATGACAATACCACCTCGAGTATGTGAAAGAGTGAGGTTTTTGACGGGCTTGGTTCATATAAGCCTTTGTTGTTAAGAACAAAAGAGTTAGGCAAGCTTATATGACCCAAGCCAACACAATATACTCAAAGGATATGAATTAAGCATGAGTACAAGTAATAAAGCTCATTTGCGTCGAAGTATAAACGCGAAAGCAAGGGCAAATGAGCATAACACAAAGTGATATGACATATAAATAATGCAAAGTAGAAAGTACACATGTCATATATCACAATCACATAGATAGCACTATCATATAGATATAATAGTATGCATGAAAGTAACACACGAATGCATAATAGTAATAGTGTATCACACAAATAGAACTCCAAATGTATATAATAAGCAACTACTAGATAACTAGCTCCCCCTAAATCTCGCTCCCCCTGAGTCTACATACTCGAACCCTCTCCCCCTTTGGCATCAAACACCAAAACCTAAGGGTCGGTCGGTGGGGCTGTAGCGGATGAGCCGGGCACTGAAGTACGTGGAGCAAGATGAAACTAGGCGCCATCATCATCTGACCCTGAGCTCTGAACTGACTAACCCTCTATGACTGGCAATGTCTGTGAAGCGATCTGGGTCTGAGCTAGGGTAGGTGCTGCCTGTGATGCTGCTAGGATGTCTGTCGTAGGATCTGACGAGGCGACAGATGAGGGGAGCCGCTGAGTAGTCACTGCGACTGGGGCTGCTGTAGAAGGACCGACGGTATGCATATGTGGCGGTGTAGGCATGCCGGTCAACTCACTGAAGGATGCTCCAAGACTCCTAGAGACTGACGTGTTAGGCACAAAAAGAGAGGGTGACTGCTCCGGTGAGAAGCCCGTGTGATATGGAGTGAACTATGGGGCTACCACTAGTGAGGACAACCACTGGGACACCTAAACTGTGGGTGAAGCAAATGGAGCTAGATGCTGTCCCTGACTCTAAAGCCCACTGGGCTATACAGCTGGAGTCATCGAAGTGGTGGCAGGCTGAGCAAGCTAGGGCGAAGGCTGTGGCAGTGGGGCCCCAAGTGCTATTACTACATGTTGCATAAATCCCATGAGCTGCTGCTGCATAAGTAACTGCTAGTGCTGAAGGAGCTGCTGCTGCCTCTAGAACTTGTCCTGACGAGCCTGAAACTGTGCAAAGTTGGTAGCTGTCTCCTGAGCCTATCGTGCCTGCTCCCGCTGCATCCGCTCAAGAATGGCAATCAATGCGGGGTTCGTCTGCGGTCCAGGTGGAGCTGAGTTGGAACTGCTGGCCTCTGCATCATGTCTGCGTGGAGGTATCTGAGGAATCGGTTGATAGTCATCATCCGAACTATCACTGGACTCGGTCATCCCCTGCTGTGCCTCAAGCTGCTCCTCTATAGCGGCTATGCCTCTAATGATCTCATCCTGCTGAGCTACTAACTTGAGAACATCTGGACGACGACTGGGCTGAGCGGGTGCCTGTGGAGTGCTGTGCCTGATCCTTTGTGCCATGTTATATGCTAGAAACTCTATGGTGGCACCCTTGTACTCTGCAACCATCTCAGGGGTCCAAACCTGCATAGACTGGAGCATCAGGAAAGTAATCCAATGTGCATATGGAAGCTGTCTGTGACCCTTGAATCCCTTAGCTATAGTATCCTCCATCTCTGATAGAAGGAGGTCCCAAATGTCAAACACAGTCTGCTGCATCAGGGCATTAAGGAGCCAGAGCTGTAAGCGAGTCAGACCCTCCCTGTATCCCAACCTGGGAAGTAGTGTCCTCCTAATAATGGCCTCTAGCACTCACGCTGTAGGAGTAAGGTCACTAGGGTTCCTACTCGACCCCTCACCAAAGGGCTCCTTGAAGCAATGTCGCACCAGATCTGTAGGGGGTACCAACCCTCCATGAGGACGTCTGGGAGGCTCCTGATGTCCATAGCATACCTCATGTAATCTGACAGGCTGATCCTGTAGCCTCAGTATCTCCCAGGCCTTGAAACTCATCACCCTGTAATCTCTGCCGTTGAATGCAAACTGAATGAAGTTGTGATGCGGATCAACGTAGAGCGAAGCATAAAATTGCCAAACCCAAGATGGTACATATACACCTGTCCGGCCAATCAGATCTGTGAGCCCCGGCAAATATGATAAGTAGGGGCGGATATGCTCTCCGACTGCTGCCATAATAGACTCTATACTGCATACCCACTGAGATCTGAACACTGCCCCACTATTGAGATAAGCATTATAGAAATCCTCCTAGAGCGGCATGTAGAACCCCTCTGTTGCTCTCTCATCCCTCCTCAGAGGGAACCACGCATCGAACTCAACAAACCTCAGCTGGCGAACTTGTCTGGCTGTTGCGGCCCTCAAGTAAAGGTGTACCACTAGAGACGGACCCTGTGGTCTGGGCGGTGGGCGTGAACCCCTGCGCTGTGTAGCTAGCCTCGCTGGAACTATAGCACTGGTACGACCAGAGCAGCATAGCTAGGGTGCTGGCTCGGTCTCCATGGCCTGTTGGCCCTCCTGAGTCGCCTGAGCTGGCTGAGGCTCTGTTGGTGGGGGCTGCTACTGTGGCTTCTGCTGGGACTCCCCCTGAGGTCAGGCCTCCTCAATAGCCAGTCAACATCCTGCCATCATGACAGTCCTAGGTGGACCACCATGACGACGCTCAGCCTCCTCGACTGCTGCCCTCTGTGCTGGTGTAAGCTGCGGATCTACAATGACCACACCACTGCGAGCACCGCCTCTCTCGGCACGCTCTGCTGCCTCAGCGACTGCTGCTTCTCTCGTTGTCTCTACGTCGGGGTACTTGTGCTTCTTGGATGTCACTTGCTTTGTGGCTTTGCCTTTCGGTCCTGCAGGCTGGCGAGGCGGGGGCCTCCGATCGTCATCTCCCGGACCACCACCAACATTCTTTGTGCGAGCCATCTGATCTGACAAGAGGATGAACTACCGCTGATGAAGATCAACTATCAAACTGACACTCCCGAGGCTTGGCCTCGATCCTTACTCACAAGCTTGGCTCCAAGTTGTCTGACAACTGCCACAGGAACCTCAATGGCACCGACTCGCTGCATGATGGAATAGATGGATATACAAATAAATACAATATATCTAATAGATGCGAAAGACCTAGGAAGCAAGTAATGTAGGTACGAAATTGAAATGACAGGCATGCTACCTGACGATCAGCGATCCGGGAAAAGAAAAGATGTCACGCGGGGGAAACCTCGGAACCGGCTGGGGTTAGGGTTGCGAAGAACTTCGATGAACCGGCGGCCCTGGATTATTTGAAATCAGTGATTTGCAATCGATCTAGATCACAAGCAAGGCAAATAGAAAGCCAGGGTTAGGCCTTACCAACCGACAAGGAGGCAAGGGCTAGGGTTGGATGGCGCTGCAGGCGTCACGGTGGTGGCGCGCTGTTGCTTAGGCGCGGGAGGCGTGCGGCGTGGCAAGGTGCTTGGAGCGGGCTCGCTGGCTGACGGAGCCAGGCGCACGGTCACAGGAGGCGGGAGGCGCACGGCTACGATTGACTGGCGGCGCATGGAGCAGGACGGCGGCGTTGGCACGGGAGAGCTACGGCGGCGACGACGGCTCGAGCAGGGGCTAGGTCACGGCGGAATAGGTTAGCAGGTATGGCCGATTGGATTAAATAGGTCCCCCAACATGACAAGAAAGGAAACGGAAAAGAGTCCTGAAGCCGCGCGAGATCCACTGACCGGACGCTCCGGTGGTAGCGACCGGACGCTACCACACAGTGTCCGGTCAATTCTAGAGAGGTCCAATTCCTCTGGAATTGGGACCGGACGCGTCTAGTGGTCCATGACTGGATGCAGGTAGGGTCCGGTCAATACAGCCTGTTCCTTCTTCAAATGACCGGATGCTAGATCCCTTCCTGACCGGACACACAAACGCAACATCTGGTCACTCCTTCAGCAGCATTTCACCTCCTGTGAACTGACCGGACGCTGGACAGCAGCGTCCAGTGCACCTTTTCCAGCAAATCTTTAAAGTTCCTTCGTGCTGCCTGTTCCCAATCAAGTCCCAACTTGAATAAGATCCAAATAAACACCAATTAGGACTGATGTGAGAGACCTCTCTCAAACCCTCATATTTTTCAAAATATTTTGCCTTAGGCAATAATTCTTTTTAAGAAAATAGGCAATAAGAGGGCAAATGGAACAAAACGACAAAACACATCCGTGCATATGCAATACTTTGTAAGTAAATCTAGTTGCTTGTCAAGTTTGATTCAAGGTTAAGCTTCTTCACACGCTTTCCGACGGTTATCTTAACCATGTTAGACAAGCCCTATATGCATTGCCAAAGATTAAACATGTTGTATATTACAATGAATGCAAGGGACAACACAAGCTCAATTTTTAGTGAAGTTGCTAAAGTCAAGTACATTGAGCTCATTCCGCAATCTACAAAATGTAGCCTCATCTAGCGGTTTAGTGAAGATATCCGCTAATTGATCTTCGGTTCTTGCACCTTCTAGTGATATATCATTTTTAGCAACATGATCTCTTAGAAAGTGATTGCGGATATCTATGTGCTTGGTGCGAGAGTGTTGAACCAGATTATTTGTAAGTTTTACCACACTTTCATTATCGCACAAAAGAGGTACCTTTTCTAGAACCACACCATAGTCTAGCAAAGTTTGTTTTATGTATAATATTTGTGCACAACAAGCACCCGCGGCAATGTATTCCGCTTTGGCGGTGGATAAAGCCATACTATTTTGTTTCTTGGAGGACCAAGACACAAGTGATCTACCAAGCAAATGGCACCCTCCGGATGTGCTTTTTCTATCAACTTTGCATCCGGCGTAATCCGAATCGGAATAGGCAATTAATTCAAATAACGCTCCTTTGGGATACCAAAGGCTAATGCTTGGTGTGCGCTTAAGATACCTAAGGATTCTTTTTACAGCAATTAAATGTGTTTCCTTAGGACTAGCTTGAAATCTAGCACACATACATACACTAAACATGATGTCGGGCCTAGATGCGGTTAAATATAACAAGCTACCAATCACAGAACGGTAGAGAGTTTGATCAACCGGGTTACCTCCCTCATCTAGGTCGAGATGTCCATTGGTAGGCATTGGTGTCTTGATTGGCTTACATTCATCCATCTTGAATCTCTTGAGAAGATCTTTTGTGTATTTCTCTTGAGAGATGAAGATGCCTTCTTTCATTTGCTTAACTTGAAAACCAAGAAAGAATGTAAGCTCACCAATCATTGACATCTCGAACTCCTTCGACATCAATTCACCAAATTCTTTGCATGTGTCTTCATTTGATGATCCAAAATGATATCATCAACATATACTTAACAAATGAAGATATATCCATCAAGCTTCTTGGTGAATAGTGTGGTGTCGACCTTCCCAATGGTGAAGCCCTTCTCAATGAGGAAGTCTCGAAGGCGCTCATACCAAGCTCTTAGGGCTTGCTTAAGCCCATATAGTGCCTTGGACAACCTATAAACATGATTAGGATATCTAGGGTCTTCAAACCCAGGAGGTTGATCAACATAGACTAGTTCATTAATAAAGCCATTTAAAAATGCACTTTTCACATCTATTTGATATAGTTTCATTTCATGATGTGATGCATATGCAAGTAGGATATGGATGGCTTCTAATCTTGCAACCGGTGCAAAGGTCTCTCCAAAATCCAAACCTTCAACTTGGGAGAACCCCTTTACAACTAGTCTTGCCTTGTTCCTCACAACAACACCTTGATCATCTTGCTTGTTGCGGAACACCCACTTTGTTCCAATGACTCTTGCACCTTTTGGTCGCTCTTCAATAGTCCAAACTTTATTGCGAGTGAAGTTGTTCAACTCTTCATGCATGGCATTAATCCAATCCAGATCTTTAAGAGCTTCTTCTATCTTGGTAGGCTCATAGCAAGAGACAAAAGAGTGATGAGCAATAAATGAAGTAAGTTTTTGAGATCGAGTCATTACACCCTTTGATGGACTCCCTATGATGAGATCTTGTGGATGATCTTGTAGGAGAGGTGTATTTCTTCTATTGACCACTTGAGGAAGAGGTTATGGAGCATCAACATTTTGTGCTTGTACCACCATTTGCTCATAGGAGATATGAGTGTCTTTATTTTCTACTCTCCCATCTTTTTCACCATCTTGTGGCATACTTGATGAAGAAGGTTGGTTAATGACTTGTACATCATCTTCATCATCTTTTGGCTTGATGTCACCCACCGGAATATTCTTCATAGCCTCCCTCAATGGTTCATCACCTACATCATCAAGATTCTCATGTGCTCCTTGATAGTCGTTAGATTCATCAAATTCCATATCATATGTTTCTTCAACTAAGCCGGTGGCATGATTAAATACTCTATATGCTTTAGACTTCAATGAGTAACCAACAAGAAAACATATATCACAACGTCTTTGGAACTTCCCTAGGTGTTGCCGCTTCTTGTAGATGTAGCATTAGCAACCAAACACCCTAAAGAATGAGACGTCCGGCTTCTTCCTATTGAGCAACTCATAAGGTGTCTTGCCAAGGAACTTTTGAAGGAATAGGCGGTTGAATGCATAACATGCGGTGTTGATTGCTTCCGCCCATAGGACTTCGGGGGTGTTGTACTCATCTAGCATTGTCCTTGCAAGAGTGATCAAAGTCCGATTCTTCCTCTCAACTACACCGTTTTGTTGAGGAGTATAAGTTGCGGAGACTTTATGTTTGATTCCAACTTCATCACAATAGGCTTCAATGTTTGTGTTGTCAAATTCTTTGCCATTGTCACTTCTAATCTTCTTGAGCTTCACTTCAAATTCATTTTGAGCTCTCTTGCAAACTTCTTGAAGCAAGATGCAACTTCAGATTTGTCATGAAGGAAGAATACCCATGTATACCTTGAATAGTCATCCATAATCACAAGACAATAGAGATTCCCTCCCAAACTCTTATATGTTGTTGGTCCAAATAAATCCATGTGTAGGAGTTCTAGCACTCTTGTGGTTGACATGAAAGCTTTGGTTGGATGAGTATTTGCAACTTGCTTGCCGGCTTGACATGCACTACAAAGCTTGTCCTTCTCAAACTTCACATCCTTCAACCCTCTCACCAAATCATTCTTCATAAGCTTCTTGAGTGAGCTCATCCCAACATGAGCAAGTCTTCTATGCCATAGCCACCCAAGTGTTGTTTTGGTAAATAGGCAAGTCTTCAAATTTGCATCTTCGAAGGTGAAGTCAACTAGATATAAGTAGTTGTATCTAAATCCATTGAATATCACTTGATTGTCATCTACCTTGGATACAACAACCTCCTTCTCGGTGAACAAGCATTGGAAGCAAAGATCACACAATTGCCCAATGGATAGCAAGTTGAAGCTCAATGAAGCAACATAGAGCACATTGGAGATGAAATGATCATTTGATATTGCCACTTTGCCCAATCCTTTAACCTTGCCCTTTGAATTATCTCCAAATGTTATTTTCTCTTGTCCATCTACCTCTTCATCTAGTGAGGTGAACATACGAGGATCACCAGTCATATGTTGAGTGTAACCACTATCAATAATTTAATGACTTCCACTGGTCTTGTAGTTCACCTACACACAAGAGATTCAAGCTTTAGGAATCCAAACTTGTTGAGGGCCCTTCACCTTCTCAACAAGTGACTTAGCCACCCAAATCTTCTTAGGCCTACTCTTGTTAGGGGGTCCTAAGAACATGACTTTTATTTTTCCACTAGAATCTTTTCTAAGCATGTAGTGAGCATTGAAAGCAAAGGGTCTAGCATGCTTGGGCAAGGATTGTGGCGGTGGAGTTTGACACTCATGAGCAAAGTGGCCTTCTTGTCCACACTCAAAACATCTCTTTGGCTTTGGCTTTGGCTTTGATTGTTGTTGTTGAGCTTGAGCCTTCTTCTTCTCTACACTTGCCACATATCCAATGCCACTTCTATCCATCTTCATGACGGTGTTCATGAGTAGCTCACTTTGGAGATGCTTGCCTCTAGCAAACTTGCTCAATCCCACCTTGAGATGCTCTTTCTCCATCTTGAGCTTCTTGTTCTCTTCCTTGAGAACATCATTGTTCTTCTCTTCCTTGAGCTTCTTATTTTCTTCTTTAAGCTTCTCATTCTCAAGGATCAACTCTTTGTCATGATCAAGAGTTTCTAGCACAATGGTGTTGTGGCTTTTCATCTCTTCAAGATCTTTCATGAGCTTCTCATTATCACTCTTGAGCTTGACATACTCATCATAGTCATTGCACTCAACCACTTGCTTGCCTTTGCTACTAGATCCATGCTCAATGCTCTCATCAATTAAATCATCACATGAGGTAGCTATATCAATCATAACAACATGGTTAGTAGCATCATGTGGCTCATTTGGTAAGAATTCTTGAGCAATAACAAGAGTATCATAATTGATCTTTAGAGTTGTATATTCATCTTTTAGCTTGTTGTGACTAGTGATGAGCTCGTTGTGCACCCACTCAAGTTTATCATGTTTATCTTTAAGCTCTTTCTTAGAAGATTTGAGCTTCTTGAGTTTGGATGATATAGAATCATTTGTTTCTTTGAGCTCAACATTAGCCTTTTCTAAGGTATCACATTTAGCTAAGAGTGAATCATTTTTAACGTCAAGCTTTTTATTTTTAGCTCTACTCTTTCTAATGATCTTAGTGTATTTTCTTAGTATTTTGACAAGATCATCATATGAAGGTGAATCATCATCATCGCTACCGCTATCACTATCATCATCACTACTATCATCACTTGATACCTTGCGTTCACCCTTGGCCATAAGGCATAGGTGTGTAGAGGATGATGGCGATGGTGGCGGTGAAGATGAAAGATCAATAGCAATGGCGGCCATCTTCTCATTGTCACTATCATCATTGGATGATCCACTTGATGAATCAATGTCCGTGAGCCAATCACCGACAATGTAGGCCTTGCCACTCTTCTTCTTCTTCTTGTAGAAGTCCCTCTTTTTACCATCTCTCTTCTTGTATGGCTTGTTCTTTTTCTTCTCATCTTCATCTTCATTGCTTGAGTCATCTTTCTTGCTCTTGTTCTTGAACTTGTCTTTCTTGGGCTTTGTGCATTGATGAGCTAGATGGCCAAGTTCACCACAATTGTAGCAATCTATCTCGGAGATTGGCTTTCTTCTTGAGCTAGTGAAGAACTTCTTCTTCTTACCGTCAAACTTGATGCCACTCTTGTTTAGCTTCTTTAGCATCTTAGCAGTCTTCTTCACCATGAGAGCAAGACTCTCTTCATCATCTTCATCACTTGAGCTCTCATACTCAAGTCTTGCTTTGCCCTTATCTTGGCTAGCTTTGAATGCTAAGTCCTTCTCTTTCTTCTTTGTAGAGGATGAGCCATCTTGTGGCGTGATGTGCATGTACATCTCATGAGCATTGATCTTTCCCAAGATTTGTGTTGGTGTAGCGGTGGAAAGATCACCTTGATGTAGCATGGTCATAATGCGCCCATATTTGTCAATGAGGAGGACACTCAAGACCTTTCTCACAACGTCGGATGGTGACATTTGAGTAAGTCCAAGCCCATTGACTTCCTCTACAAGAACATTTAAACGAGAGTACATCTCATTAGCACTTTCTTTGGGAAGCATCTCAAATGAATTTAGCTTTTTATTACTAGATGATAGCATTCCTCACGCTCACTCTTGGTTCCCTCATGGAGCGCACAAATGTCTGACCATAGTGCATGGGCGTCTTTGTGGTTCCTTAAATGGTTGAACACATCTTTGCAAAGGCCTCTAAATATGGTGTTTCGTGTCTTTGCATTCCATTTTTCATAGTTAACCTCATCGCCTTGTAGGTTAGTAGCATCCTGAGGTTTTGGGAAGCCTTGAGAGGCGGCTCTAAGAATACCAATGTCTAGAGCTTCTAAGTACGCCTCTATGCGGATTTTCCAATATGGAAAATCATCTCCCTCAAAGATAGGAGGAGGTCCATCCCCATGAGACATCTTGCTCAAAGTGATTAAGCTTAAAACATGAGCACGAGGCTCTGATACCAATTGAAAGGATCAAGATGCCCAAGAGGGGGGGTGAATTGGGCTAATTCTAAATTTTCTTTCAATAATCAAATCCTACGGATAGCCCAATTAACCCCTTGTGCCTAGAAAAGTGTTTCTATCAAACTAACACACAAAGGACTTGCAACCTATGTTCCAAACTTACTCTAGCATGGCAATTCTATGAATGTAAAGACAAGTATTGAATTGCTCAAAGTAAATACTCAAAGTAAATGCTCAAAGTAAAGAGAGAGAGGAACGCGGCGATGTTTTGCCAAGTTATCGGAGAGTCGCCACTCTCCACTAGTCCTCGTTGGAGCACCCGCGCAAGGGTGTAGCTCTCTCTTGATCTGTGCAAGGATCAAGTGCTCTCTACGGGTTGATTCTTCGACACTCCATCGCGGCGAATCACCTAAAGCCGCTCACAACTTGAGTTGGGTCACCCACAAGCTCCGCCGGGTGATCACCAAGCTCCCAATCACCACCAAGCCATCTAGGTGATGGCGATCACCAAGAGTAACAAGCACGAACTCTCACTTGACCACGCGAAGCCTAATGAGAAGATGGATGCACACTTTGCTACTCTTGATTCACTAATGAGGCTACTCTCCTGGATTCTCAAATCTCAATCACCTCACTAGGACCTTGCTCTTCTTGGCACTCACAAACGTGTTTCTCAGCTATTGGAATGAGCAAAAGTAACTCCACACACGAGTGGAGCTTCTATTTATAAGACAGCCTGAAAAACAAACCATTATAAGCTTCTGCGGGGTGACCAGACGCTCCGGTCAGGTCAACCCGCGAACCAGTGAAAATGTGTTGATCGGACACTGACAGGGTCCGGTCACCACTGACCGAACGCATCCGGTCGCATTAAACCCTTACTGGAATCTTACTGTACTCGACCAGACACTGAACCCCTAGGGCCCGGTCAGTACTGACTGGACGTGTCTGGTCGCAGATTCCCTTCTCTGGAACCTTACTGGAGTCGACCGGACGTTGGACTTCAGCGTCCGGTCAGTTGACCTCTCCAGCGTCCGGTCACACCGAACATAGTCTCTTGATCAAATGAACTGACTGGACCCTACGGCCAGCGTCCGGTCAGCATTTGACCCTCCATTCACTTCCAACTCTCAAACATATGTGAATGAAGTTTGCTCCAAAGGATCTTAGGCATTCATAGGAGCTACCTAGAGCTAGTTTTAACAAGTGTGCACCACACCTAACTCACTAGACTCAACTAGGTCAAGCTACCCGTCTATACCCCCCTTAATAGTACGGCCAAAGGAAAAACAAAGTCCTAAACTACTCTAAGTGTCACTCCAACTTCAATCGACACTTAGAACTAGTCATCCTTAACCTTGTAGTCCATCATTTGAAAACCGAAACGATTTCCATCGTAGGGGCATGACCACCTTGATTGCCCAATCGATCTCCATTACCATGACCTAACTTAGTTGCCTCTGCAAAACACACGTTAGTCATAGTAATATTGTATTGACATTAATCACCGAAATCCAACTAGGGGCCTAGATGCTTTCAAAGGTAAAGGTATAAAATGTAGGAGCCATTTTGTTTTAGTGATAAAGACACTTAATGAGTGTGATCACATTTAGGATAGATAGTTGTACTATTAAGAGAAGTGAAACTCGTATCAAAATGCGGTTATTAAAGTGCCACTAGATGCTCTAATTCATTGCATATGCATTTAGGATCTAGTGGAGTACTAACACCCTTGAAAATATTTGTGAAAATATGCCAACACATGTGCACAAGGTGATACACTTGGTGGTTGGCACATTTGAGCAAGGGTGAAGGAGATAGAGATGATAGAGGATCAGTCTTGCTATTTTTCAACTGACCGGACGCAGGTCTCAGGGAGACCGGCGCGTTCGGTCAGGCATGGCAGTGATACCCTAGCGTCGGTCATGTGACCAGACGCTGGGCCTCTGACTGACCGAACGCTGAAAGAGTGCATTCGGTCAAAGCTGACATAGCTGCACAGAAGTCAGGGTGACTGACCGGACGCTGGCTAAGTCTGGTCAAGTGCCATCGGATGAGTCCGGTCGAAGAAAACTGATTCTAGAACCTTACTGTAAACGACCGGACGCTGGGGGTTCAGCGTCCGGTCACTTGTGCCAGAGCATCTGGTCAACTATCAACCGTTGAGATCAGACAACTCCTGTTGAATACAGGATGACACGTGGTAGCCATCGGGCTACCAGACGCTATGCCCTGCATCTGGTCAGTAGAACCAGAGCGTCCGGTCACCCCAATTAGTACCCAGTGAAGGGGTACAATGGCTCTATTTCATGGAGACTTCTATTTAAGCCCCATGGCCGGCTCAAGCTTACTCTCTTGCACATTTTCATTGATATAGCAATCTTGTGAGCTTAGCCAAAGCACTCCCACTCATCTCCATCATTGATCCATCATCTTTGTGAGATTGGGAGAGAATTCAAGTGCATTGCTTGAGTAATTGCATCTAGAGGCACTTGGTATTCTTGTTGCGCTATGGATTTCGCTTGTTACTCTTGGTAGTTGCCACTACCTAGACGGCTTGGTGTAGCGGTGGAGGATCGGCATGAGTTGGTGATTATTCATGGCCGTCTCCGGTGATTGTGAGGGGAGGTGTACCTTCCCCGACGGAGTGCCGAAAGGTAACTCTAGTAAATTGCTCGTGTCATTGAGTTACCTCATTTGTGGGTAGGTTCTTGTGGTGTCCAATTGTGTGGACGAGGTTTGTGAAACACCTCTTAGCCTTCGAACCACCAAGTGTTGGTCGACACAATGGGGACGTAGCGTGTTGGCAAGCACATGAACCTCAGGAGAAAATCGGTTGTCTCTTGTCATTTGCATTCTCCCGGTGATTGGCTTAATCTTCATCTTGTGATTGGTTCATTCCTCTACACGGTGGTATAATCATCCTACTCACTCATTTATATTCTTACAAACTAGTTGTGGCAAGCTCTTTAGTGTAATTAGAATTGAGAGCTTGCTTTATTATTTTAAGTTCATCTAGTGGAGCTCTTTAGAGTAGCAAGTTTGAGAGCTCTTAGTGAGTAGTAACATTGCAAGTTGTGTGCCTAGTAATCATTGCAACTAGAATTGTTGGATAGGTGGCTTGCAACCCTTGTAGAGCTAGAGCAAGTTTGCATTTCGCCATTTGTCATACTGATCAAATTGCTCTAGTTGATTTGTAGATTTTTAAATAGGCTATTCACCCTCCTCTAGCCATACTAGGACCTTTCAGATGCCCTGACCCATCGACAATGGGCCCACTAGACGAGGGCTGCTCATAGGTTGTGAGCAACACCCCCTCACTTCGATCAGGGGGGAGTCGACCCAGTCAGCTCCCGATTGGCCCATGAGTCACCGCGACCGTAGGCTTGAGGCGCGCCCACCGGAGCAGCTGGCGGGGCATCCCCCATTGTGGGTCATGCACACATGCTGACCCTAAAGATGTGGGGGTGCGAGCCCGCTCCTCCGACCACCTGGCCTACCTCGCCACGCCTGGAGCAGGTGGGGACAAGGCCGACGATGCTTCCGAAGGGCACGGCCACCGTGTTCACTTCGCCTCTCGCTTGTCGACGGTGTCCGAGCTTGTGGCTCGCTTCCTTGGTGTGGGAGCATCGTTGTGCCTCTCTGCCTCCCACCCACCCTCGGTAGACGTGGTCATAGGCTCGCGATGCTCCACCGAAGTCACGACGACGCTCCGACCTCCTCCATCCTCAGAAGAGCTCCCATCGCCACCCATCTCCGTGGGTTCCTCTGACTCAAGCTCTGCCTCCACGTCGCTCCTATTTTCCCCGGCCCGCACCTGCCGGGTGATCTCCATCTCCTTCTCGTGCTTCCTCTGAGCCTTCTTAGCTCTCTTCTTCTTATTCACGACCGTCGCCTCCTTCAGGGTAGCTTGCTGAGCCACATCAGTCACGTCCTTTCCACCAGCGGGGCAACCCGATGGTGGAAGAAGGTGTGGAACACCCGTAGCCCATCGAGGCCGTGCTGCAATAGCTTCTAGAGCTCTGCCTCGATGATCCCCAGCTTATTCTACTGGCTGGAGGGGCCCCACAACCAGCTCTCCCACCTCTCCGGCCTTCTACCAGTGAATGGTGGGAATGGCGCCTCCACCGAGTTCCTGATGTAGAATCACTCCCTATGCCACCCTGATTAGAGTCGCAGGGGGTGTACGTGGGGTAGGAGCCCGACGAACTCGGCTTCTTCTATAGGGCAAAGCCCCCAACCAGTGTGGTCCTAGGTGGCTTCCCCTCCGACAAAGCCCGTCCGGTGAAGATCCGCTGGAAGAAGTCCACGTGCGGCTCCATCCCAAGGAAGGCCTCACAGACGGTCATGAAGCCAGCGACGTGTAGCACCCCAGTTGGATTGAGGTGCTGCAGCTCTAGGCCCCACTCATTGAGGAGCCCGCATAAGAACTAGTGTGCAGGATATCCTAGCCCGCGCTCATGGAAGGCGAGGAAGGAGACAACCTCGTCGGCCCGAGGTCGTGGAAAAGCCTCCCCCGCAGGAGTCCTCTAGTGCGCCACCTCCTTCGGTGGGAGCAGCCCCTTCTCAGTGAAGGCGACCAGCACTGCCTCATCTACAGTGGATATCCTCTAGCTCGACATGGCGCTCTGGATTCACGAAACGGATCTGTGAGTTTTCCTCTCCCTCGCTTTACCCTCTCTCACTTAGGAACCGCCATGGCACATGAACGCACTTAGCGAGAAGAAAGAAGGAGGAGAGGTAGCAGTTGGAGAATAGGCGAAGGAACGGGATGAAAATCCTCTCTCTTCCCCTATTTAAGGAGGAGACACAGCAGTTGGAGAAAGGCAAAGGATTGGGGCAAAAAACCCTCTCCCTTCCCCTATTCAATGCAGATGGGAATGCAATGGGACATGTCCTGACTGATGGGATGCGCCCTGCCCGACAAGATGGCGCCTAGTTAGACAGGATGTGGCCTGGGCATGGCCCACCACTACTGCACAACAAGGTGCAACCGCACGTAGGCAGCCCTCCGCCTTCCCAGGCAGGACTTGGAAGGGCCCAACAACGAGATCTCACCAAGGAGAAACCAACGGGCTTCCTAAGTTGATCGGACAGCTTAGGCGAATGTCAAGAGACAAGTAAGGAGCAGAGGGACGCCCCATGTGGGCCATGCCGACTTCGTCACGAACGACGAACGTGGATCCCATTTGGACATATCCGATAAAAACTCCTCAATGCCTATCACTCGAGTCATCAAGGTAACTTTACCAAACCGTCTTACTTTATTTTCTGATGCATGATCATTCATTCACATATAACGCATTCACACACGCATTCATACCATCATTCATTCATCCCATACATCCAAAGCATCGCATATGCAAATTAATGCATCACAACGCTTTGTGTTGCGTCACGAGGCGGTAGTTGCCTCATTCAACATGAGCAACGACGGACCGGGGTTCGAAGGCTAGCCCACGAAGGGCTCTAGGCCACCTCGCGTCAAACAGAGCTAGGGGAGAAAAACGCAGATGAGCCCCAGTGGCCCTCGCACAATCTGCTCAGAAGAAGACAGGGTCATCTCAACCTTCTCGTTTGATCCTAACCTCGAGCCATGCCCACAGAATCTCCATCGAGAGGGAGACTAGTGCGCCACCTGAGTCGGTCTCTAGAATGACCTAGGCATCTACCGGGACACGGGTTAAGGAGTGGTGGAATACCATATGAGGGCTATGCCGACCCTATCACGAACGACGGACCCGGATTTCACTCGAACGTACCCGTTAGCGAGCTCACCGAGCGAGTCGCTCGAGCCATCGAGGCAAGCGATGTTAGCTCAGCCCCTCCGGTTGTGGAAACCACAGACGGGGTAACACATGGAACTAGACCCACCCCTATCGAGCCCAAACGGGGCTTAAGGGACTCAGGTCGCCGGACACCAACTCGAGAAAACAACTGACCGCGTAGGTCGTGGGCAGGACAATCATGGGTGAAAATGCCCCGAATGGCAGTCCACGGTCCCAGGAAAGAGCACCAAGATGCTCAACCTCCAATCGACTCACCAGTCAGACGCTGGCTCGGGGGGCTACACCCGCGGGTGCGCTCACACGCACCCGCTATCAAAACAAAAAATTCCCCCACTGGCAAAACGAAAGCCCCCAGACGATTCTATCCAAATTGACCGGGGGCTCGGGGGCTACACCCGCGGTTGCGCTCCGCGTGCACCTGCTATCAAAACGAAAAATTCCCCCGCTGGCAAAATAAAAAACCCCAGACGATTCTACCTGAATCGCCCGGGGCTCGGGGGCTACACCCGCGGGTACGCTCACGCGCACCTGCTGTGAAAACAAAAAATCCCCCAGACGATTCTACCCGAATCGCTCGGGGGCTCGGCGGCTCGGTGGCTCCTGCCGGGTTCATAAACTCGGAGTCCCTCATGTACCTGTTTTCCCAGCAAAAAGCTTGGCCCAACACGCCTGCTGAACAGTACCATCAGGTCACGTCAGAAGGGTGCTCTGCAACCTTCCAGACATGTCAGAACATAAACAGTGTTATGGGCGCCGACATTTATCCTATAGTATGGTAGGCGCCGACATTTGCCATACCAGAAGAACACGATGGAACCAACCACACGCATCAGGGCGTCAACAATATTGTAGGCACCGACAAACCGTCTCGTACCCGACAGCGTGGACAACAAGACTAGGTAGCACACACTCCCTCTCTCTCTCACACTTGTAAGGTCGTCCCCTTCTTCTATAAAAGGGGATGCGTCCTCTCCCCAAAGAGGGATCGATTCGACGAACAACAGACACCACACGAATCGTTCCGACTCACTCTCTGCTAGCTTTAGACATTCTAAAGCTACACAGAGCATACACTCGAACACTTAGTGCACGTCGGAGCTCTCGTCACTCTTGGCCCTTCAGTCCGGAGTCCGACCGGACCTCTAATACCCCTATCTTACTTCCTCTCGTTTGTAACCCCACAGGAAACTTCGAGCACCTAGACTCAGGAATAAAGTCACTGACCGACTCAAACTGTACGTAGGACATATTGCCTGAACCAGTATAAACCCTGTGTCATTGAGTGCTAGGTCACATCCGATCACAACGTACGGTAAAACGACAAATATTTACTAGTTGGTCACTTTTCGCACCGACAAGTACGTACCTGTTCTTATTGGAGCAGTTTTTCCATGAGAATCACTCATCCTTTGCGAAACAACAAACATCCGCATGTATTTTAGTGGGAGAGAAAACAAAATCCAATTGTCCATTCATACTTTGAGGTAAAAAACTCCGCTTCTCACTACTCCCTATTCAATCCACACTAGAATTACCATGTAATGATTTCTTACCTATTTTTATTCTGCTGTCCCACCATAATCAATTACAATCAAAGATGTGTTCAATCAAAGAGGCCCTACAATACAATCTGTGCACCTTTGGGATGCATTTAAATAAATTGTAGAAAATAACACAAAAACAGGTCTCTGTGCTCCTTTGGGATGCATGAATAAACTGTTGAAATTTAAGACAGAAAAAAAAATCAGAGCTTAATTTTTTTCCTCTGTCCTTGTATATCTTTGAATTTTTTTTGTGTTTTGTTGCGTTGCATCTGAACTGAGGGTATTATGGCAAACTGTGTCGAATGAAGAGGACATAAACTATGAAGTTTTCCCTTTCTTTATTTATGGCTGGGTTCGGCTGACATAAAAGAAACACTGTAGCGGCTGAATTTTACTGTTCACAGCTGAATCTGTGAGAGAAAAATACTGTTCCGGATGAAAAAAATAAACGGATCAAGTCAGGTTTGGAGTCAGCCGAACAAGCCCTATATAAGTTTGGACCCCGAATGTTCTTTTGTGCGACTCGCGGTCGCGGAACCTAATGCTAATGTCAACTTGCCTTCGTCCACTGTTAATCGAATGTTCCCTGGCATGAGATCTGGGGCCTCTTTCATAGATGATGCTTTTGCAAGCATCTATTATTTGCTTGAGATAAAAAATCACTTCCTCCGCCTAGTAGTATATAAAACATCAACATTTATGACTATAGTGAACTGAGCGTGTCTTAGGTGAATAGGTTTCTCGTGGTAGAATATATAGTTACTACTAATAGCGAATAAGTTCAGTTCTTTGATTTGATGTAGGTGCGTATATATATATATTTAAAATTTATCCAGGATTTAATGATGTTCAAGGAGTAATATGTTGATTAATTTTAAAATATCTTGGCCCAACTTAGATTTTTATGGATCGGAGGCGTGTGTGTATTTGTTTAGGGTGTGTTTGGCAACTACGTGAAAAGAGGTATAAGAAATTAGCGGTGTGAGTTGATATAGAGGGAATTAAGGTGAGAAAATTGACTTTTAGTTTCGATTTTTTGTTTGGATTCGTGGAGGGAAATAACAAAGGGAATTGAAGAGGAAATTCATATCCCCTATTTGATATAGGGGTTTTGAGGGAGAAATTAAAAGGCAAATTATGATGGACGATAAGGGTCTATTTTTCTTTTATTAAGAACACAACTCCCATCCAATTTCCACCCTCTCCTAGAGAATTGATTAGTGGAAAATTGGTCCTCTAAACCCCTCTCCTCCTTTTCACCAAAACTCTCGTTCCTACGAAACAAACAAAAGATCTCTAAACTTCCATTCACAGCTTTCAATTACCCCAACCAAACAAGCCGTTAGGGTGAGCGTGCGTGTTCAGTGGTGACTTTATCTACTTATTTCTTTCTGTGGTATAGAGGCGATATGCGTTCTTTGATGCGCTCATCTCGGGGCATTTTTTTTTGCCTGGCGTTCTTTGATGTCGAGGCATGGAGTCGACCTATAGGACCGATGGTTGGTGTTGGGGGCGAGACGCACGTGATCGATCCCTGACCCGAGCTGGTACAGAGGATTCCCGGACAGAGGATCCCTTGTCGGGGTGCCCATAAACTCCTACTCCGACTCCACACGCTTGACTGCTTGTCAGAGACGAAGGAAAGTACTGTAAAGGGCAGGCAGGAAGCGTTCACTCCCATGCACACTCTCCTGCAGGCAGGCTAAGCTGAGGAACGTACTGTACCACAACGAGGTGCGTAAAGTTTAGAAATATCACGGAACAGTAATAATAAAATAAACCCTCTGACGAATTTATTAGACCTAGTTAATCCATCATTAGCATATGTTTACTATAGCACCACATTGTCAAATCATGAACTAATTAGGCTTAAAAAATTCGTCTCGCAAATTAGTCGCAATATGTGCAATTAGTTATTTTTTTCGTCTATATTTAATACTCTATACATATGTCCAAACATATGATGTGATAGGAAGTAAATTTTAGGAGAGAAACAAGGCATATTCTTGTCCGGGGAAAGCGTTCAGTTTTTGCTTACTGTCAAGTGTCCATGCACTCAGGATAAAAAAAAAAGTGTCAATGCACTCAGGCCTTATTTAGGTCCCGTTCGTTTGTCTTAAAATTCGACTTATTTAACTTTTTTTTTCCAGTCGAAATAGTGTTTTTCTCTCACAACAAATTAACTGGAACCGTATTTTGGCTTGTTTTTTCAGCCAAGCGAACGGGGCTTTAGTTCCAGGGTATAGAGTTTTGGGGTGTCATATGAGAGTGTCGCATGGGGCGTTCGGATACTAATAAAAAAATAAATTACAGGATCCGTCAGTAAATCGCGAAACCAATTTATTAAGCCTAATTAATCCATCATTAACATATGTGTTACTGTAGTACTTTATTGTCAAATTATGGACTAATTAGGCTTAAAAGATTCGTCTCATAAAGTAGTCGCAATATGTGCGATAAGTTATTTTTTTTAGTCTATATTTAATATCTCATGCATATATCAAATATTCGATGAAATATGGTCTAAACTTTTGAGATCGAACTAAACAAGGCCTCACCTACTCACTGTCATCCTCATGTGCTCCGGCTAGAATATTTGATTTTGAAACGAGCATTTGCTCACTTTATTTTTCCGCCAAAATGCAGGTGCTGCATGAAGCGGCTAGGCTCAAGTCCAAGAGCCTGCAAAATCGAAAACTTGTACTAAGACCCCGTTTGGAGGGGCTTCTCCCAGCTCCGGCCCGGCACTGTAGCACTGCTGTGGCGGAGCCGGGAGAAGCTCCAAATGTGCTGCTCCTCCGGCTCCTCTTCTTTCTAGTTTATTTTTGGAGGAGCCGGAGCCGTTTTTTTTGTCATGCTATAATAAAAACAGTGTTGCACAGTGTCTTAGGAGTAGGAGCCGGAGCACCCAGAGCCGCACCAAACGGGCTCTAAACGGTGTATTTGGATGTGATTTCTAAAGGTTATATAAGGTACATGTTGCCAAAAGTCGTATAAGGTACATAGTATTTCTTAAAACTCATCCCTTTTTTATCCATTCCTACGTATCGTGCCCACATGTCCTGTGAAATCCATCTTTCTTCTTCCTTCCTACACCAATTGGATGGTTGCGAGTGATCACAGGCACGTGGTGGCTAGTAGCGCAAGATGGCCGCACTGACGAGCAGGGACACGAGCCACAGGCGTGAGGTGCCCACACCGGCGACGAGGCGCGAAGGAGTAGTGACAGTCGAGCGGCGGAGTTAGGTGCAGGGTGGCGGTGGTGCGAGTCGTGGGCGTCCGTCAGGCAATGGCATGAGCGCGACCGACCACGACAGTTCTACCGTGGGACCCACGAATAGATGCACCGTCGTCTCCTTTCTTTACGGGAGAGGAGGTAGACTTTAAGATATCTCTCTCAGTGTTTTTAAGGAAAGGAAATCCTATAGGAGATGTGCCGAAGCAATCAAATCTCTAGTTAAGATTTTATTTAAGGATAGGGGAGGAGTTGAGATATCTGATGATGTTGCTCTAAGACTCTAGATTTCAATAAAATTTCTATATAACTCTTGTTATAAAATTCTTACCGTTTCCAAAGGATATCCCTGAAGCTAACACTAATAATAAAACAAATGAATGCCACAACACCTTTGGAAAATCCTGGCAAGGAACCGCGGCCTCCACAAGCGTCGTTTTTGGAATTTAAAAAGGAAGGTTGTGTTGACGCTGAAAATCAACAAAGGAGTGGCTAACGAGTAGATTGCTTCATTTTCGTAGAAGTGTCACGACTAGTTTTCGAACAAACTAGTAAAGGGATATAGATAATTTCTTCGATTACGGCAAAGAATCGAACTGGCTGCTTTACGAGCAAGAACAACAAAGAATGACACTCCAATAACGCCGTAGCTCATGGCTTGTTTGCGGAAAATAGAAGAAAGTATAAAAACTTGATAATAGTGGATTGGTTTTGTGTCAATTGTGTTAGAGAACATAAATCGGCCGTACCCCCATAATATATATGGGTCGCCGGGTCTTCCACAGAATTGGAGTCCTATACAGTTACGTACCTCTCTTTTGGTCACAGACTGAAAAAAAAAATCTATTTTATTGGCCATGCAACTCAAGAAGTACGGATATCAGTCCAACATGGAAACGACTGCTAATGTTACCGTTAAGATGTCCCAAATGTTGGACGCCACGCTCTACTTACTACCGAATGCACCGCTCGCCTAAAAGAACAAAATAAACTCTCGTATACCTCGCTCCACTCCACTTCACTCCCGCACGAGGTGCTCGGCTGCCTGCGAGTTGCGACGACGCGGGTGCCGACCCTGCCAGGCGCGCCGCCGCCTACGAGTCGCGTCGCTCGGCTACCGGCCCTGCCAAGCGCGGCGCGAGGCCACTGCCTCCCTGCCCTGTCGCGCAGCCACTGCCGAGCCGTTGCCTACAAGCACCGTCGAGCCGCTGTCTCCGGCGAACTTCACATGTCGACGAGCCTCCGTTCTCCTCAGCAGTAAGGAGATGTTTGCGTTGAAACTGCATATTGCAAGCGTCTGTTTCAAGTGTTTCAAATATTTCAGAGGTATGTTACAAGTGTTTCATACGGATGTTGCAAAAGTAGACCGGGATGCTACACATGTTGCAATGGTTGTATACGTATGTTGCGAGCTCCTGTTCTCACTGTTTCATCTGTTTTTTTCGACGTATGTTGCAAGTGTGTTTATCTGGATGTTCCATATATTTTCACACATATCATGCAAGTGTTTTATCTAGATGTTGCGTATTTTTTACAATGGTTTCAAGTATTTTTAGGTGTTTTTGCAAGTGTTTAAGATGCATGTTTCATTTGTTTTCTGACGTATGCTGCAATTGCTGTATCTGGATGTTTCAAAACTAGATCGAGTGTTGCATCTCTCTCCTCGTCTTTTTCTGTTGTCTCACCTTGGTGTCCTTGGTGGGCCGCCCCCCACTGGCGTGGACGGACCCCACGTGCTTGTGGGTGGGCACAATAGGTGAGACATGGACGGGCAGGCGCCGTTGTCCGGAGGGAGGGCTAGCGTCCAGATGGAGAGCGCTAGCCGCACTCTTGCTTGATCGGCCAAATAACCAACACTTGCAAAAATACTTTCATTCCTTTGTCAAGTATTCTACAATCCAATTCAACTTCAACCTTTTCCGGTTTCTCTTTGCTTTCTTCCCATAATAGCTGAGCCAATGCAACATGTATGCAATTTGTCTTCCATCATATGACCCACAGGCTCATGCCTGAGATCCCAACAACTCTGTCATGTCCCATGCCTTTTGCACACCAATGCAACGCCAACACCAGCTAATCCTGAAGATCAATGTTGTTCCTTCCTGTTTGTCTCCTGTGCTGCTTCCATTAATTAGCTAATGGATCAATACAAAATATTTATTAGCAGCCGAATTAGCTCGTTGACAAATTAAACCAGCCAATGGAAATATTTCTCAGCTAACAAATAAACAAGCTATTGCTAAAGCCAAATTTACTAACAAAATTGGCCAGCCAAATTATGCCCTTGTTTAGTTGGACCCCAAAATCCAAAAAGTTGCTACAGTACCTGTCACATCGAATGTTCGCGGCCCGTGCATGGAGCATTAAATGTAGACGAAAAGAAAAACTAATTGCACAGTTTGGTGGGAAATTGCGAGACGAACGTTTTAAGTCTAATTAGTCAATGTTTGGACACTATTTGCCAAATAAAAACGAAGGTGCTACAGTAGCCCCAAAATCCAGATTTCGTGAACTAAACAAGGGCTATGCTATCAAACAGGTTGGCTGTAATTTCTTGTCGGAGCCAACGGCTCTTGTACCGGTTGGTTAGGATGTGCGGTCGCACTCTCGCGTGCAGGGTTCAAGCCCCACGGGTGCGCTGGTTTGTCTGCTGGAGTTAAAAAAATCCACTCATCTGTCCCGCTCACATATGACCTATATGTAAGAGCGGGACACAGGGTTTGAGAATTTTCTCAGTCCGTGTATGAAGATCTTCTTCCTTAAAGCGGAGCTGTCTAGCCGTCATAGGCCGAGTTTTTTTTTTAATTTCTCGTCGTAGCAATCGAAGTAGCCGAGCCAACCTACCTAGGCCTCGTTTAGGTCCGCCGAATTGGCGCCGGCAGGAACACTGTAGCAGCCGTTTTGTTTTTATTTGGTAATAATTGTCCAATTGTTGATTAATTAGGCTCAAAACGTTCGTCTTGCAAAGTACAACCAAACTGTGCAATTAGTTTTTGATTTCGTCAATATTTAGTACTTCATGCATATACCGCAAATTTGATGTGACGGGGAATCTTTTTTTTACATAATACCAAATTCTGAAAATGGGGGAACTAAACAACCCCTAGTTGCCTGTCCCGACTCGGCGACTCCCTCCCGACCACAGCGGACGTCGGGGCGGGGGTGATGATAGCTGCCGGATGCCGCCACGCCTCGTCGCGGCCACGGACGGGCACTGACACCGTGGGTGGCGTACGAAGCCGCCCACTCCGGTGCGCAGGGCAGGGTGGGTCGACGAGCCCGAGACGCTCTGACACGCCTCGTCGCTCGCGGCGGCACACG
Organism: Miscanthus floridulus; assembly: GCF_019320115.1. Lineage (NCBI taxonomy): Eukaryota > Viridiplantae > Streptophyta > Magnoliopsida > Poales > Poaceae > Miscanthus > Miscanthus floridulus. The sequence goes on along the minus strand of NC_089580.1, from coordinate 203,587,569 downwards.
CCATCGCACGGGCCCGCGCCGCTGCGCCTGGGCCCGGCAGGTAACAAATGCCCCAGACCAAGGGCAGTTGGACCCGTACCGCACGCGCCCCGTGCTGCCTGCCTCTGCTTGCGTAGGGCGTCCTTCCTAGGCCGCGCAGCCGCAGCAGAGGCCCGCGCCGCCCTAGGCCCGATCCCGACCCACCCTAGGCCCGGTCCACCGCACCACACCCTGGCCCCCTTCGTCCATGCCCCGCACGTCAGTGGGAGACCGACCGCTGCCGTGCGCCGGGCGCAGCGTGGTTCCCGTCTCCGCCCTCCTCTTCCTCGCCTCGAAGCCCCTCCTCTCCCCGCAGAGGCCAGAGCCCCACCCGCTTCGTCGAGTCCCCCTCGGCTGGCCTCCCTCAAATCAAATCATCAGAGCAAGCTGGGACGAGCAGGCGAGGGACGGCAGGGAGAAGGCAATCAGAGCTGGGAAGGACAGATAGAGAGAGAGAGAGTGAAGAGAAAGAGTAGCGTTGATACACCGTCGAATCTAACCGAATCGAATCGAGCCCCTTCTCCGCCCCACCCCCATATCGGAATCGGAACCCCGCATCGCCATCGCCACCCCTTTCCACTCTCCACTACCTTCCACCTCGCCCCGCCCCCTGCGCTTGCGTGATTCGTACGGTTTATCACCGCCTCTTTCTCTTCCACTCTCTCTCCGTGGTTGGGTTCGGTTCGGTCCCGGTCCGCCCGCCGCCGCCGCCGCGGCGCCCACAAGTAGTAGCGACATTCGTCTTCGCCTCCTCTCTGATTCTTATTCTGATTCCCCTGTGTTCTCCTCTGCTGGTTGATTAGTGGAGGCGTTGTTGTGGCCTGTAACTTGTCGGCGTGGCTGCTGTTGCTGCTGCAGAGCGAGATGGTGGGAGGGCCAGGAGGCGGCGATGCCGGCGGCGAGCACGCGGCGGCGGCGTACTGGTACGACGCGTGCGAGGACGGCGCCTCCCTGCTCTGCGGCATCGACTTCACCGCGTCCGCCGACTTCGACCCGGGCCTCATGCCGGCCATGGACTGCGGCGCCGACGACGGCTTCATCGCCGAGATCGACCAGATACTCGAGAGCATCAACGCCGAGGCCGCCCCCGCGCCGCTGCCGCCGCCTCCTGCGCCTGCTCCTGCACCAGAGCCAGCGCCCGTGGCTCCGCTGCAGCCGCAGCCGCAGTTGCAGGAGGTGGCTGCGACCGTGGCCCACAATGCGGTGGCGGTGTCCGACGTGCTGCAGAGGACCCAGGCCGTGGAGGCGAGGAAGGAGCCCAGGAGGGAGTCCCCGGCCGCTGCGGCCAATGGCAGCGCGGAGTGCAGGGACGGCAAGCGCCAGCGTCTTGTTGCGGGTGGTACCGGGGGACCGCGCCACGACTGGCGGCGGCGTCCGATGTTGCCGCCGCCGCCGCTGGCGCCTCCATCCCGTGGGTGGGAGGACAGGCGCGGAAGGCGGGACTACGAGAGGCCTCGTAAGCGCGACCGCGACGGTCACTACGGCCATGATCACCACCGACGCGACGCTCGGGGTTTCTGGGAGCGTGACCGCGGCGGCAAGATGGTGTTCCGCCATGGCATGTGGGAGGCTGAGGCGGACCGCCAGGGAAAGCGTGCCAGGACGCAGGATGGATGCCCTGCCGCGGAGAATAAGGCAGGGGTGGATCGGGCGGGGAACGAGAAGCCTGTCACCGAGGAGAAGGCGAGGCAGTACCAGCTCGAGGTGCTTGAGCAAGCAAAGAGCAGGAACACTATCGCTTTCCTTGAGACTGGTGCGGGGAAGACTCTCATAGCTGTGTTGCTCATCAAAAGCATCTGTGACAAAATGCTCAAGGAGAACAAGAAGATGCTTGCTGTTTTCTTGGTGCCTAAGGTGCCTCTTGTGTATCAGGTACAGACACAAGAGTGAGCCTTCAGACATTCAGGTCGCAAATGTTCTTGATATACAATTATATTTTCTTGGTGGAATTGCAGCAAGCTGAAGTAATACGAGAGAGGACTGGCTTTCGGGTTGGGCACTACTGCGGCGAGATGGGGCAGGATTTCTGGGATTCTAGAAAGTGGCAGCGTGAGTTTGAGTCAAAACAGGTAAATTCCTTTGTGTGTCCGTACTTTTAATTCCAAACTATTTTCAGATACAATGCCCCATGGCCAAGCTCTGATCAAACCTTTGCTTAGGTCACTTGAGTTAGGAAACTATAGTGTTTTACTAAGTTTTCGAGTTAACTGGTTAGTAGCGGAGACACTTGCTGACTTGCATTAAGTCTCATTGTTTCTTTGCAGATTATTAATTTCTAAAAAAAGTCTCGCTCTAGATGTAATTTTCTCACCTACTATGCCATTAAATTTCATTGTTTCTTTGCAGAATATTAGTTTCTAATTTTTTTTGCTGTAGATGTAATTTTCGTACCTGCTATGTCACTGGCAATTACTGCATTTTGTCTCCTCAGAATAATTCCTTTATATGTTTGAGTATATTAGTGCACTTGTTACCTAAGAAAACTAATTATGTTTTACTAGTCCATCTGATAATAGTCTGTACTCACTGATTCAATGTGGTGGCCTAAATCTTACCAGCTGTTTTTTCATTTTCTTGTCTGTATTTGTCCTTGAGATATAAGGTGGATTTCTTGATAATCATCAAGATTGTATAGATGTAATTGTACCAGTTACTGCACAGATAATGTCCTTGTGCTTTGCTTCATACTACGAGAGCTCGTAGACAATATTGTTAATCTGATATGAAAAGGCTACAGATAGATGGATTAGCAGAGAGACCCCAGATAACCACCCTTCCTCGGTGACTATCTTAGGATCTTCTTGCTTGACTTTAACTGATACATGATGGCCCCCTTTAATAGAGACAACTTACTTGACCCCTAAGTAATATCCTAACCGAATCAATCTATCTTATCTCTCCTCACAAACCAAATCAATCTAATCTAATCAGCCCTGGCACTGTTCACACACTACAGTACCGCGTGGGCACTGGGGCCGGCTCCACTTGCCATAACATAATCCAAGTCACCCCAACCCCTCCTTTGTCCATCTTCCTGCCCTAGCCGATGCCCCTACAGGGCTTCCTGCAGTAAGGCTGGTGGTCATGTCCTCCACCTCCATTATTCCAAATCTGTTTAACTGGAACTCTCATGGTTCTGGAATGCAATATGTTTAACTCATCTGTATCCTATATATTCTTTCTTGCACCTAGCTTGTTCTAACATGGTTTATATGGACAAGTTGAAGTTTCTTGACTTGCTGGAGCCGGTAAGTGATAAAAAAACTTCTTAGAAGATTGGGCCTTGGATAAGAAGGTATCCTATTTGCTTCCAATTGTATTGTTAATCAGGAGGGATCCTTGCCACAATAATTATGTTTTGGCTAAAATTCCAGGTTTTTTAGAACTTTTGCCATTTTTTCTCAACTTGCGGATTTAAGAGGATTGTGTGTGTGTGTTTGTGGTGGTGGGTGGGGGGGGAGGGGGATCCTTCTTGCTTATTTTAAGGATCATGGTGGATGTGTTTGCCTTGAAAGTCAACTAAGCACCTTTAGTCTCACCATTTGCTTACATGTAATAAGATAACATGTGTAGCAAGTAAATCATCCTTTTTCGTGTATTGCTTCAGTAGGATGTTTGTTGTGTCTGTTACTTATTCATGTCTCACGCAGGTACTTGTTATGACAGCTCAAATTTTGTTGAACATCCTTAGGCACAGTATTATTAAAATGGATGCCATACATCTTTTGATTTTAGATGAGTGCCATCATGCAGTGAAAAAGCACCCATATTCTCTAGTGATGTCAGAATTCTATCACACCACTCCAAAGGACAAGAGGCCAGCTGTGTTTGGCATGACTGCTTCACCTGTTAACTTGAAGGGTATGTCTCTCCTTAGTGTATCCTTGTTATTCCATGTACATTTTTCTTTGGCAGATCCTGTCTCATATTTAGATTTACTGCTCCTTTGCCTTCTATTATATGTATGTTTTTCTGATGCTTAGTACTACTATCTGGATAGGAGTGACTAGCCAAGAAGATTGTGCTATCAAGATACGAAATCTTGAGAGTAAACTGGATTGTGTAGTCTGTACGATCAAAGATCGGAAAGAGCTAGAGAAACATGTTCCCATGCCTTTGGAAGTCATTGTCTACTATGACAAAGCAGCCACTCTTTTGTCTTTCCATGAACAAATCAAACAAATGGAGGCTGCAGTTGAAGAAGCTGCACTTTCTAGTTCTAAGAGAACTAAATGGCAGTTCATGGGAGCTAGAGATGCAGGGTCTAGAGATGAGCTACGCCTTGTCTATGGTGTTTCTGAACGTACAGAAAGTGATGGTGCGGTTAATTTAATTCAGAAGTTGAGAGCTATAAACTATGCTCTGGGTGAACTAGGACAGTGGTGTGCTTACAAGGTACTGCTTCACATTTAACAGTGAACTAGTGTATTGCTGGCTGTCTTGTGTTTCTAACTGCTATATCTGCTTAATTTCAGGTTGCACAGTCATTCTTGACAGCACTACAGAACGATGAAAGGGCCAACTACCAGGTTGATGTTAAGTTTCAAGAGTCATACTTGAAAAAAGTAGTTGATTTGTTACACTGCCAGTTGACTGAAGGGGCTGCAATGAAAAGTGATAGCAATGATGTTGAAATGCATAATTCTGAAAACCCCAAGCCAAATGAACTTGAGGAGGGAGAGCTACCTGACAGTCATGGTATTAATAGTCTTTCTTTCTCTTGCAAAATGTGTTCTGTGGCCACCTTTTTCTTTTTAACCTTCCCCAATGAATTTCCCTTTTTCCTTCATTCTACAATTAGCACCTATTTTGTTTTTTCTTTGTCCTTTATTATACCTGAGGGTATACAATTAGCAGCTATTTTGTTTATTTTTTGTCCTTTGTTATACCTGAGGGTATCTCAGCCTCACTTTTAACGCTGTATGCTGTTATTTCCCACTAGCTGTTTCTGTAGGTGAACATGTAGATGAAGTCATTGGTGCCGCAGTGGCCGATGGAAAAGTTACTCCAAGGGTGCAAGCTTTGATAAAAATACTTCTCAAGTATCAGCACACTGAGGATTTTCGTGCTATCATATTTGTAGAGCGAGTGGTTACAGCATTAGTCCTTCCTAAGGTAGGGAGTAGGGACTATGTTTTCCACATCTTAAGATCAATTACTTCTGAACCTTTTATGAATTCTCTGACCTGTTTCCCTTTCATGACCGCTTAGGTCTTTGCAGAACTTCCATCGTTGGGCTTTATACGGTGTGCAAGTTTGATAGGTCATAACAATAACCAGGAGATGCGGTCATGCCAAATGCAGGATACAATCGCAAAATTTCGTGATGGCCATGTATGTTTCTATTCATGACATGATTTAACATATTGTTTGATGTGGCACACCCACCTTTTGTGAGTTTAGCTATGTTGCTAGCTAGGCTTAACGATCTGCATTCAGTGATTCTGTGCAGTCTGCTAAATTTCATGATGTCCAAGTATGTTTCTACTCATGACAGAATTCTACATTCATATTTTTCGTTCCAAGTACATATCTGTTGTAAGTTTAAAACTATGTTTAACTGTGTGCTGTGCATATGTACATATCTACGTTTAAAAATAGATATGTCCAAGTACATATCTGTTGTACTTTAGGGGTATATATATTGGAGATGATTTGTCTCATACACCAGTTATAAAAAACCCTCTGTTATGGGTTTGCAGGTTACACTGTTAGTTGCAACTAGTGTCGCAGAGGAAGGACTTGATATTCGGCAGTGCAATGTTGTCATTCGCTTTGACCTTGCAAAGACTGTTTTGGCCTACATTCAGTCTCGGGGTCGTGCTAGAAAGCCTGGATCTGACTACATATTGATGCTTGAAAGGTAATTATGTGTCACCAAAACTGTTGATACCATTAAAATATGCTCCGTGAATCCATCGACTTATATAAATTAATTGTGCCAGAGGAAATTTGTCTCATGAAACTTTCTTGAGAAATGCTCGGAATAGTGAAGAGACATTGAGAAAAGAAGCTATTGAGAGAACTGATCTCAGTCATCTTGATGGCACTTCTATGCTAAGCCCTGTTGATACATCACCTGATTCTATGTACCAGGTTGAATCAACAGGTGCTGTTGTCAGTCTGAACTCTGCAGTTGGACTCATACATTTCTACTGCTCACAGCTGCCGAGTGACAGGTACATAACTTCTTGGGATTTGTTTGGTATACTAGCTCAATTGATTTTTGAAATCGCAGGCTCATCAGTAGTTTCCTACTTCCAGATACTCTATTCTTCGACCGGAATTTATTATGCAAAAGCATGAGAAGGAATATTCTTGCAAACTTCAACTCCCTTGTAATGCTCCATTCGAGAAGCTTGAAGGTCCTATATGCAGTTCAATACGCCTGGCACAACAAGTAATGACAGTTCACTGGAACACATTATTATTCAGTTTTTTCTGTACATTTTATCCATTAGTTTGAACCGTGCCTGGTTCTTTTTGTGCAGGCTGTTTGTTTATCTGCTTGTAAGAAGCTGCATGAGATGGGTGCCTTCACAGATATGCTTTTACCTGACAGAGGAAGTGGGGAAGGAGAAAAGACTGAACAAAATGATGAAGGTGATCCACTGCCTGGAACAGCACGCCATAGAGAGTTCTTTCCTGAAGGGGTTGCTGAAATTCTGCGGGTTAGTGTTTCCTTTCTCACATTACCTGAGCTTGAACTTAACTTAGTCTTAATGGTCCTTTGCGAATTGCGATCTGCTGGTACTTTTGGTTTCTAATTAGTTTCATTTCACTGAACTTTGTTTTCAACAGGGAGAATGGATTTTATCTGGAAGAGATGGTTACCAAAGTTCACAGTTTATTAAGTTATATTTGTATTCTGTGAACTGTGTAAACATTGGGACTTCAAAGGACCCTTTTGTTACACAACTTTCAAATTTTGCTCTTATTTTTGGCAATGAGCTGGATGCAGAGGTAATTTTTTTCCCCTGGTGATAGTACGCAACTTGAGAAATGAAGGTTTAAAAGTCTATAATGTTTCGATATTTTAGGTTTTATCGACGACGATGGATCTCTTTGTTGCTAGGACAATAATAACAAAGGCATCTCTCGTATTCCGTGGATCAATTGAAATTACTGAAAGTCAGGTTGATTTTCTTTGCAATGAGGCATCAAAGTTCATTTCCATATTTTTACATTAATGTTGCTAATCATGCTCATGTTCTTCCAGCTGATCCTGCTGAAGAGCTTTCATGTTAGGCTCATGAGCATAGTACTTGACGTTGACGTTGATCCCTCAACAACTCCATGGGATCCAGCAAAAGCATACCTCTTTGTTCCTGTGGGAGCTGAGAAATGTATGGATCTTTTAAGAGAGATAGATTGGACTCTAGTTAACAGCATTGTGAACTCTGATGCCTGGAACAACCCTCTTCAGAGGGCACGCCCAGATGTCTATCTTGGCACGAATGAAAGGACACTTGGCGGAGATAGGAGGGAATATGGGTTCGGGAAGTTGCGTCATGGAACTGCATTTGGACAGAAAGCCCACCCTACGTATGGTATTAGAGGAGCCATCGCTGAATTTGATGTTATCAAAGCATCTGGATTAGTTCCTGGTCGTGGCCGGGGACATTTTAATGATTATCAAAACCAAGGCAAGTTGTTCACGGCAGATTCATGTTGGAATGCTAAAGATCTTGCTGGAATGGTTGTAACTGCCGCCCACTCAGGAAAAAGGTTCTATGTGGACAGTATTGCTACAACATGAATGCAGAAAATTCGTTCCCTAGGAAAGAGGGCTATCTGGGTCCCTTGGAGTACAGCTCGTTTGCTGATTACTACAAGCAGAAGTAAGATAAGTTTTGAATGCTGAAAGCAAAAGGAGTTCTCTCTTAGCTCTGGCTGTTTTTGCTTTCCCTTTTTGGCAAAGTAGCTTTATCGCAGCATATCATGATCCTTCTTGTTTTTCCTCTCAGGTATGGTGTGGAGTTAATTTATAAGAAACAACCTCTTATACGGGCACGTGGTGTTTCATACTGCAAAAATCTACTTTCTCCTAGATTTGAGCATTCTGAAGGTAAAAGCTATGCATTTCTTTTGTGAGATTTCATTTAGATTTTTTTTGTTTGCCTTAATATTTTACTATTCATTGATGTTTTTGTCTTTCAAGCCCATCCAAGACTTCCCATTCAGCCCTATATTAATTTAATAAAGAAATACAAACTTAGTGCTTAATTTACTTGCAAATGGGAAAGTGTTTGTATAATGGATTTGCATTACTATTGTTTTGCAGCTGGCAATGGAGAGTTCTCAGAGAATCTTGACAAAACATACTATGTATATTTACCACCCGAATTGTGCCTTGTGCATCCTCTTCCTGGATCACTTGTTCGTGGAGCTCAGAGGTTACCCTCAATAATGAGAAGGGTGGAGAGCATGCTTCTTGCAATTCAACTGAAGGACATAATTGGTTATTCAGTTCCTGCAAATAAGGTACACCTGCAGCTCTCAAGCCTACATGTTTTCCCTTTCTAATGTCCCCTGGTAGAATTTACCGGTTAATGGAACCCTTAAATTTGTCCTTTCTATATTACACCACTGTCTTCTATGGAGATGTCAAAGACTACATGCAAACTAAGTGGAGCACGCAATGACACCTCTAGGCCTTCATTGTGGCTCCTAGCCTTGGTGGATCGTGTCTGTTAACAAGAAAAAAATGTTAAACAAACCAATACTAATGCTAGTTTTGTACATGATAATAGGCAGGGTAAATTTAAGGGTCTATTCTTCTGAAAAGATCATGCTTGTTTGCCTTATGAAAAAAATGTGGAAATACCATAAACCCGTTATCTATTCACCTAGATTCATCATGCAATAGCTAAATGTTATTCTCAAATAAACTTGAAATTCTGCACATCGATTAATAGTTTTTTGTTTCGCTTAGTTGAGAGTGTGATGTTGGAATGTGTGGCCTTAGGGGCCCAGGTCTACGGGCCTTTTGTATAAACTCTCTTTTCCATCTTAATCGAGAGGCAGAGCTCCTGCCAGTTTTTTTTTTTTTTTTTTTTTTTAGATTAATAGCTTTTTGTTTGTGGTTCACAGATATTAGAAGCCTTGACTGCTGCGTCATGCCAGGAGACATTCTGCTATGAAAGAGCAGAGCTGCTGGGTGATGCATACTTGAAATGGGTTGTGAGTAGATTCCTTTTCCTAAAATATCCTCAAAAGCACGAGGGACAGCTCACAAGGATGCGGCAGCAGATGGTTAGCAACATGATCCTGTATCAATATGCTCTGGATAAAAACCTCCAATCTTATATCCAAGCAGATCGGTTTGCTCCATCAAGATGGGCAGCTCCAGGAGTGTTACCTGTATTTGATGAAGAAACAAGAGATTCTGAACCATCCATCTTTGATGAGGAATTTACTCCTAGCAGTGAGTTACAAAAGAACTCGTATGATGACTATGGAGATAGCATGCAAGAAGACGGTGAAATTGAGGGAGATTCTAGCTGCTATCGTGTTCTATCAAGCAAAACATTAGCAGATGTTGTGGAAGCACTTATTGGTGTCTATTATGTAGCTGGAGGGAAAATTGCTGCAAACCATCTGATGAAATGGATCGGTATTAATGCACAGTTGGATCCTCAAGAGATCCCTTCTTCAAAGCCATATAACATACCTGAGAGCATAATGAAAAGCATCAATTTTGACACATTAGAGGGTGCATTGGGTATCAAGTTTCAGAATAAAGGCTTACTTGTTGAAGCTATAACGCATGCATCAAGACCATCATCAGGTGTTTCCTGTTACCAGCGCTTGGAATTTGTTGGTGATGCTGTATTGGATCATCTCATTACGAAGCACTTATTTTTTACTTATACCGACCTACCTCCGGGCCGCTTGACTGACTTGAGAGCTGCAGCTGTTAATAATGAGAACTTTGCAAGGGTTGCAGTTAAGCATAAGCTGCATGTACATCTTCGCCATGGATCATCTGCATTGGAGACACAGGTGGGCCATTCTTAATGTTCAGTAGTGAACTGGCCATTCTTAATGTTCAGTAGTGAACTTCCTTTTACTCCCTCCATTCCAAATTATAAGACGTCTTGGCTTTTCTAGATGCATAGCTTTTTATGCACTTAAAAATACATTATGTCTAGATGCATAGTAAAAGAAACGTGTCTAGAAAGGCCAAAACGTCCTATAATTTGGAATGGAGGGAGTATGTGTTACCTATATACAGTGGCGGACCCAGGATTTTTGCATAGGGTATGCGCCGCAAAAAAAATTCTTATACAATTCGGTAAAACCATATTATAATTCGGTAAAACGACGTCAAATCTTAATATAAATTGTTCAAATGAAATACAAATACTTTGAAATATAACAATAGGAGACTTACAATATTACTTGTTTATCCGCCGCTTTCTCAATGACATGAATGTCTCCATTATATCATCTTCATTAACTTGGAAGAAAATATTCGGCTCAATAAATGTGACTAGACAATCATCCAAAACAGTATCACCTATCTTATTTCTTGACTTTGTTTTCACTATAACCAATGCAGAAAATACACTTTCAACACTCGCAGTTGACACTGGTAAAAGCAATATCAATTTGAGAAACAAGTACACCATATCATACACTTTGTGCCTCTTTGTTTCAACAAGCTTAACTGAGAGATCAACAATGTTGTCTAGACCTTGGAAGCTAGCATCTTGTCGCATGTCATCAATATAATTATCAAGTTGCAATTCAAGTTTTAACAAATCATTGTTGGAGAAGTCCTTAGGATAAAATTCAGCCAATCTACGTACCTTCCGTGCATCAAAAGAAGCAAAGGAGTTGGAAGGACTGAAGGCTGACATACAAGAGAGTAGCTCCATATTGATCTCATCAAACCGATTATCAAGCTCTTGACTAATTTGATCAATGACACTAATGTATACTTCTCTTCGGAAATGGTCATCATTTGTTTGGTTTCGGGCACGAGCATACCGTGCTGATTTTCCATAAGGCACATAAGCACCATCCATAGCAGGAACTTCAACACCATGTTTAATACAAAAAGAAGTTCAATGAAGTTGCCTCTGTTGCTAGACTCTTCACTTTCATCATGTCCACGGAATGCCAATCCTTGATGCAAAAGAAACTTGATACATCTAAGTGAATATGTCAATCTTTTCTTGTAAAGACGAAGCTCCTCACTCCACTTGTCAATGTTATAATCAATTGCTACCTTGGGATTCATAAAACCAATGTACCTCTCTTGAGCTACTTTATGTGCCCTAGAACCAGAATGTTTGAGAAGTGCTGTGTTTCCTATATTCCAATTATTCCATCCATCAACAATAAAAGTTTTTGACCCACTGCCCTTCTTGAACAAGTAGCATATGAAGCAAAATGCAGAATCCTTCTTGACACTATATTCAAGCCACTCATAATTATACAAACATTGTATACTGAATCGACGAGGTACGCCTCCAATGTTTCGGTATGGAAAATCATGTATATAAGGTTTGCAAGCACCTTTAGTAATATATGCTCTACGGATTGCATCTTGATCATTAACAGGATAATCTTCAATGGACAACCTTTCACCTGGATCATATGGTAGGCGATTGATGTCATACGCCGACGGCTTTGATGCGGGCGGTGGCGGTGATGCTAGTGGGGCCGGCCTTCGATCGATTTGGAGCTGGGCCGGCCCAGCTGCACGCGCACGGGAGGGAATCCGCTCCGCGTGACCGCGTCAGTTGCGAATACGAAGGGCACCGGACGCCGGACGGCTTGTTTTTTTTTTAATTTTTTATTTGTATTATGTATGGTTGACGGGTGGCCCACAGGGTGGTCGGTGGACCACCTTGACCACCCACTAGGTCCGCCAATGCCTATATATGCTGTAATGTTTGAACTAGAGTTCTGTTATGTTGAAATTATTGCCACCTTTTGGAAGCAGTGCTGACTATTTTCCCTCTAACCTCTGAAGATTCGAGAGTTTGTGAAGGATGTCCAGGTGGAGCTTTCGAAACCAGGTTTCAATTCTTTTGGGCTTGGGGATTGTAAGGCTCCTAAGGTTCTTGGAGACATTTTTGAGTCTATTGCTGGCGCAATATTCCTGGATAGTGGGTGTGATACCTCTATAGTCTGGAAGGTAGTTTCTGTATCCTTTGGAATGAAATTCTGTTCATCTTCGTGTGGAAAATACTAAAGTTTCATTTTATTAATCCGTCATGTCAGGTTTTTCAGCCTCTGCTTGATCCAATGGTGACACCGGGCACCCTTCCAATGCACCCTGTAAGGGAGCTCCAAGAGCGCTGCCAGCAGCAAGCTGAAGGATTAGAATACAAAGCATCACGTACAGGCAATGTAGCTACAGTTGAAGTCTTTGTTGATGGCATACAGATTGGTGTAGCTCAGAACCCACAGAAGAAGATGGCACAAAAGTTGGCGGCTAGAAATGCACTTGTTGTCTTGAAAGAGAAGGAAACTGCAGCAAAGAAAGTTACCGAAAAGGATGGCGAGAAGAAAAACGGTTCTCAGTTCACTAGGCAGACCCTGAACGACATCTGCTTGAGAAGGCAATGGCCAATGCCACAGTACAGGTGTATAAACGAGGGTGGCCCTGCCCATGCCAAAAGATTTGTTTATGCGGTAAGGGTAAATACATCTGACCGTGGATGGACTGACGAGTGCATTGGAGAGCCAATGCCGAGTGTGAAAAAGGCCAAGGACTCTGCCGCTGTTCTTCTGCTCGAGCTGCTGAATCGAAATTACCGTGACAAGCCTGATGGCAAATAATCTTTGATGTCTTTGTGGTGGTAGTGGTAGATGTGGAAGCATTCAGTGCTTTTGAGTTTTGAGCAATGCAAATAATCTTTGTTGTTGTTCTTGGTGGCGGTAGTGGTGATACAGAGGCATTCAGCATTCTTATGCCCATTCAATGCCTTGCCCTTGCAAATAAAAACATAAGCAGAGCTGAGGAGTGAGATTAGAGGATTATTATTTTTGTCTGAGGTCACTGGTTACAACTAGGTATTTACTGGCGAGGCATTGAGGTGTAACAAATAGCAGTTGCAAATTGCAATAGAGGAAAGGATAGGTTGATATAGGATATTGGAGGCCTCTTATTCATCGATTGTAAGATGTTTACAGAACAGTGCATTGATCCAATAAATTTATGTTGATATATCTTATAGTGGTATATACTAACATCTTTCTCATTTCGTCCCGCTATGTATTCAGTGCTTAGATGCTTACAAACGTCTCACATTCTGTACATGTAGCAACAACATACACATGATCAAAGTGTCATTGCTTCGATGACATTTGAACAGAATGACCATGCTACACACGGTAAGCCAATTAAAATCTTTCGCGAGACTGGTCTAAAGAGATACAGAAATTAGAATCCAATTATAACACCTTAAAGATGACACTAGTCTGAAAACTGACATGATGCAACGTCCATATGTTGACCAAATGCAAGCAACTCATCTTATGCAAATCCCAAAAAATGAAGAGCGACGCTACAACGCTAGACGACGCGTATGCTTTGATTCCACCAGGCGTCGGTGTTCCTGACCAAGACGAAGCAGGCAGTATCAGGCCGTGAGCTCCATGATGGCACTGACGATGTCGCCGTCGTGCGCCTTGAGAGCCTTGACGGCCTTGGCGCGGGTGACGCTGGCCTGCGTCATGACGAGGTCGATGTCGCGGGGCTCTATCCCGGACTCGTCCACCACCTCCTCCTCGTCGGCCGGCGCAGCCGCCGCGGCGGCCACGTCCTGCTTGGCCATCACCTTGCTGAGGTCCTGCATCCTGAACTGCTGCGCGGCCTGCGCCTGCAGCTGGGAGCTCAGGTCCTCTATCTTGGCCTCACCGAATATCACGTACGTCTCCGACGTCGGGCTCTTGAAGACGTCGGGCTTTGACACCACGAACAGTATCTGAAGCAGATAGATAGATAGCCATGATAAGGCAAGTGTACGTGTCGCATTATTTGCATTGGCAAGAACATCTTGTTTGTATGCATGAACACCTTGTTTGTACGTGCGATGACAGTAATAACAAGAGCTAATTAAGAATTGCATGGTCATCTATCTTGTTTGTATACATGCATGGAGAAGAAAAAGTTAGTTGTGTTTCTCGTGGCATATATAGATACGTACGTTCTTGGCTCTTTTGATGGTTATCCTGGTGACGCCGGTGACGGGTTTCATTCCGAGCTTCATCATGGCCTTGCGGCTCTTCTTCTCGCTGCGGCTCTGCTTGGCGCCCTCGGTTGCGCCGGCGCCTAGCTCACCTACACGGCCAAATTAAGACACCGCAGCACAAATCAGTCCCCGTCTGGCACGTGCAATAAAACTATCTGCAGTTCTGCACTGCACTCTGCAGCATGAAGGGCAGGTAGCAGAAGGTAACAAACACACACGTTACGTTACCTTCGTCAGCTTCGTCATCGTCGTCGTCGTCGTCGTCATCGTCCTCATCCTCGTCCTCGCCTTCCTTGACGTCCTCGACGACGACCGGCGCCTCGTCCTCCTTCTGCTCCTCCTCCTCCGCCTTGGGCGCGGCCTCCTCGGTCTCCACGGGCGCCGGCGCCGGCGCCTCGCTGCCCTCCACCACCTCCGCCGCCGGAGATTGCTCGCTGACCATCCTTGCTGGGACGCGGCCGGGGTGAGCGGAGGAGGCTACGGTGGTGGTGGTGCAGCGACGCACGGGAACGGTGGCGGAGACTGAAGAGTGCTCCGGAGTCCGGATAAGGGGTGCGCCAAGACGGAGAGCGCGGCCGCAGGGCAGGGCCTTATCTATCCGTCGCAACCGTCACCCGCAGCCCGCAGGCTGCAACACCTGGGCTTTGTGTACCCGTGTTGGGCTTGGGCTCTTCCACCCCGTTCCCGTGTGGGCTTCGCGGACCCGAACGCGAACGCGGCCCGTCCGGGTGGGGTTCTAGTCGATGCTCCTCTGCACCCTACTTGTGGCGGGAGCTGGGAATCTCCGAATCTGAATTTCTGATTCTCACATCCCAATAACCGTTTCGTAACAATCCTACTTATAAGGTTGAACAATTTTGTTTCAGGATTGCATGCTGATGGACGCCAGGCTACATCCATCGTCGAGGTCGAATCAGACCGGAACTCTGGAACCGGGACCGGACACCTCTAGGAAACCTGAACCAACTCGTGCTCGTCGTAGCTACTTGCCCCTGAAAGACCGCGCAATGCCATGCGCCGTCGACGATCAGTTTCCTTGTCTCGCGCCGGACTGAGTAAATCAAGGAGCAAATTCGTCGCTGGAACTCGCCGGGATCTTTTGCCGCGTGAGCGTCGCAGCTGCATCTGCGTAGGGCCTAGGGCGGCGGCACACATGGCGCGTCCAGTTCTTCCGATCACAGCCCCGCGCGGAGGTGCAGCGCCATCGTCGTCGTCTTCCCCGGTGGACCAGTGGACGAAGCGGCTGCAGGAGGCCCAGACGCTGGTGGACGAGGTCGCTGAGCGGGTCGCCGAGAGGGAGCCGTCGCTGCCGCGCGAGCTGCACCGCCGCACCGCTGAGATCCGGCGTAAGGTCGCCATCCTCGGGACCAGGCTCGACATGCTCAAGGAGGACCTGTCTGATCTCCCCAAAAGGCAAATCATGTTAGTATAGAAAATTTTAAAATTCCCTCGTGTTCTGATCGATTGATTGACAAAACGAAGACATTTTTTTTCAAACTCAAAGAGAGAGAGAAGAAACTATAACATGATGACGGGTTTTCGTGCGTTGCAGAAGCTTGAAACAGTTGGACAAGCTAGCCGAGAAGCTCGCCGGTGTGACTTCCAAGGCGCAGGAGGTTGGCGGCCAGTTCACCATGAAGTACTCCTCGGACAGGTGAATTATTCTCTTTTTTTCTAAAAGATTTGCGTATTAGATTCCAAAAATTTTCACCTGAAAGTGTCGCATCGAATCTTGTGGCACATGTATGGAGTACTAAATGTAGACGAAAAAAAACTAATTACACAGTTGGGTGAGAAATCGCGAGACGAAACTTTCGAACCTAATTAGTCCATAATTAGACACTAATTGCCAAATACAAACGAAAGTGCTACAGTAGCCAAAACCAAAAAAATTCACCATCTAAACGCGCCCTAAGAAAAAGAGTTTAACCATACACACGACACGCTTCTAATAAGCGTCTCAGGAGGTCTTACAGTTGTGACTAGATCTTCCGAGCAAACTGTTTTGAACTTCGATATTATATAAAAGTAAACAACCGAACTAAGAGCAGCGCGGTAACCTACGAAGCTGGCGTCTCCTCTACTGGCCGCGCGACCCTGCTCCGTCGTCCGAGAAGAGTCTTCTACCCGTCCTAGCATTGGTCGTCGGGAACAACACGTCCAGTGCTTCCACTTTGCTCGATGTTAAGTTCCTTGCGAATAAGTCGTCGTATGCTCGCTTGGACACGGATGAGATTGGAGCTGCCGGCGGTGGAAAGCCCATCCTCTGGATGAGGAGCATCTCGTCCCGCTTGGAGGTCGGAATGTGCGCCAGCGGCTGAGCGGCAATCCATCTGCTCTGTTTTGACGGGGGTTGCCTTGTGGTTGCCACCTTCTACCTTGGTGGGCTGGCGATTAATGGCGACATTCGTTTGAGCTGCATCTCCTCAGTAAACCGTGCGAGACGCCGGGCAGCTTCGCGTGGTGTGGGCGTCGCGTCGCTGGGGGTGGTGCAACCATCTGCGACGCCGGGTGCTCCCGCTCGTGGTGGCGTGAGCTGTGGTGGCCCCTGCACTGGCGACATCAGAGACAAGTCTGTCGTTCACTGAGCAGCCGTCGTCGGGGAACATGTGTCCGCCACTGGTGCTTCAACCTCCTGCGGGGCTGTCGTAGCAGGCAGACACTCAGGTGTTGCTACTCTCATTGGTCGGCTCACGACGAGCGAGGCAGCAAGCTCCTCCAACATCGGGTCGAACGAGACGACCCATGCGGGAGGTCCCGCGCTCGCACACAACGCCAATGCCAGCGGATCTGGCTCAAGGAAGCAAAGTGTAGTAGCAGAAGAAGCGGCGTTGTCGACAAGCGTGCCCCTGCTAATGTCCCTCACCGGCTTACTCCGGCGTCGGCGGCGTCGGCGGCATCCGCGTCGGCAGGTGTTGTCGATGCCCTCCATGGCCCCATGCGCGGCCCCATCCAAGCTCGGTGGACCACCGTGTGGCGCCTGGGAGGCCGGAGGATCGCCACGGGCAGAGTGCCATGGCAGGTTGGCACCCGTCGTCGCTAACTTCGTAGACCTGTGCCGCTTGTAGTCCCTGGCGAGGTGGCGGTAGCCATGGCAGCACAGGCAACGTTGTGGCAACCGGCAAGTTGCTATGCGGTGCGAGTAGGAGAGACAATTAAAGCATCTGTCATGAAGCTCTGCGGGGATCCTCCGTGCCTGCGAGAGCTGCTTTTGGCGATGCTCAACCGAGGCAGTCACAGGTTGCGTCTCCTACCGTGGGAGGATCTCCAGCCACCCATCGGCGTTGGGGGCAGAGATCCTTCCACGGCGACCAAGGCGTTGGCGGGCAGGCATATGGCCATCCAATGGCCGAGCAGACAGGCCGTGCACCAGCTGGGGGCGCGGCCGGCTGCGTCTCCTCCGTCTTCGCCCAGGTCCCTGCCGTCTAGCGTCCACCACGTCACGGCCTCGAGTCATGATCGGACGAGTCTGGGCGCACGACGGGGACGCATCTACTGGCTTTGCCGGGCGACGAACGGCGCCGAGGTAGGTTGTAGGGTTGTTGTCGTTAGACTCGTCGCCGTCGTCGTTCGCCCATCGACGGCTCTTCGTGCGCCCACCAGAGAAGCGACCCGGGTGGAACGGGGACATGTCCGGTGAGAGAGGGGATGGGCTGTGGGATGCATGAGGCGCCAGCCGCCGGTAGGACGACATGCACGGCGCCGGGCTCGCTCCCCCACTCCCAATCAGAGGCGACGTATTGTCGTCAGGCGCGGCCAGCGCCTCGGCTGCTGTTGACCTAGGCGAGGTGGCCACAGCGGCGACAACCGGCACAAGCGACAATGGGGGTGGTGGATCGCTGGTGGAGGACCGCGCCAGCCGCCGTGGCGTGCCGCTGACCTCAGAGGACGTGGACCCAGACGAGGGCCACGTGGCTCGAGATGCGACCCCACATGGGCTTCCCAGCTCCGACGGCGGTCGCAGCTGCTGCTGCGGGCGGGGCGCCAAGGTGGCTTCCACAACCTTCTGCGCGATGTGGCCGTCGTCCTCCTGGCCACCGGTGATCGCGGTGGAGCCCGCCAGAGGAATGGAGGGGGCGGCGACCGCAGTAGGCTGAGGTGGGGGAGGGGACTCCGTGACGACCAGCTCCACGACGGCCGCTGCCGCCGTCGGCGGCGGGGAGGTACTAGGAGCGGAGAGAGGGGCGGAGGTGGCCGCCGTGGTGGTCTACACCGGTGCCGGCGCCGTCTCCGGCGAGGTCGGGGAGGGCCCGCATGGCTAGGAGATGGTGCCTCGCGGGGAGGGAGCGGTAGGGGATTGGGGAGTGGAGGGGGCGGCGGGGGAGGGGGAGCCGGCCGCGGCGGCCTGCGCCGGCGCCGGTGAGGTCAGGGAGGGAGGAGAATTGGCTTGGGGAGATGCGGTCCCTGCTGGAGCTCACGAGGCGAGAGGAGGAGGGGTGGGGGAGGGGAGGGGGCGGCGGGGGTGGCGCCGCCGCCAAGGGCTAGGGTTCGGTGGACATGTCTTGCCCTCAATCGTTTTTTTCAGCCACAGGTGAATTATTCTCCTAGTACATGTATATATATTATAGTACTACATCATGCATAATATTTGCAGCTTCTGATAATCTCGAGCAAATTCTTCCTCGTCCTGAACTGCAGGAATGACTTGTGTGGATCGAGCGAGAAGGGCGCAAAGATAGATGTAAACAGCATTGCCGACATGGACAACCATGAGATGGTCAAATTGCAGAGGAAGGTCATCAAAGGTAAGCCTCTGCATGGCTTCCGAATACTTGTAGATGTGATATATGTATGGTAAAGTGAGCGAGCCCCTTTGTTCATGGTTCAGAGCAAGATGCTGAACTGGATATCCTGGAAGAGACTGTTACCAGCACGAAGCACATTGCGCTAGCGATCAATGGGGAGATGGACCTGCAAACTAAGCTCATTGTAAGTGTCACTTTTTTTTTAATTACACAAGTACAGACGCAGACGCTCAACACACACGTCCACTCACCTCTGTGAACACGTACGCAAACCCTACCCTAGGAGCACCTCCAAAAGACTGTACCAACACATCTCGAGACTTTGAAGCTACCTTCCCTACTGTGGTCCCTGAAACAGAGCTGCAGCTAGTTTCTGCTTTCGGAGTTATATACTACCTGGTTCTGAATCACTTTCACTTGAACGTTGCAGGAAAACTTGGACGAGGGGGTTGAAGAAACAAGCAACAAGCTGCAGGTACATGTCTCATCGATCTCCCTAACAGTTTTTCACCCTTCCATGGACCAAAACTGAGCTGCTAAGCGGCTAAGCAGCTTCCTCCGAGCTTCAGATGAGCTTCTGATATGTTTGTTCTTGTCTGTGTATACCTGCAGCGTGCGCTGAAGAGGCTGAAAGCACTCAACACGCGAATGAGGAAAAGCAGTTCTTGTTGGGGCATTGTGTTGTCGGTCGTTGCCGTTGTAATCTGTGTTGCCATAATCTGGGCTCTGATAACGATCTAATACTACAACTACCAAAAGGCCTTGATAAGTTTCTGTAAGCATGGATTTTAAGAAGAACTGTACAGTACAATGACATTGCTGACTGACACATGTTGTCTATTTATGCAGTGGCGGATGCACGATGCGGGATAAGGGGGGGCTAAAACAATGGAGATGTTGATTTGCATGAAGATTTAATGGTGAAATCAAGCTTTTGCTACAGTGATTAGGCTTGAAATCAAGACATTAGGGGGGGCTGGAGCCCCCCCAGCCCCCCCTTTGGATCCGCCACTGTATTTATGTATTCCGGCTTGGTATATGTATGCGCATAACCGTTCCTTTTGTCCCTATTTTGCTTCTAGAGCGTCTTTTTTCCTTTTTTACGAAACAAATGTGTACGCACGGCTACGGCTGCGGCTTTGTCCCCTTATATTTTACTGTAGCTACAGCAACTGCGGCTGCAGCCGAACAGGCTTTTCCCCCTCACATTTTGTTGTCTATCACTCAATGAGTAGCAGTATAATGATGCCAAAAAAATGAGTAGCAGTATTTTTTCTACAACAAATCCAAACAATATTAACATATATACCTCATTTATTTTAAATTGCAAGTCATTTTGACTTTTCTAGATATAATATAGATGTTACTATGCACTTAGATATACTCCTATGTCTAAGTATATGTCTAAGTAAATATATACATAGTAAAAGTAATATATCTAGAAAAGACCAGGTTTAGAATTTGGAAAAGAGGAAGTAGAATTCCAGATAACCAGGTTTCATAAAAGAAAAGCCTAACTGGCTAACCAACTGATCTTGAGTGTCTTATAGTCTATACTATAAATGAGCGAATGAATTGAAAATAACTTTCACCCAAAAATTCCTTACCCGCTTAATATCTGGACCGTTTGTAAGGAAAATGGACCCTAGGCCCATTTACTTTGGATTTTGGTGTTTGATGACCAACACAATTAAATTGGACTAATGGATTTATAAGTAATTGTTTTGTAGTTCAATAGGATGCAAAACGTGACTTGGACAAAGATGACGTGATGATCCGATGATCAACACCTCAAGAAAGACATGTGAAGATGTATAGAAGACATACAAGGTCAAGCAAAGTCCAATCACGAAGATTGAAACCAAGCCGGACGCAAGATCGCGAAGAAACAAGCCCGGCAGAGGTGACCGGACGCGGCCCTATGAATGACCGGACACATCCGATCAGGTGCCAGGCAACAGCAGGCGTCGGCAGCTGTAACCGGACGCTGAGCGAAGAAGTGACCGGACGCACCGATGACACTGTTCATCGTCACGGTAGCGATTTTAGTGTGATCGGACGTAGCATACTGGACGACTGGACGCACGAAGTGCAGCGTCCGATCAAGTCCAGAGAGGTTCCAGAGCGGCGCCAGCGTGACCGAACGTGTCCGGTCGATGATGACCGGACTCTAAGCCGAGTCCGATCAACGCGCGCTCTCCAACGGTCGGGACGACCGGACGTGTCCGGTCAGGACGTGATCAGCGTCCAGTCAGTAGTAGAAAGCTGAGTTTTGTCCCCAATGACTACTTTCTCAGTGGGGCTTATAAATAGACCCCCAACCGACCATTTGTGTTGTGTGGAGCTGAGAAAACATACCAAGGGTGTTGATACACCATTTTAGTAATCTCGACTTGCATAATGCTTAGTGATTCATTAGGTGATTAGCATAGGTGCTTTGCGAAGTGCTTATGTTGATTAGACCACCGCTTATGCGCTTGCTCTAGGTTTAGGCCTAGTGTTTAGTGAGGTTTGCATACCTCTTACCACTCGGTGCTTGTGCGCACCATTGTTGTATATCGGATGGGCTTGTAATCTTGCGACATCATACCAACCACGTTTGTGGTGTGGCCGCCACCGTGTACCGGAGGGAACAAGGCCACGGTGGTTCAACCAGATGCTTGATAGTGAAGACAGCGGGGAGCGGTCTAAGAGAGGCTTGTCGGAAGCTACTCCGGAGACCCACTTGCGCGTGGGGAAGACCCAGGGCTATCCACGGAGTTACCCGACCAGGAGCTTGGCCCTTATGTGGGATTCCTTGCGAGGGGCTCCAACGAGGATTAGGGGAAAGCTTACGCCTTTCTCGATACCTCGGTAAAAATATCAGAGTCGTCGACGGGAGTTTGCATATCTCTACCTTACTCTTTAGCTTCCGCATTTACATTGTTTGCATAACTCATTTTGTGATAGAGATAGCAACACACTAGCAAAACCGTAGTTGCACATTTAGATAGTTTATCTTTTGCATAGGTTTTGCTAAGAATAGAGAAAGAGACCATAGTTTTGAGTTAGAATTTTAATGTCTCTTTCAATTGGTATCAGAGCCGGTTGGCTCAATTTGGGCCTTTAGCTTCACCGCCATTGAGCCGACACTATTTAGAGTGGTTGGGATGGATATCTCTAGGCCTTCGCACTTTAACGGCACTAACTTCTCTTACTATAAAGCTAGAATGGCTTGTCACCTTGAGGCGATAGATTTGGGTGTTTAGAGAGTCACTCGTGACGAGACAAAACCCATTAAGAATCCCGATAAACCCACAAAGGGTGAAGAAAAAGAAATTCATTTCAATGCTAGAGCTAAAAATTACTTGTTTGATTCTTTTAGCATGGATATGTTTAACCAAGTATTCACTTTAAATACGACACATGAAATTTGGTTAAAACTCCAAGAGCTCCATGGGGGCACAACTAATGTTCGTGAACAAAAATATTGTCTAGCTAAATAAAATTATGATTCATTCAAAATGAATGATGATGAGCTTGTTCGTGATATGTATTCTCGTTTGAATCTAATTATCAATGAGCTCCATTCAATAGGATTAATGAAGCTAGATGATGCGGACATCGTGAGGAAGATCATCTCTGTGCTACCATAAAAGAAATATGCAAACATCATCACCATCCTTCACAACATGGAGGACTTGAGCACCATGACCCTGGCCATAGTCATTGGCAAGATAGTGGCATTTGAAATGTCACGTAAGATGGGTCAAGAAGAAGCATCTTCATCAAGCAAAGGCAAAGCTCCCGCATGTAGTAAGAAAAAGAAGATGAAGGGCAAGCAAGTTGATCATGTGTCTAAGACTATTACATATCTAACCCTTTATATTCTAATGAACGTGTTTTCATTCTTCTAATATTCAACCACGTACATCTAACTCTAATCTTCTTCCATATATACCTTTGATCTCTCATATCTTTTAAACCATAGCTTTGTTTAGTTGTTTTTGTGCTCATACGTTCGTAGTTACAAGCCTATGTGTTAAAAACCTTTATGTTTTGTTTTATAATGCTTGGTGTACTATTTTTAGGTTATCGTAATGTTTGTACCGGTTGATTGCTGACGTTAGAAGTGGGAGCTATGCAAGGAAGATCAAGAGATGAATGTTAAGATTTTGGAAGGCAAGTGTAACATGAGTTCCCTTGTTACCCAGTAATCATTTAATCACCTTTTCATATGCATGTGTTTAATATGATGAACCATAAGGACTTTACCTAAAACCTTTGTTATCCTGTATTCCTTGTTACCTTTGGGTTATACATATGGGTAGTTTTGCTTACCCTGCAATCATCAAACTATTATAATATTAATATTGATTAACGAATTATGGAATCAATGTTAAAATGATGCTTTTTAGCAACATGGGTACAAGGGGGCTAGAGCATTGGGCCTTTTTGGGTGCTCTCGTCTGCCCTCCGTAAGGACTGAATCTTAAAGCGGCCACCCAGGACTTACAGTACAACCACGAGAACTACATGGCTCTAGTCTTAGCCCAGTATCTTGATCTGTTCTAGTTCATCAGCAGCTTACCGAAAGGGCAAGAGGGGGGCACTAGATGTGTTGGGTCTTCTCTTATCAGGGTGTGTGCTATGTCGTGACCATGTGTGCCACTTCTGAAGGAGGGCTCCAACGGCTAGACAACTTAAACCTTAGCGGCTGCTACTTATTAGAACGACTAGTGAAAAGCTTCGTAGTGACCCTACCGACCTACCTTGGAAGTGGGTCAAGAGGCTAATCACCTCGGGCGAAAGGGCAATCATGACTTGTGGTGAAAGTGTACAACCTCTGCAGAGTGTAAAACTATTATAACAGCCGTGCTCACAGACACAAGCGGCCT
This sequence comes from Miscanthus floridulus, assembly GCF_019320115.1. Taxonomy (NCBI): domain Eukaryota; kingdom Viridiplantae; phylum Streptophyta; class Magnoliopsida; order Poales; family Poaceae; genus Miscanthus; species Miscanthus floridulus. The sequence continues at coordinate 203,563,716 of NC_089580.1, read as the reverse complement.
GGATCCTTTTCGAGATAGATGGTTCTATGGATGATTTGGGATATGATTAATCTTGATGTTAATTATACTTTCACCTTGGTAGCTTAAGCATAACCTAGCAACATAGGTTTAATAAATAAAATATGACCAACTAAAAGTGCTTACCGCAGTTCAGACGTGTCCAGCCTTTTGAGCCTTGCATACCCTGATGTTATACTTGTTGAGTATGTTGCGCTCTGTGATAGAACCGCCTAATTTATACAAGATCAAGTATGACTGTCTCCGCTAACACGTTGACACACGCATACTTTCACTTATATAAACCCGGTAGTCCACCGAGTGTCACGAAGGACCTCGGTAAATCAACATCACAACCAAGATCGCGTGATTAAGCAAATACACATCACATACATAGAGTTGCAGTGAAAATAATATTATAAATGGATTCACAAATAATAGTACAAGTTTAGATTTTCAAAACCGGTTAGTGAAAACAACATAGCTTTCAAAATAATTACATTAATATAAGTTCCAAATACATTGCTAGCATAAGTGACATTCTCTGACAAAAGCATATAGATGAGAAATAAATAGAGTCATCGAGCCCACCGGTGGTTAGCCACCATCTTCAGTAGGCCAAGAACTTCACTTGCAACATGGTGGGATAAACCCTGTGTACTTGAATATACTCAGCTAGACTTACCCGTCATAAACCAAAAATAAAATGACTCCAAGGATCATCCAAGGCTTTGTAGGTGGAGCTAGCTTGACAACATTTTGCATAAAAAGCGATTAACTCAGTTATACAATTATAGTTTCATCATCAACTTAATTATAACTATCCATCTCTAGATTAGCAACTATCATGTGCCAAACATGCGATATATCATTTTAAGAGCATACATTAGTAACCATAGCAGGTATAGTAATTCCATGTTTATCCGAACCATCACATTCCATAATACAATTACTACGATGTTGGGACTAGCCAAGTTTCTCACTATCCGGAAGAGATGACGATTCGAATCGATTTTAACCAGCTGGGAATTTATTCCTAACACAAATCCAGACATACCTGAGCCAAGGTAGTCTTAGGTCACCATTGGTACAACTCAAGTGCACATTTTGCGGGTTTCCCAGCGCCACACAATCAGGGACAACCAACTACCAGGACGTTTAGGTCCAGCCTACCCTTGGGCTCACATCTGGCTCCCCACACATCCTTACTACCATCCAGAGTGCGCACTTTGACAGAGTGGCGCATGGCTTGAGTTGAGCTACTCGGCTTCGCGGTCAGAACGAGTTATTCGACCAGCTAAGTGATAGGCATGCGTTTAATCTTGTCAAACAGCGTCAACAACGGTATGGTCCTTAATCGGCACAAATAGAATTACATGAGTCAACCTACACATAGACTCCGCCCGGCCTCCATTTACTTTTACCCTATGGTTCTTTTCCACGATAGCAAATATAGCCAACCGTGCTTTGGTATCCACCTATATCTCGCAGGTGACAGGAAATCATCCAACTTCTACCGGTCTAAGCATGGCTAAGCATATATTCGATCCTAGACCTACATAGGGTTAAAGGTATATTTCTGGACAAGGAAATTATATGCATCAAGTGGTTCCAATCAACTCTTATAACCTAATGCATCAAACCTAAAGGACTCAAGTGATATTTGTAAAACATAGGAGGCTTAGAATGCTCTGGGGCTTGCATGGAATCCAACACTAGGTTAGTGTTTGTTAGCTGACACTCGTTTGGTGAGTATATCCCATCCTAGCACTTATCCAGTCCTTCCATCTTTGGGATAGGTCCACCATACACCGTCTTCAGGTTTAGCTCCAACATCACGTCCTTCACGTGGTTCATCTAACGTACCTAGATGAGATACAAGATGCAAGTGCATGAATATAAAGAATGGTAATATGAGATGCATCACATAATAGCATTCAAGGCAAACATAAGATCATGCAAGACATAGGCATCTAGAGTTATTTAACTAAATATCACACAACCTATTATAGAGGGATATCAATCATATTAGGCATGGCACACAAGTAAACTTCAGTTCAGATATTGCACACATGCATCGATCAAGAACTAACCAACATGTTTAGCCAAAACGAGAGCAAGCTAAAGCAATCACCTTGTCGGTGTTTCGTACAAGCACCGGCAAGTAAATTTATAGTAATGCGCGTTAGGCTCGAATGGTGCGCTAAAGGACACAAGATTTATACTGGTTCGGGCGGAACGTCCCTACGTCCAGTTTGCTGCTGCTTGTGTTATTAGCACCGTGAACGGTCTGTAGTAAGGGGTACAAACTGTCGAGAGAGGGACTGGTCCCAAGTCTCTGATGGAGGGATTGAAAGGTCGTCAAGAGCTTCGTAGCCGCTTGAATGTGTGTATGAGTGCGTTCTATTGTTCGGTCCTATTTTTCCGTCCCCCTTGATGGAGGAAGCGCATCCCCTTTTATAGATGAAGGGGCCGGCTTTACAAGGTAAAGGGCTCCAGGACGCGTACTCTACTTAGTCTTGTGGCTCACGTCTACCTAGTCAGGTCCTCCATTCTGATGAGTGCGAAGGAAGATAAGTGTTTACAATGTTGTCGATGTCTCTGTAGGATGTCAGGTTAGTCACAGAATGCTGCCCTGCGCAGGGTATGGGCTGTAGTACAGTGGTTTTGACTTATGAGCCTCCCCCAGCCTTGCTCCGCACGCCTTCTGGTTCTCATGAGTCCTCGTTGGGAGAATGCGGGGTCGGGGTCCGGTGTAACGCCGTGGCCAAGGCCTTCTGACTGGGAGGACCTGAGGGGTCAGGAAGCGGGCGCCGCTCCCTCGAGTCCACCGTGTGGTGACGGAATACCTGTCGTTCGTGGAGATAGCAAATCCTTTCCTGGAGCGTAGTGGTTGTCGTATATCTTCATCGGGTTCCGTGTCCCAGAGCTGAAGGCGGCGCCTACAACTATACAGGGTGAGGTGCACGCACCTGTAATACCTTTTGGGCTCTGCGGCGCCCGGAAGGGTCTAAAGCATCAGTCCTGTTGTTCCCTGGCAGTCCTTTTCCTGCCAGGGCGCAGGGTATGGTCGTTGGAGCCATGGTTGACCCGAACGTCTTGTCTCGTCCTGTACCCATCATTATGAGGGATAGATATCGATCAGGGCGAGGCTTGTTCTGGGTCGTCATGTGAGGCGGAGACCAATCCCTATCTCTTGGGCGAGACCTAACCTATCCCTCTAGGATCGGGCGAGGCGGAATCCATCCCTTTGCCTTCGGGCGAGACCAAGCCCGCCCTATAGGCGTCGGGCGAGACGGAGATTAGCCTTAAGCTTTTGGGGCGAGGCAGGGTTATCCCACAAAGGCGTCGGGTGAGGCTGACCCCGCCCCTCCGGGGTCGGGTGAGACGGAATTCATCCCTCAGCCCTCGGGCGAGACCGAGCCTGCCCTCAAGGCGTCAGGCGAGACGGAGTTTATCCCTCGGCCCTCGGGCGAGACCGAGCCCGTCCTGAAGGTGTCGGGCGAGGCGGAACCGAACTCCTATCACTCGAATAAGGGATGACATGGAGCCCTTATGCGTCCAGAAGTTTTTCACGTTCGGTGGTCATTGGTTCCACCTTCTGGGGTACCCTAGTATTAGGTCCCCGACAGTAGCCCCCGAGACTCCAGGTGATTCGGGTAGAACCGCCTGGAGGGTGTTTTTTATTTCGTTGAAGCTAATTTGCCGGAGGGTGCGCGCGAGCGCACCCGATGGGTGTAGCCCCCGAGCCCCCGGGTGACTCGAGTAGAGTCGCCCGGGGGGTTGTATCGGCCCCTTCGCGGGTAAGGCTGAAGGACTTAGTTTTTCATCAACTGGGTGTTTTTCCGAGTGGGTCATGGCGTCCCGTTCGCTGGGGACTGATTCGGGGCCGTCCTAACTGGTGCTTCTGCCCTTGGTGGCGGATTGTTCGTGGATTCCTTCTTAGTTGGGCCGGCCAGCGAGTTGCTAGGCCCTAGGTGGGCCAAAGAGAAAAGAACAGGCCTTTGTGGCTTGCGCTTCCCCGGTGGGTAGAGAGTCCGGATTTGCTTGGGGAAGGCGAACCGTCCGCCGAGATTTTTTGGGATGAGAGGATAGGGACTGCGGGCGCGTGTCCCACGACATGACGCGGTGGCGCGCGTGGCAGGCCCGGAGATCAAGGCGGACGGTTGCCCTTCTCGCGTCCGTCGCCCCCTATAAAACCGCGGGGTTCGCCCCCAGGGTCCCGTGTTTCGCTCCCCTTCCTTTGCGTTCTGAAACATCCGCCGCCAATCTTCCCAGCCTCTCGCGCCCGCATCGCCACCATCGACCGGCCTGCGTTCGTGTTCTAGCCGCCGTTAAGCTCGCGCCTGCCCTTCCCCCCTACCGCTTCAATGGAGTTGTGGGGCAGATCAAGCATCACTTCCCGGCGTCTGGAGGGCCTCGTCCGCCGTGGCCTTCTCCGCCCACTATCCACCGTCCAGGAGTGGTTACTCCCCGGCGACGAGGGTGAGCCGGTGCCGCCTGAAGGGTATGTTGTCTCCTTTGCCATCTTCCATGAGCGGGGATTCGGGGTACCCGCGCATAGATTCCTTCGGGGGCTATTAGATTATTATGAGGTAGAGCTGCAGCATCTCACTCCCAATGGGATTCAGCATATGGCGGCGTTCGTTGCCCTGTGCGAGGGTTTCCTGGGGATCGATCCCCATTTTGATCTGTGGCGGTATTTCTTTAGCATTAGTCTGTCGAAGAGGAAGATTGGGGGAAAGAAGTGAATGCGCCGATGGGGTGTGCCAGCATTCATCTGCGCCATACCTGGTCGAAGGGTTACCCGTACATGCGTCTGGCTACATCCAACAAGGGATGGCATTCGCAGTGGTTTTATGTTAGGGATGATGTGAGTGCCACCCTACCGAAGTACACTGGACGTCTTATTGTGGATGCTCCGGAGTCGTGGGGCTGGGGCGTCCAGACTAAAGACAAGAAACATATCTCCAACCTTCTCTCCGCCCTCCATGCCCTGAAGGGTCGGGGTGTAAAGGGGTCGGGGATTATCGGCGCCTACCATGCTAGGAGGGTGGCACCCCTGATGGCACGCGTGCTTCCTCTGCATCGGATGATGCCCGGGATGTCATACGAAGGGACGGTGCTTGTTGACGAGGCGCTCCCTTACTCGGAAGTGGCGTAGCGTATCAAGGAGGCGACGGAGCCGATGAAGGATTCTACGGGCAGAGTCCTCGACATTGTGTATCCGGTGCCCGGACACCCCCCAATGCGGCCGGAGCCTGGGTTCTTTGAATTCGTAAGCCCTCCTCTCCCATGCTCTTTTCTTTTTTCCTGGATCTCCATTTTTTTAACACTTGTTTTATGACGTTGGAACCAGCCGAGGGTGCTGGTCTTTAAGGACAGCCCGGTTCCACTGCCGAAGGACAAGGTCGTGGCAGCGGCGAATCGACTCGCGGCCGAGCGGGACAAGAAGGCAAGGGAAGAGATGAAGAAGGCGAAACGACTGAAGCAGGAGGCACAGGATCGGGGAGAGGACGTGAGTAGTGACGACGACGACGATGATGATGATGACGACGATGACGAGGTAGCCGTCGGCGTGGATTGGGGCGTCCTGGAGGACGAGGACACGCTGACGAGTGGCCACCCATCCGTGCAGGGGCCCTTCCCTTTCCACGCGGAGGGAAGTGGATCGATGAGGTCAGTGGAGGCCGGCGAGTCCGCCGCTTCGCACGGCGTGCTGGCCGAGGACCGGTGGATGGGGGAGGGCGGGCCTATTGTCGCCATCCCCGAGGCGACGATGGAGGGGAGCCGCTCCGGTGCTGCACCCCGTGAGATGATGGAGGGGGACGGCTCCGGTGCCGCGCCCGACGAGACGATGGAGAGGAGTGACTCCGGTGCCGCGCCCGATGAGATGAACCCCCCTGCCCCGGAGCAGGGGGCAGGCATGAAATGGTCCCGCCCAGATGAGTCAGGGCAGGGGTCTGGAGATCCATCCCCAAAACGCTTCCGCCGGCCGAGGACGTCAACGTAAGTTGTTGATTCCTCTGTTTTCATCCTTTTTCCATTTTTATTTTGACTTAATGGTTATTACCTTTGCGCAGGTTCTTGCGGACGGGTCACCCCCTGGGGTTGGCGCCCAAGAAGAGTCTCGCTCTTCAAGCGGGACAGACGGCGTCGCCTGGAGCCACCCCTATTTCGGGCAGGAGTGGTGCCGATGTCGGGGCCGCGTTGGCCGAACCGACGGCGTCCATGGTGGCTCCCACACCCGTGGAGGTTACTGAGCGAGCGGTCTCTTCCGTGGCGGGCGTGGAACAGCCGGCCGAGGACCGCATACCGCCGGTGAAGGTGATCGTGACTGCGCCAAGCCAGGATCAGCCGGGCGCGGTCGTGGTGGCACCCGAGGGCGTGGTGCAATCCGCGCCGCCAGACGCCCCTGTGGATCCGCCCGTGGCGCCCGAAGCGGTCTAGACGGAGGAGGGTCCAGCCGGAGGGTCCTCGAGTGCGGCGGTGGTGCCGCACAGGGTCAGGAGGGAGCCACCACCGGCCCCTTTGTCGAGAGGAAGCCGCTCCCCTGCGCGGGGGGAGCCGCCGCTCCAGTGGATGGCTGCTCAGGACCCGACGTCGGCTCTTTTCTCGCTCGATGATCATTCCGAGAGCATGGAGCGGGAGGGTCTTGACATCGGGATCTCGACCATGCTGAACGCCCTGGACCAGGCCAGAGGAGCCCTCCGTGAGATCGTTATCCCTACCACTCAGGTATTTTCTGGACTTTCTTCTTTCTTCATATGTTTTTGTGTTCTCGTATTCCTGATATCAGTCTTCTTCCTCCTCAGATTCTTGTTGCTCGTAGCCGGGATAAATCCCAATTCCTCCGCGAACAGAAGGCGGAGAGGGATCGCCTTTCCGAGGAGGCCCGGCTGCGAGCAGACTTGGCCGCCCAGCTTGCTACTGTCTAAGAGCGGGAGGCCCAGGCACGTCAGGATGCGGAGGAGGCACACGGGATGTTCGAGGACCTATCGGCGAGGTCTAAGCTGGATGGAGAGGAGATTGCCAGACTCAAAAAAGAGCAAGACGAGCTGCTGCAGACGAATGCCGCGGCCAATGAGAAGGCCGGCGAAGTCCTGAAGGAGTTGGAGATGGAGCGGGACCTCCGGCAGAAGGCCGAGAGTAGGGCCACAGCCCTCTAGCAGAAGGTGGACGAGGACGTCGAGGTGGTCCGCTCTCTCCGGGCGGAGCTTGATGATGCGGTGAAAGGAAAGTTGAGTGCTGAGAACATCGCCACCAAGCTGGAGAAAGAGGCTGCCTATACGCGAAGGGCCCTTTAGGTTGAGAGTGATGAGCATGATCTTCTACAAGCTGCGGTCGGGGTGGTCCTTAACGCCCTGAATGTGACGGAGCCGGTGGAGACCAGCCCGCTCGCGGCCCGTGTCGGAGGTATCACGGCTCGGGTGGGCCAACTTGAGGAGAGTGCCTTTCACGCCGGGATTACCCAGGCCTTCACCGTCGCCCACGCCCATTATGAGAAGGAAATAAACCTGAAGGTGATGAGCGAAGGCTTTCCGTCCACCTACGAGGATGAAGAGCTGGAGGAAATGGAGAAGATGGTCGCTCCCCTTGCGACGAACCTGGCAGACAATCTGAAAGAAATGGTTCTCCCTTCGTGGGAGTAATTAATCGAACAATTTTGAGAACAGCTTATATGTAATATGTGGACAAGTGTCGGTACTTTTCGAGTCTGGACGCCTTTCGTGCTTTTGCGTCTTAATTTCGTTTTGTTTGATTTTTTGCGATTTCATTTTTTACGGTCTTACCAATATGTTCCCCTGAATTATGCCGCTGATTATAACGCGAGGAGATTGAGGAGGTAGCCGTACCTTAACAGCCCCCGAGTAAGGTCCGACCCCCGCACCTGCTGGGGTCGGGTGTTACTGGAGACCGGAATTGTGGTTTTGGTGACAATGGATGTCATCGCAATAATCCCCGCCCTGTCTTCCAACAGAAATCCCCACTAGGGACTTTATGGGCTCGGCAAGGTGGGGCCTTTGTCCCTGCATTGTTTGGCCCGAGCCCCCGAGCCTTGTTAGGGTCTGATAGGGGTCGGCCGTTATTTGCGTGTTACCCCGTCCTCGGTTTTCGCAATCGGAGGGGCTGAGGGAACGACACTTGCCTCGACGGCTTGAGTACCGCGCTCAACGAGCTCACTAACGGGTACGTTCGTGTGGAATCCGGGTCCATCATTTGCTGATGGGGTCGGCAGAGCCCTCTGGTGGCACTCCACAACTTTTTAACCCGCCTCCCGGCAGATGCCTGAGTCGTTCAATAAGCTCAGGGGGCCCGATGGCCTCTCCTCGATGGAGATTCTGTGGGTTTGGCTCGAGGTTAGAATCGAACGAGAGAAGGTCGAGACGTCCCGGTTCGCTTCTGAGCAGAGTCGGGCAGGGCCGCTGGGGCTTGTCTCGGTTATCTCTCCCTGGCTCTGTTCGGCGTGAGGCGGCCTCGAGCCCTTTGCGGGCCGACCTTCGAACCTCAGCCTGTGGTTGCCTATATCGAAATGAGGCGATAGCCATTTCGTGGTGCGACACGAATCGTTGGGATGCAATTTTTTGCATATGAAATGTTTTGAATGCAAGATTTAATTGAAAGTAAAGGTGGTGACGTTACCTTGGTAGTATGAGTGGCGGAAAAGCTCCTACCAGATGGGTTCGGGCCCTGACGTTTGTGACGAGGTTGGAAAAACCTGCGTAAGAATTGCTATTCTTTGTTTTCGTGTCTCGGTGACAATCCGAGCTGTTCGATTAACTTGGGCAACCTGACAGCTTCTCCTTTGGGGGAGATTCTGTAGGCGGACCCCTCCGATCCCCTCTTTGGGAAGGCAGACATCGAAACTAGAGACGCGAGGGGCGTTGAGCATGATTTTTCTGGTGAATAGAAACACCGTAGCAATCGGGGCGTAGGGTTTGCTAGTTCGTCCAGTTATACCCAAAGCTTTGTGCTTGTATGTCACGCCCTTAGTTTCAAGCGTACGGAGGGGTCGGGTGGAGAGGATGTCTAGATTGGTAGTCATCCTCGACAGCCCCCGAGTGATGCTCACGTCCCTGCTATTTGACGGGGTCGGAATCTTGCGAACAAATTTTAACGCATAAAGTGAGAAAGCTAAGAGGCTTATCTTTCTTTGGTCGTTCGTTCGTCGTGTCTTCTGGGCCGAACGGCCGACCCAGGAGATCTGAAAGGTCCCATCGCCGGGTCGTCCGTGGTCCTGCATGGGGAGGCGAAAAAGTTGTCTGCCTATGTGGGTGCCTTAATCGCCACGTCCAGAGCGGGTCAGTGGCGGGCCATACCCAGGCAGTGTTCAGTTTGACCAAAGAGGGATGCCTCGTAGACCGGGGTTCGTCCCGTCACCTCTGGCGTGTCCCCTCAGATATCAATTAGCATTGATTGCATATTAAAAAAGGGGAAGGGAGAGGGTTTTTCGTCCGACCTTTCGCCTTTCCTTAGTTACAGCGCTTCCTCTTTAAATAGGGAGGGGGAGAGGAGTTCTCATCCCACCTCCCCCTTTGCCTCCGAGCCGCTATCTCTCCTTCTTCTTCCTTTCCGCCAAACACGTCCGTGCGTTGCGGTGGTTCCTGAGTGAGGAAGAGTAATGCTAGAGAGAGAGAGAGAGAACTTACAAACTTGCTCGTGAGTCTAGTGCGTGATGTCGAGCCGGAGGTTATCCAACATAGATGAGATGGTGCGCGCGGCCCTTGCTGAGGAGTCGCTGCTGCTGAAGGAAAAAAGGCGTCGGTGGGCGTCGTACGTCGTTGACTGCGCCGTCGTTTGCCGCGCTCCTCCCTTGGCGGGAGGCGTTTCCTGCCCATACGCCGTTGTCAGGGTTATGGCTGGGGATGATGGCGTAGTCCCCAGACGCCATGGCGGTGGCGTTGCTACCGGGGTTGCGGCTGACGACGATGGCGTAGTCCCCGGACGCTCCGGCGGAGGCGTCGCAGATGGTGGCGCCTTCGAGGATCCAGCGAAGATGTCGCCGATGGAGAGCGTGGCACGGCAACCGCAGTAGACAAGCTGGCCCGTGTACACGCCTCGGACGTCACCGATGGAGAGCGTGGCACGGCGACCGTAGTAGTACTTGTGGTAGAGCTGAACCGAGACTGTAATGAAATAACGTTGTGGGGAAGCCCCCGAGTAAACAGTCCTCAGAGTATATTGTTCCTTTTTTGTAATGACATCGCTTTGTAAGTGGTGAATTTGTGCAAAAAATGAACAAAATTACATCCTTTGCTTCTGGCAAGTCATTTTAACGCTTTCCAACTCTTCTCATGGTCTAAGTCATAGGAAGCTAGGAACATCCTGGGAACTAATTCTGATTGAACTGGTGAGCAAAGAGGTTGCAGCCGCTGGGGCGTGGGTGTCTCGCAGTCCTACCAGTTGTATTCAGAATTGGTTCCCAGGATCTTAGCCCTTGAGACTCGTTTACGAGGCGAATGGAAAACTTAGAGAATGTTTGTAAGTATAACACAGGGATTTTTACAAACGTAATACTTGTATTACACATGACGTATGTTACGATCACATGCCAGCCCCTGAGTGAGGTCTGACCCCTCACGATTTGTAGGTGTCGGAAGTCACTAAGGCTCAGGGTTCTGTTAAGACAAAAACTGATAAGGAAAAGTGTAAGCTTATTTTAAGGATAGAAACGACGTAGCTGCTCAATGTTCCAGGCGTTGGTGAAGACCTCGCCTTTGATGGTTTTCAACCGGTAGGCGCCTAGGCGAAGTATTTCCACGACGATGTAGGGCCCTTCCCAGGGTGGGGAGAGTTTGTGGCGATCCTTGTTGCTCTGCACAAGACGGAGGACGAGGTCTCCGACGTTGAAGGCTCGACCCCGCACCCGTCGGCTGTGGTACCGCCGTAACGCTTGTTGGTACTTAGCTGAATGGAGGAGGGCGATGTCGCGGGCCTCATCCAGTTGGTCCATGGCGTCTTGGTGAGATGCCTCGGCTCCCTGTTCGTCATATGCTCTGATTCTTGGTGCTCCATAGTCGAGGTCCATCGGGAGAACGGCCTCGGAACCGTAGATCATGAAGAAGGGTGTGTAGCCGGTGGCCCGGCTAGGAGTCGTCCTTAGGCTCCAGAGCACAGCCGGGAGCTCAGCGAGCCAACGCGCGCCGAACTTGTTCAACCGGTTGAAAATTCTGGGTTTGAGGCCTTGAAGAAGCATGCCGTTTGCGCGCTCGACCTATCCGTTCATCCGGGGGTGCGCGACGGCTGCCCAATCGATTCGGATGTGTTGTTCATCACAGAAACGAACGAATTTCCTACCGGTGAACTGCGTGCCATTGTCTGTGATGATGGAGTTCGGTACTCCAAAGCGATGGATGATGTTGAGAAAGAACAGCACAGCTTGCTCGGATTTGATTGTGGATATTGGCCGAGCTTCAATCCATTTTGTGAACTTGTCTATGGTGACAAGCAGGTGGGTAAAGCCCCCGGGCGCCTTTTTAAGTGGCCCAACCAGGTCAAGCCCCTAGACCGCGAAGGGCCACGTGACGGGGATCATCTGGAGAGCCTGGGCCGGGAGGTGTGTTTGCCGAGCGTAGTATTGGCACCCTTCGCAGGTGCGTACAATTTGCTCGGCGTCGGCTACTGCAGTGGGCCAATAGAAACCCTATCGGAATGCCTTCCCAACCAAGGTTCTTGGTGCGGCATGGTGACCGCATGCTCCACTGTGGATGTCGCTCAGTAGGAGTTTTCCCTGTTCGCTAGGGATACAAAGTTGCAGAATTCCGATGTGACTTCGTTTGTAGAGTTCGCCCTCTACAAGAACGAAGGATTTGGAGCGTCGCGCGAGCCGTCGGGCTTCTGTCTTGTCAGTTGGTAGTACGTCGTGGAGGAGATAGTCGAGGTAAAGCGTTCTCCAGTCATTGGGAAGATCGGACTCCATTGCTGGGTCTTCTTCAAGCTCCATGACCTCGGGGTCGGGAGGAGCAGTTGACGGATCGGCCTTGGGGGTCGGACTTGAAGGGCCATCGTCGGCTTGTTCCGACCCCGCATAGCGTACCGAGGGTTTGTGTTGATCACTGGCAAAGACGCCTGTTGGAACTGGCTCTCGGTTGGATGCTGCTTTTGCGAGTGTGTCGGCCGCTTTGTTGAGGCGTCTGGGGATATGATTGAGTTCGAGGCCGTCGAATTTGTCCTCCAGACGTCGGACCTCTTGACAGTATGCCTCCATCTTGATATCGTGGCAGCCTGACTCTTTCATGACCTGGTTGACGACCAGCTGAGAGTCGCCCCTAACGTCGAGGCGTCGGATGCGCAGTTCGATGGCGATTCGTAGGCCATTGATGAGCGCTTCGTATTCTGCAGCATTGTTTGATGAGGGAAAATGAAGCCGAACCATGTACCTCATGTGCACCCCGAGGGGGGATACAAAGACTAGTCCTGCTCCGGCGCCCTTCTTCATCAGCGATCCATCAAAGTACATTATCCAGTACTCTTAGTCGACGGCTGCTGGTGGCATCTGGACCTCGGTCCACTCCGCGATGAAGTCAGCTAGTGCCTGAGATTTGATCGTCGTTCGGGGGACATAAGAAATGCCCTGATCCATCAGCTCGAGTGCCCACTTTGCGGTTCTTCCCGTAGCGTCATGGCTACGAACGACCTCGCCGAGGGGGAACGACGTCACTACTGTCACAGGGTGTGACTCGAAGTAGTGGCGTAGCTTCCTTTTGGTGATGAGGACGGTGTAGAGGAGTTTCTGGATTTGGGAGTAGCAGGTTTTGGAGTCGGATAACACCTCGCTGATGAAATATATAGGGCGCTGCACCTTGAAGGCGTGCCCCTCTTCCTCCCGCTCTACTATTAAGGCGGAGCTAACCACTTGGGTGGTGGCCGATATATATAGTAGGAGAGATTCTCCATCGCATGGGGGAACTAGGACCGGTGGCTTAGTTAAAAATCGTTTAACCATGTCAAGTGCCTCCTGAGCCTCGGCCGTCCACTCGAAGCGGTCAGTTTTCTTCAGGAGTCGATAAAGGGGGAGTCCTCGTTCGCCGAGGCATGAAATGAATCGGCTGAGGGCGGCAAGGCACCCGGTGATCCGCTGAACCCCCTTTATGTTTTGGATCGGGCCCATCCTCGTGATGGCTGATATCTTCTCTGGGTTGGCTTCGATGCCACGCTCGGAGACGATGAAGCCGAGCAGCATGCCCCTTGGGACCCCAAAAACACATTTTTCGGGATTGAGCTTGATGCCGTTCGCTCGGAGTTTCGCAAAGGTGCGTTCAAGGTCGGCGACAAGGTGGTCAGCCCGCTTGGATTTGACTACGATGTCGTCGACATAGGCCTCAACGGTTCGCCCAATGAGATCTCCGAAGCAACTAAGCATACAGCGCTGGTACGTTGCCCCAGCGTTCTTCAGACCAAACGGCATTGAAACGTAGCAAAATGATCCGAAGGGCGTGATAAAAGATGTCGCGAGCTGGTCGGACTCTTTCATCGTGATTTGATGGTAGCCTGAGTATGCGTCAAGGAAACAGAGGGTTTCGCACCCCGAGGTGGAATCGACTATTTGGTCTATTCGTGGCAAAGGAAATGGATCCTTTGGACATGCTTTGTTGAGGCCAGTATAATCAACACACATCCTCCATTTCCCGCTCTTTTTCCGGACAAGAACAGGATTTGCTAACCACTCTGGGTGGCACACTTCCTTAATGAATCATGCGGCCAGTAGTTTGGCTATCTCCTCGCCGATGGCCCTGCGTTTCTCCTCGTCGAAGCGGCGCAGGCGTTGTTTCACCGGCTTGGAGCCCGGGAGGATTTGGAGAGTATGCTCAGCGACCTCCCTCGGGATGCCCGGCATATCCGAGGGTTTCCACGCAAAGATGTCTTTGTTGGCGCGGAGGAAGTCGACGAGCGCGCTTTCCTATGCGGAGGAGAGCGCGGTCCCGATTCGGACTTTTTTGCCCTCGGAGCTACTGGGATCCAAGAGGACGTCCCTGGAACCCTCTGCCGATTCGAACGATCCGGACGACTTCTTTGCGTCGGGTGTCCCTTCAATGACCTCCTCCCTGAGGGTGGCGAGCTCTTCGGATGCGATGACCGCGGATGCGTGTCCGCAGCATTCGACCTCGCACTCGTAAGCGCGCTGGAAGGAGGTGCCGATGGTGATGATCCCACAGGGGCCCGGCATCTTCAGCTTCAGGTATGTGTAATTGGGTACGGCCATGAACTTTGCGTAACATGGTCGCCCCAGAATGGCGTGGAAAGTCCCCGGGAACCCCACTACATCGAAGGTGAGGGTCTCGGTCCAGTAATTGGATCGATCCCCAAAAGTGACGGGCAGGTCAATCTGCCCCAGTGGCACGGCTTGCCTTCCAGGCACGACGCCATGGAAAGGTGCTCGAACGGGACGGAGGTGCGTTCGGTCGACGCCCATCTCGTCGAGCGTCTTGGCGTACATGATGTTGAGGCCGCTGCCCCCATCCATCAGTACCTTGGAGAGCCGCTTTGGACCGATGATCGGGTCGACGACAAGCGGATACCTTCCCGGGTGTGGGATGGCATCCGGATGGTCGGTCCGGTCGAAGGTTATGGCGGATTCCGACCACCGGAGATAAGCTGGCATAGCCGGTCCAGCGGTATAGACCTCTCAACGTGCGACCTTCTGGTGGCGCCTGGAGTCGTAGGCCGTCGATCCTCCGAAGATCATGAGGGCACCGGTTGGAGTTGGGAAGGTGTCGTCCTTCTCCTCCGTGTCGTTAGTGGTGGGAACAGGCTCCTTCCCCTGCTCCTCCTTGTTCAGGCCCCCGGCCAAGTATTTGCGCATAAGACCGCATTCCTTGTATAGGTGCTTGGCCGGGAAGGCGTGGTTTGGGCATGGCCCCTCGAGCATTTTCTCGAAGTGGTTCGGAGTGCTCTCCGCGGGCTTCCGGCCACCTTTGCGGTCGGCAGCGGCCGCGAGTGAGTTGTCGCGCCGTTGCTTCTTATTTTTCCTTTTGGCGGGACGGTTGGAGGCGCCTTCGCTGGCGTCCTCGTCCCGCCTCGTCTTTCCGTCGGAGCGATCAAAGATGGCTCCGACTGCCTCTTCTCCAGAGGCGTGACTGGTGGCAATGTCCAGAAGTTCCTTGGTAGTTCGCGGGCCCCTGCGTCCCAGCTTGTGGACCAGGGATTCGCAGGTCGTCCCGGACAGAAAGGCTCCTATCACGTCGGCGTCGGCGACGTTCGGGAGCTCATTGCACTGTCGGGAAAAGCGCCGGATGTACCCGCGGAGGGTTTCATCGGCCTTCTGACGGCAGTTCTTGAGGTCCCATGGGTTTCCAGGGCGTTTGTACGTGCCCTGGAAATTACCCACAAAGATCTCAGTCAGATCCGCCCAGCTCTGAATAGCATTGGACGGTAGGTGCTCCAGCCATGCTCGTGCTGAGTCGGCCAAGAACAGCGGGAGATTGCGAATAATGAAGTTATCATCACTCGCACCACTGGCCTAACATGCAAGCCGATAGTCTTCAAGCCAAAGCCCGAGATTTGTTTCGCCAGAATATTTAGGAATGTTCGTAGGTGGTCGATACCTTAGAGGGAACGCAGCGTTGAGGATGTGCCGGCCAAAGGCCTGAGGGCCTGGCAGGACGGGGCTCGGGCTTCGGTCCTCGTTGCTGTCGTAGCGCCCGCCACGTCGGGGATGATAGCCGCGGCGCGCTGCTTCTCCCTCGTCGCCGTGGGCACGTCTCCGGGCGTTGATGATGCTGCGTACGTCGTGGCCACGACCGAGGCGTTGATGTACAGGGACGACGGAGGGCTGCCTGCCGGCTGGCGGTGTTTGGTGTACGGATGCGTCCTTGGTGGGACGCACTGAGGGCGTGCGCTGGCTGGTGTCGGGTTCGCATCGTCGAGACAACGAACTTTCCGCCTGCTGCGCTGCTGCATGCTCGAGCAATGTGCGAATCTCCCGATAAGCGCGTCGATCCTTGGACGTCGCGGCCTCCGGGAGGCCATGCAGCAAGGTGGTTGCTGCGGCGATGTTCTGGCTGGCTCGAGCAAAGTGAGGAAAGGCCCCATCGTCGGTGAGGATCCTTTGATGTACGGTGCGGGCTGTGGCGCGCGCGCGCCCCCCGTCTTTGCGGCGCTCAATCTCGCGATTGATGTCCGCGTATTCCCGTGCGAGCCCTTGCCCGGCCTCATCGATCTCTTGCTGACGAGCCCTTAGCTGCTCCATCTTTAGGTGAGATGGGGCTGTCCCCTCTTCCCCGGATCTGCTGTCAGGATTGTTTGTAGGGGTGGCCTCTTCCCTAGAGGCGCTTTCGACGTGACCCTCGGGGGTCTGCGTCATGTAGCATTCCCGGGAAGGGTGGTGGCTCCCCCTACTAGAATCTGAGCTGGAGAGCGATACAGGTTCCTCGTTGAGAAGCTCGTAGAGGGTCTCCGTATCCCGCTCAATCGCCCCCACGAACTCGATGTCCGTGGGTGGTTGAACCACACGTAGCGCCAGAAGGAGGCCAGCAGTTGCCGCAACGTTGCGGAGACCGAACGGAAACGCTGTCGGGGCGCTCCATACGGACCCTTCCGGACACATGGTGGCGTTGTGAGAGGCCTCCTTGGGTGACGGGACTCCCCGGGAGTTGCCCAGTGGGCCCCTAAGCCTGAGACGGCTGAGGTTGATCGAAGGGGGAGATGGGGCGGCTAAGTGAGTCAGCGCCAACTCTCCTCCTAGTGTGATGATGAAATCCAGGTCGCCGAAACGCACCTGTGCGCCCGGGGCCCAGGTGATTGCGTGGGTGGCCATCCGAGACCTGATTTGGAACGCGCAAAGCCCCTACCTGGCGCGCCAACTGTCGGTGTTTCGTACAAGCATCGGCAAGTAAATTTATAGTAATGTGCGTTAGGCTCGGATGGTGCGCTAAAGGACACAAGATTTATACTGGTTCGGGCGGAACGTCCCTACGTCCAGTTTGCTGCTGCTTGTGTTATTAGCACCGTGAACGGTCTGTAGTAAGGGGTACAAACTGTCGAGAGAGGGACTGGTCCCAAGTCTCTGATGGAGGGATTGAAAGGTCATCAAGAGCTTCGTAGCCGCTTGAATGTGTGTATGAGTGCGTTCTATTGTTCGGTCCTATTTTTCCGTCCCCCTTGATGGAGGAAGCGCATCCCCTTTTATAGATGAAGGGGCCGGCTTTACAAGGGTAAGGGCTCTAGGACGCGTACTCTACTTAGTCTTGTGGCTCACGTCTACCTGGTCAGGTCCTCCATTCTGATGAGTGCGAAGGAAGATAAGTGTTTACAATGTTGTCGATGTCTCTGTAGGATGTCAGGTTAGTCACAGAATGCTGCCCTGCGCAGGGTATGGGCTGTAGTACAGTGGTTTTGACTTATGAGCCTCCCCCAGCCTTGCTCCGCATGCCTTCTGGTTCTCATGAGTCCTCGTTGGGAGAATGCGGGGTCGGGGTCCGGTGTAACGCCGTGGCCAAGGCCTTCTGACTGGGAGGACCTGAGGGGTCGGGAAGCGGGCGCCGCTCCCTCGGGTCCACCGTGTGGTGACGGAATACCCGTCGTTCGTGGAGATAGCAAATCCTTTCCTGGAGCGTAGCGGTTGTCGTATATCTTCGTCGGGTTCCGTGTCCCAGAGCTGAAGGCGGCGCCTACAACTCTACAGGGTGAGGTGCACGCACCTGTAATACCTTTTGGGCTCTGCGGCACCCGGAAGGGTCTAAAGCATCAGTCTTGTCATTCCCTGGCAGTCCTTTTCCTGCCAGGGCGCAGGGTATGGTCGTTGGAGCCATGGTTGACCCGAACGTCTTGTCTCGTCCTGTACCCATCATTATGAGGGATAGATATCGATCAGGGCGAGGCTCGTTCTGGGCCGTCATGTGAGGCGGAGACCAATCCCTATCTCTTGGGCGAGACCTAACCTATCCCTCTGGGATCGGGCGAGGCGGAATCCATCCCTTTGCCTTCGGGCGAGACCGAGCCCGCCCTATAGGCGTCGGGCGAGACGGAGATTAGCCTTGAGCTTTTGGGGCGAGGCAGGGTTATCCCACAAAGGCATCGGGTGAGGCTGACCCCGCCCCTCCAGGGTCGGGCGAGACGGAATTCATCCCTCAGCCCTCGGGCGAGACCGAGCCCGCCCTCAAGGCGTCAGGCGAGACGGAGTTTAATTATCCCTCGGCCCTCGGGCGAGACCGAGCCCGTCCCAAAGGTGTCGGGCGAGGCGGAACCGAACTCCTGTCACTCGAACAAGGGATGACATGGAGCCCTTATGCGTCCAGAAGTTTTTCACGTTCGGTGGTCATCGGTTCCACCTTCTGGGGTACCCTGGTATTAGGTCCCCGACACACCTAACACATGTATAGAAATCTAGACAACAGCACAACAGTCACTTGTTTTATCCATAACGGGAGATCTAGACGTCCAAAGAAGGTGATCCTAGACTTTATAAAAATATAATGAAATTGCCTACAACATTGTTATTATCACCAAAAGCTTATTCCAAATCTAACTAAGTCAAACATGTCAATGTTTTAGATCTGCATAGAACTAGGACATAAAAGTAGTAGTAATTTCAACAATGCATAACTGGAGTTATGGACATCAAGCAAGCATGAACCTTAAATTTATAGAAAGCTTATTAAATTATCTAAAACATGTTTATTATCATCACAAGGTGATTCCACAATTAACAAGGTCAATCAAGCATAATTGAACACCTCTATCCCAACTTGGACAGATTCTGCCATGCAACTTCACAAGCTCGTAACTGGAGCTCTACAACACCAAAAGGGGTGATCTTTAACAATTTCGAAAGCTCATGAAAGGCACTACACTTCTTATATTATCTCCAAGACATGATTTGAAGTGTAACTAAGTCAACCAGCACAATCATTCAGATCTATACAAAGAGCATGCAAAATCTGACCATGAATTTACAAAATCTATAGTTCCTAAATTATCAGGCCTATGGTTATGAAAATTTAATGTAGGCTAGATTATGAAATTATATACAACTTGGTATTCACTACAACCACATCAAACATCATTTACACCACAAAAATAATTGCACAAGCAAGACTGCACATGCAGTCCAAACAACAGTGGTACAAAAAACTGATAGAAACTTCAGAGAAGCATAACTGGAGTTCTAGACCTCCAACAATCATGAATCAGAACTTTGTGAAAAGATTATGAAGTTACCTACAACTTTATTATTCTCCTCTTAAGATGATTCTATAGTTAACAAGGTCAATTAATCCAATAAATGTATCTCTATCTAAAACATGGACATAATCTGACATTCTACTTTAAACAGCTATAACTAGAGTTCTACATGTCCAATAAATGTGGTTCTATTATTTTTATAAAGCTTAGAAACTTATAAACAACTTTGTTATAAACACCTAAAGCTAATTATGCTATTAAAAAGGCCCCACAGTACCAACAAGGCAACCCTATCTGGGTTTGGGCAAAAACAGCCACAAAACTTTAAGCAACTATGCCACCTAGGGGCTCGGTGGCCGCACAACACGTCTGACCATGCCCTTCGATGTCTCAGGGAGTGTCGCCTGCTCCTTCGGCACCACCAGCATCTCTGTCCCAGACTCCAGCATGGCGTTGGCAACTCTGGCTTCCGCCTACGAAGACCCGGTGGCTCCCGCCGTTGCCCCTAGCGTCGCCGCTGACTCGTCCGCCGTCGTCGCCAACTGCTCTCCGCCTTCAACTCCACCAGCAGCGGTGGTCAACTCCTACACAAATTGCTGAGTGCCCGGGGACTCTAGGACGGAGCCTGTCGATATGGTCTCCATGTCGGAAGCAGCCCCTGGCTACTCGCCAGACTGGCCAAGAGGATTCAAATCCTCCGTTCCCCCTGCATCAGATCAGCTCATCAATCACCGCAACTATAAAGATCAGACAACAAATGATTCTAAAGCAAGGATACTTACATAGCAGCTTCTCGGTAGATGGTTCTGAACTGGCACTGCCTCCCCGAGCACCCAGGCATGGCTCTGATTTCAGCCTACGTGTCCTAGGTTGGAGGTCTTGCGGCCCCCGCCGTTGACCTCTCCTTCGCCTGCTGCTCGGGGACTCCTTCCCCTCCTCCCGATTGGACCTCCGTGCACGTGTTGCGCGGTGGCACCTTAGTGCTTGGAGGAGGAGCCCCATCGTCGTTCAACCACTCGGACATCGCCGCACTCTACGTCCGAGTGGTCTGATCGCCGCCAAGCGAGATGCCACCCGGCTTGCGGGGAGCTACACCCACCATCTTCCTCTTCTTGCGGGTTGGCTCATCTATCGCCACCCTTTTCCCCCAAACCTTCTTTGACACCTGGGGGGACTCACCTTCCGACCGCACCTTCACCTTTGGACTCTGACGAGGCGCTGACAACACCTTCCTCCGACTGAGTGGTCGGCTGTGCGTCCACTATCTTTGGCCAATTGCTCCTCAGCATGCCCAAGAAGTACGCCGCTCGTTCCTACAAATGGATCTTTCCATAAGTGAATCAATTCACTGCTCGACACCAGTACAGGATAAAAAGCATCAGGAACAACAGTTGAGATTTTTTACCTAAGGAGGTGGCTTCATGCAGTTGAAGGCTCTCGTCTGCCCTGGCACGCTGAACGGCGCATTTGGAGCAAATAGTTCAGCTGCTCGACATAGCACAGTCTCCTTCGACAGCCTCTCCGTCCTCTCCTAGATGTCGTCAGTGGCCCCCTTGAAGTCAAAACCCACGTGGGCCCTCTCCTTACTGGGCTGGACACGACGCACTATGAAGCTCGCCACCACTAGTATGTCGTTCATCTTTATGCCCTTTATTAGGCTGAGGAGCTCCCTCACCGGATCCATATCAGCACTGCTCGGCTTCTTCGACCAGCTCCTCTAGTTCTTCGAAATGTGGTCGACGTCGCAACGGATGGCAGGATGACTCCACTTCATGTAGAACCACCTGACGTTCCACCCCTTCAGCGAGGTGTTTAGTGGCACAGTGATGTACTCGCCCGCCATCCCATCATGGAGTTGCAGATACATGCCGCCGACCACTCTGGAACCGTCGTCGCCCTTCTTCTTTAGCCAGAATAGGTGTCGGAAGAGGTTGAATTGGGGAAGAATTCCGAGATACGCCTCATAGAAATGGATAAAAATGGAGATGTGCAAGATGGTGTTGGGGTGCAGATTACACAGACTCACTCCCCAGAACTCCAACAGATCCCACAAGAAAGGATGAACAGGAAATCCTAATCCACGCTAGAAATAATCTTCAAAAACTACAACTTCGTCGGTGTGCGGCATCGGAAAGGGCTCACTATGGGCTGGACGCCATCCGATGGTGACATGGTCAGGAAGAACGCCCGCCTCCACCATCCCGTTGAGTTCTGTCTCCCCCATGAGCGACAACACCCATTCATTGTCACGGCTTGCTCCGGCGGTCGCCTTCTTTGGATTACCAACTCCTCTCTTTAGTGCCATCTCTCATATTTGGATTGGGACTGGCGGCAGAAGCACATGTGGATATGAATCGGGAAGCATGAGGGCTGAGGAGGAAGACGAAGTGGCGAAGTGGCAAAGGTGGGAGTGCAGAGTGCGACTGCGTAGTTATAAAGCACCCTCCCCACTTTTCACATTCAAAGGTTTTTGGGAAACCGCTCCATGATTTGTGTCTCTCCGAATTCTCTAAAGCGACGTGGTGGGCCGTTACCTAGGCTTCCACGCAACTGTTGCCCATATCGCCCACTTTTCACCGTAACTTGTTAGTGCACACCGAATATTCATCGACTTCTCCACAATACCATTAAGGCTCAGTAACTCCTACTATATAGCCATTACTCTAGATTTTTCTCCATGATTTGATTCCTCCAAGGTTTCCACTTGTGGCTCGAGGACTACGTCATCACTATGACTTGGTTTCTCACCACACTAGAGACTTTCTTCTGGTTACTGTTGTTTCTAACCCTAGCACCACGTGACCACGTCACCTACTGTCAGACTCAGAGACTAAGTGGGCACACTTCACCTTGCGGTGAATGTGCTTTTCTTATTTTAGGGCTCTGCCCGAGGACTGGTTGCCTGCTCAGCTGGTCTTCTATTTTTCTTCTACTTTGGACCCTAGCACCACGTGATTACGTCACCTACTGTTAGGCTCAGGGACTAAGTGGGCACACTTCACCTTACGGTGAGTGTGTTTGCTTTAATCTAGAAGACTCTATGCCTCCTGAAGTTGAAGATGATTACCTCTCTTTCTTATGGTCGGACTCTAAGTCGACACACTTTGTCCACTGCGAGGAATTTTTTGATTTTGAACTTGAGCTCCTTACATCCTTATGGCAAGCCTTACTTGGGATACACTGCTCAGCGACAGTTCACAACTGCTCGGTTACTCAGTATGGTGATCGGATTATGAGTCTTGCTGCTCGACTTTGTTCACACCTGCTTGGACAAGCTCAAGACGGTGTTGCACAGTGGATACAAGGCGCTCGGGGACTAGCTGTGGGGGGTATGACCCCGAATACCCACGACAGACTACATGGGCTACGCCCCTAGGGGTGGTCCAACCCATAAGACAAAGCCTTATGGAGCACGGTGCTGCTCGGCATGCCCCGCAAGACACCATGAAGATATCCTAAAGATACTACAAGATCTGTTAGGATACGTTTGATCCCATGATTCTTGTAATCTGTTATTACCTTCCAGTTATCTCCTAGATCTAACCGACTTGTAACCCTACCCCTCAGACTATATAAGGCAGGCAGGGACCCCCTCAAAACACACGCAATATCATATCATAGCCAATACAATCCAATAGGCCACAGGAGTAGGGTATTACATCGCGCTGATGGCCCAAACCTGTCTAACTCTTGTGTCTCTATTGCCTTCTTGTTCTTGATTACACGCACCTCTACCGATCAATCTAACTTCGTGGGATACCTCTTAGAGGACTGCCGATGACATTCTGTCGACAGGTTGTCAGACATTCCATGCTACTAACGGATGCTCCACTGTACTAGGCTCTAGGGCAAACTACCTTTGGTTGGCTCTAGCGGATGCTTCGGTAGGAAACTCAGAGGCTCTGATAGGACTAGGTGCTCTTGGGTTCCTTAGGTCACAAGGGTTATAAACCATCAGACACTCCATACAACTGACGAACACTTGAAAGGTCCTTGTGTGGTTTTGGTAATTGAGTGACAACCTAGGTGAACTAATTGTATTTATGTGAGATACACATGTGATTAGTCCACAGGTACATGTGTGTGAGCAACATATGCCATAAAGGTGAAAATGGCTTGGAGATGTTGCAAAGCTCACACATGTGATGATGAAGGAGCTCATTACACATGAGACATGACATTGAGTCATGTGATTAAGGTGGAGAAGATCAAGACAAGACTTGGCTTGATGGACCGGTTGCAAGCATGAAGGGCAAGTCAGAGGCTTTGGAGCGATGGACCACGTGGCGGTGAAGCTTGAGCAAGACTTGGCACCGATGGACGAAGGCAATGGTGAAAAGCAAGTGATGTCAAGATCGATGAACCAATATGATCACATGATGATATGAAGTGGATCATATCATTGTTGATTGTGTTGGTGCATGTGTTGCATCGACATTGGAGGAGATGAAATGGAATGCGCAAGGCAAAGGTATAACCTAGGGCATTTCATTTCACCGGTCATAGGTGTATAGAGAAGTTTATGACCGGGTTTAGGATAGATGCCCGTACTATCAAGAGGGGCAAACTTGTTTGCATATCGGTCATCTAAGTGCCACTCAAGTGATCTAACTTTGCATCATCGCTAGGATTGAGTGGCGTGGCAAGTTGAGTGACTAATCCTTTGAAAAATGATTGTGAAAAGCTAACACACATACACATGTGGTGTACAATTGGTGGTGTTGGCACATTTACAAAGGAGATGAAGTTGGAGTTGATGTGGATCAACTCGATGGAGAAACGGAGATGAGAAAGGTCCCACATAGTGGACCGGACTCTGGTCACACAGTGACCGGACGCTGAGGCTCAGTGTCCGGTCAGTGGTAGCAGTCAGCGTGCAGTGTCGGTCAGTCGATCGGATGCTGGCTCTAAAAGTGACCGGACGCTGGAGGCAGTGTCCGGTCCTGTTGTCAGACAAAGCAGTGTCACTAGAGAGTGACCGGACGCTGGGGCTACGTCCGATCATGTCCGACTGGACGGGGTCGGTACCTTACTGTAAACGACCGGACGCTGAGGGTCCAGCGTCCAGTCAGTTGAAGCTACTGCGTCTGGTCAGAAGATGACCGTTGAGATCAGAAGAATGCCGTTGAACATAGGTGACATGTCGCTATCATTGGGCAACCGGACGCTGAGGTCCAGCATCCGGTCAACACGACCGGAGCGTCCGGTCGGCCTGATTTTTGCCTAGTGAAGGGGTAACAGCTAGTTTAGCCCCTGGAGCTACAAATAGAAGTGGCCTTCGGCCATGGCTGGTGCTGAGCACCTTGGAGGACTTTGTGTCCATGCTTGAGAGTGCTTAGGAGCCCTCCATCTCACACATACTTGATAGTGATCATCCGATTGTGTGAGTGAGCAATTCTAGTGCGATTGCATCGTGAGGTTGCATCGAGTGGCACTAGGTGATCGAGTTGCAAACCGGTGGTGCTTGTTACTCTTGGAGGTTGCCACCTCCTAGATGACTTGGTGGTGGTCTCCGTCGAAGCCCACAAGAAGCTTGTGCGGCGCTCCGGAGAAGTGCTTTGTGAGGGGCATTGTGCTCGCCCCGCGGGAGCCGTGAAGAGCAACTTTAGTAAAGCGTGTCATTGAGCTACCCTCACTTCCGGGGTAGGTTCTTGCGGCGCCCGACGTGCGGGCTTGGCAGGTGATGCCAATTAGCCATCGAACCACCAAGTGAGCGGTCGACACAACAGGGACTAGCGTGTTGGCAAACACGTGAACCTCGAGAGAAAAATCATCGTGTCAACCTTGTTCTTCCTATTGGTTTGTATCCCCGTTACACAAGCTTGCGATTACTTTCATATACATTGAGCTTGTGTTGTTGCTTTTGTAATTAGTTAGCTTGTGTAGCTTGCTAGTTACCTTCTTGCTTGTGCAGCATAGAAGTAGCTCCCTTGCATGGCTAATTTGGTTTGTGTAACCTTGTTAGTTATATTGCTTAGTTTGTATAGCTAAGTAATTGCGCTCTCTAATTTGGTATTGGTTGCCTTGTTATTGAGCATTGCTAGTAAGCTTAGTTGGCTTTGTGCTTTTGCTTACTATCATGTGCAGGAGCTCCCTTGTTGCTTAAAGTACTAGTGGCATAGGTTTGTGTGACCTTGCTTCTAGAATTGGTTAGGAGAGCTCTAGCTAGCCCGTCACCTTTGTTGCTTGATTAGTATCTTTGCAAGGTGCTAGTGAACATAGATAGAGGGGTGTAGTCTTGGCTAGACCGATAGTTATAATTCCACACTTGTTTCGGTTAGCCAACGTGATTAAGTTTTAAAAAGGACTATTCACCCTCCCCTCTCTAGTCGCCATCTCGACCCTTTCAATTGGTATCAGAGCCCAGTCTCTCATTTGTGGTCTTCACCGACCCGAGAGGATGGCGTCTAATGGGCTAGATGTTTGTGAGGCACACATTTTTTATGGCACAAACTTTGCACTTTGGAAAATCACATGCTTGATCATTTTCATGCAAAGGGACCTAAATTTTGGTGGGTTGTCACAAGTGGTCTCACCCATGTCTTGGACCATAGAAATCTCACCAAAGCTCAAAGAGTTCTCTATGAATTTGATGCACATGCTTGTTGTTTTCTAATGGATGCTTTAAGCTTTGATTTGATGAAACAAGTAAGCATCAAGGGAACCGCTCGTGAGATATGGGAGTCCATCAAGGAAACCTTCGGTGATTCCTCCACATGGGATGATGGCAAATTCAAGGAGGATGAGCCCAAGAAGGAGGTGCATGAGTGTGTTGAGCATAACCATAATTTGGTGATTGTGGAAGATTGCTCCACCTCATGGTCAAGTGATGATGATGACGATCGATCAACTACAAGTTCACTTGACAAGGTTGATGATGATGCCACAAGTGTTGCAAGTGATGATGCTACCCCATGCACACTTGATGGTAATGATGGTTCATGCTCAAGCCATGATGAAGATGCTACTACATGCTCTCCAACCACACCACATTGTCTCATGTCACAAGGTGACACCAAGGTATCAAATGATAATGTGGTTGATCATGTTGATTCATATGATGAGCTTGTTAGTAGACTTGCTAGCATGACCATGTCTTTAGAAAATGAGAAAGCTAAAACATTGAAATTAGAAAATAAAAACTCTTTTCTAAAGAACTCTTGTGAAGAACATAAATACTTACTTGATGCTTATAAATCTTCACATGATGAGCTTAAATTGAATCATGAGACACTACTTGCATCTCATGATGAATTATTAGAACAACATGCTTCTCTCATTAAAATGTTTACCAAGAAACTTAAAAATAATGAGAGTTCATCACATGGGTCAATTGATCAATCACATATTATTGCTAACCCTTGTGATGTAGGCAAGAAGCATGTATCCACCTCTTGTGATGATTTATTAGATATGCCATGCTCTTCACATATAGATGCTTGTTCTACTTCTATGTCTTGTGAGACTAACCTTTTGAAGGAGAACAATGAGCTCAATGAACAAGTAAAGAAATTGAGCAACAAGTTAGAGAGGTGCTATAACTCTCAAGTCACCTTTGAGCATATGTTGAAGACTCAAAGAAACTATTGTGACAAGTGTGGCCTTGGCTTCAAGAAGAAGATGACAAAGGGCGAAAGAAAGAGAGAGAGAAAGATGAAGAAGCTACAACAAAGAAAACTCTCTCATACCATGTGCTACCGGTGTCATGAAGCAGGACACCTTGCAAATGGTTGCCCTAACATTAAGAAGCTCAAGAATATAAAAGAAGAAGAGAGGCTAAAGCATGTCAAGTGCTTCAAGTGCCGCACTTGGGGTCATCTTACCTCAATGTGCCCAACCAAGCAATTGGTGAAGCAACAAGTGAAGCCTCAACCAAAGCCACAAGTTGAGCAAGAGAAGACACCCCAAGAGCAAATCAAGATCAACCATGAAGATGGTAGTGATTTGATGATAAAGAAGAAGAAAACAAGAAGGGGTGGAAATGCAAGGCATCCAATGCAAACTCAAGATGCCAAGATGATGAGCAAGAATAAAGATGAGAAGAAAGATTATGCTCACATCAAGTGCTTTAAGTATGGAAGTGTGGGACACTTTGCCTCTAAGTGTCCTACCAAGCTTGAGAAGAAGGCTCAAGCAATCCATGAGAGGCAAGGCAATGAGAAGCACCACATGAGCAAAGAAGAGAAGTCTCAAGCAAAGAGAAAGTGCTACTCATGCCGGGAAAGGGGACACATGGCACATTCATGTCCCCTAGGTAAAATTTCTAAGCCTATTTCAATTGATGATCATGATATGCTTAGGAAGGATGGCAATGGTACCTCATTGGTTGCAATTGCAAAATATCCCGCTATTCATACTAAGGCTATGCCTAAGTATGTTGCTCCTAACTTGAGAGGACCCAAAGTTGTTTGGGTACCATCAAAAAGTGGATGATTGATTATAGGTACCATCGGTATTGAGACTTGATTCAATTGATCTCACATTGTTCATCATATGTTGAATCAAGTTATGAAGCTTAGTGCACATCCGAACTCAATGCTAAGAGAAAATTGAGTGAAGTCCAAGTGCTACAACATACAAGTGTCATATTGAAGTTGTGGTGATTTATTGGATTATTTAATGGCTTGCAAATATTTGAGTTGAAGCTTGCTAATTGGATGATCATGAGCTAACCAAGATATATCTCTTATTGATCATTTTATTTGGGTGCATATGAGTTGATTGAATTGGATAAATATGCAAAGTTGCTTGCTATAAGTTGATTGAATGGATAATTGCTTAGTAATCAAGTTTGGATTGATTTATGTTGGATAAGTTCATAAGATGACATTTAGTGAGTGGTTTGAATGGATATATGTCTTATGAAAGTATTCAAACAAGTTAGTTTCAAGTTTGATTCATATTTGATGAAGTATAGCTCAATTGTTGAAATCTGTCCTATAATTGAAAATCTGAGCTAGCTATGATCTTAGCCATGTTTGAGTGATCAAAACTTATTGGATTGGCATAAAAATTGGTGTACATGCTCTAGACTTATGGTATAAGATGCTGTACAATTTTCATGAGAATTAGATAAGAAATTCTTTGGTTTTGGAGTGGATCTTGTCAGCTATAGTATAGCAGTTTTTAGTATGTAGCAGTGGTGGAAGAATTGATATATGGCAGCAATATAGAAGTCAAATAAAGCTCAAATTTTTACAGCTGATATATAACTTAGTAAAGAACATCTCCACCAAATTTCGTGGTATTTGGATTTGTACTTTGGGAGATATGCTTATTTCTTCAAAGGGTATAAAATCTGTCAGAAAAGTGACAAATGTTGGATTGATCTAGAGTCACTTTGATTGAAAGGTCCTCAAGTTGGAAACATGTTTACAAGTGTTTGAGGTACCTAAGTTTGGTTTTGAGATGATCTAGAAGCATGATAAGATATGAGTACAAGGCTATTTGATTATGGAGTGTACTTTGCACACCTTTGGTACTCAAGATGAAGATCAAGATCAAACTCAAGTTATAGTTGAAGTTTAAGTTCTAATGACTATTGGAAATCATTTGGTAGAAAGAAAAAGACTTAAACAAGAAGAAAGAAAATGACTTAAAAAAGGAATCAAGGTTACTCACCAAGTTAAGTCCATCACTTGGATCAATCAATCAAGTCATTTCAAATGAGTATCAAGAATGATTCTTGGAGAGAGGTCACTTCTCCCTAGTGTAGGGGCTTGCCACCTATGTGTAGGTGAACCAAGTATGGTACTTGGAAGGCTAACATGAAAGTGGTGATCCAAGGAACATTTGAGATGCTTAGTTGAAGCAATCAAAAGGGTTGATCAAGAAAAGCAAGCAACACCCAAAAGAGAGCTAGTCATGATATTTCAAGTGGTATTCTTAAATTGATGCTCTCATGCAAGCAAAGATCAAAAGATAAAGCAAGCCAACCACAATAAGAAAGTGCACTTGATCATAAGTGGTATTCATTTCATATGGGTGAAGAATAAAATTCAACATGGTATCTATTGGTCTTCACCAAGCTTATAATTGGACTTCACATTGCTATTGGAGTAATAAATTAGAATCTATGTGACTATCCTCTACTCCAACATAGCAAATATATCATTGTAATGTGCATGATCATTTCATCCCTTACTAGTATGCGGTTAGTGCATATAGTACATACTTCATAGGATCATGCATAACAAATGAAATGTTTAAATTCATAGCCTACCACTATTGTTTGAATGATTACTTGATCTAGTGGTTAGTACATGAATTTGTTCATGAGCTAGTGAACCCAAGTACTTGACTCAATTTAGATTGCTAACAAGTGACAAGTACAACATTGGCAAGATAACCCTTGCAAGAGGTGTGAAGAAGCTTGTCATTGGTTCAAACCGGACTTGAAACCTTTGGCAAATCATTTTAGTTCAAGTCAATCATAGAAGCTCATGATAGTGATAAGAGTACAAGCACAAGACAACAATGTAAATGGATATCTAGTTTGTATGTTTCAAGTGGTATCTAGACTCAAGTATTTCATCAAGATTTCATAAGTAGTGTCTAGATCAACTCACAAGTGATATCCTATAAGTGGTACTCATGAAGATAGCAAATGTTCAAGAAATGGTCTTTATTGATAAATCAAACAAGTGGTTCCATACTAGAAGATTCTTTCAAATGGTATCTACTTCATACAAGTGGTATTACATCTATATACGATATCAACCATGAAAGACGATGGTTCCACAAGTGATCCTCAACTTTAAGTGATCATCAAATGAAGAATGCATCCCTCAACTACAAGAGATCAAGTGTATCAAATGGATGGCCCATGCTATCACATAGGGGGAGGTGTACCACAAATTGATATCAAGATCAAAGATCCTATGTGTGGTATCTCAAGAAGCCCTACACAAGTTACAAGTGGTATCTTCAAGTGGTGTCATTCCACCAATCAAATGATGTCCATAAAAAATACAAGATTCAAGCCTCAACCATCTACCCCAAATACATACATTTGCATCAATGAGAAGCACACCTTTTATGGAAATTGATGACAAAGGAGGAGAGATTGTACAAAGATATGAAAACCTTTATAGGGGGGAGAGATAGATTGTACAAGGGGAGAGATGAGATATAAAAGAAATAGAGGTTGGACATGAACATAGACAAAGAGGGAGCAACATTGGAGAAAAGAGATGGATCAAAATTCTTAGACAAGAGAAGCACACAAGTAGGGGGAGCAAACTTATGAACTTTGATTGATTGCATTTGCTATGTGCATATTCATGTGCTTGCTTGCATTGCATAAGCTTTCAAATTCAATATGCATGCTTATGTGGTGTATGCTAGTTGTAGAACTTGAATGATGATTTAATAACTAGCATGCATAGGATGATAGCTAGACACTTGGTATGCTTTTCAAGTAATGCTAGTACCTTACTTTTAATGTTGATCTCACAAGGTATCTAGTGCTTTTATTTCCAAGTGATATCTAGCTAACCATGGTGCTAAGGATGAACTTAAAGGTGCAACTCCGATTGGTACACGCTTCAAAGGTTTATTCTATACACCTTAGCATCATTTGGTAGTAATTACTCTCCCACAATTTTAATCTATGCATATGTGCGACCTTCAAATCAAACACTCTAGCACATATATAGGAGGAGCTAATACTACCATCTCGGGTTTGTGGTACTTGTCCAACATCATTTTCACATGGTAAAATTGCTTGGGCAAGCAACATGAATCCAAAAGAGCTTAATTTCCATATCTTTGTAGAGTTGTCATCAATTACCAAAAAGGGGGAGACTGAAAGGTCCTTGTGTGGTTTTGGTAATTGAGTGACAACCTAGGTGGACTAATTGTGTTTATGTGAGATACACAGGTGATTAGTCCACATGTACGTGTGTGTGAGCAACATATGCCATGAAGGTGAAAATGGCTTGGAGATGTTGCAAAGCTCACATATGTGATGATGAAGGAGCTCATTGCACATGAGACATGACATTGAGTCATGTGATCAAGGTGGAGAAGATTAAGACAAGACTTGGCTTGATGGACCGGTTGCAAGCGTGAAGGGCAAGTCGGAGGCTTTGGAGCGATGGACCATGTGGCGGTGAAGCTTGAGCAAGACTTGGCGCCGATGGACGAAGGCAATGGTGAAAAGCAAGTGATGTCAAGATCGATGAACCAATATGATCATGTGATGATATGAAGTGGATCATATCATTGTTGATCGTGTTGGTGCATGTGTTGCATCGACATTGGAGGAGATGGAATGGAATGCGCAAGGCAAAGGTATAACCTAGGGCGTTTCATTTCACCGGTCATAGGTGTGTAGAGAAGTTTATGATCGGGTTTAGGATAGATGGCCATACTATCAAGAGGGGCAAACTTGTTTGCATATCGGTCATTTAAGTGCCACTCGAGTGATCTAACTTTACATCATCGCTAGGATTGAGTGGCGTGGCAAGTTGAGTGGCTAATCCTTTGAAAAATGATTGTGAAAAGCTAACACACATATACATGGTGGTGTACACTTGGTGGTATTGGCACATTTATAAAGGAGATGAAGTTGGAGTTGATGTGGATCAACTCGGTGGAGAAACGGAGATGAGAAAGGTCCCACAGAGTGGACCGAACTCTGGTCATGCAGTGACCGGACGCTGAGGCTCAGTGTCCGGTCAGTGGTAGCAGTCAACGTGCAGCGTCGGTCAGTCGACCGGATGCTGGCTCTGAAAGTGACCGGACGCTGGAGGCAGTGTCCGGTCCTATTGTCGGACGAAGTAGTGTCACTAGAGAGTGACCGGACGCTGGGGCTGTGTCCGATCATGTCCGACCGGACACATCCGGTCGGGGTCGGTACCTTACTGTAAACGATCGGACGCTGAGGGTCCAGCGTCCGATCAGTTGAAGCTGCTGCATATGGTCAGAAGATGACCATTGAGATCGGAAGAATGCCGTTGAACGTAGGTGACACGTGACTGTCATCGGGTGATCGGACGCTGAGGTCCAGCGTCCGGTCAACACGACTAGAGCATCCGGTCAGCCCGATTTTTGCCTAGTGAAGGGGTAACAACTAGTTTAGCCCTTGGGGCTATAAATAGAAGTGGCCTTCAGCCATGGCTGGTGCTGAGCACCTTGGGGGACTTTGTGTCCATGCTTGAGAGTGCTTAGGAGCCCTCCATCTCACACATACTTGATAGTGATCATCCGATTGTATGAGTGAGCGATTCTAGTGCGATTACATCGTGAGGTTGCATCGAGTGGCACTAGGTGATCGAGTTGCAAGCCGGTGGTGTTTGTTACTCTTGGAGGTTGCCACCTCCTAGATGGCTTGGTGGTGGTCTCCATCGAAGCCCGCAAGAAGCTTGTGCGGTGCTCCGGAGAAGTGCTTTGTGAGGGGCATTGTGCTCGCCCCGCGGGAGCCACGAAGAGCGACTTTAGTAAAGCGTGTCATTGAGCTACCCTCACTTCCGGGGTAGGTTCTTATGGCGCCCGACATGCGGGCTTGGCGGGTGATGCCAATTAGCCACCGAACCACCAAGTGAGCGGTCGACACAACAGGGACTAACGTGTTGGCAAACACGTGAACCTCGGGAGAAAAATCATCATGTCAACCTTGTTCTTCCCGTTGGTTTGCATCCCCATTATACAAGCTTGCGATTACTTTCATATGCATTGAGCTTGTGTTGTTGCTTTTGTAATTAGTTAGCTTGTATAGCTTACTAGTTACCTTCTTGCTTGTGCAACATAGAAGTAGCTCCCTTGCGTGGCTAATTTGGTTTGTGTAACCTTGTTAGTCATATTGTTTAGTTTGTGTAGCTAAGTAATTGCGCTCTCTAATTTGGCATTGGTTGGCTTGTTATTGAGCATTGCTAGTAAGCTTAGTTAGCTCTGTGCTTTTGCTTACTAGCATGTGTAGGAGCTCCCTTGTTGCTTAAAGTACTAGTGGCATAGGTTTGTGTGACCTTGCTTTTAGAATTGGTTAGGAGAGCTCTAACTAGCCTGGCACCTTTATTGCTTGATTAATATCTTTGCAAGGTGCTAGTGAACATAGATAGAGGGGTGTAGTCTTGGCTAGACCGATAGTTATAATTTCACACTTGTTTCGGTTAGCCAACGTGATTAAGTTTTAAAAAGAACTATTCACCCCCCTCTAGTCACCATCTCGACCCTTTCAACACTCTGGTATAACAGGCTGCTTTCTGTCTCTCTAGGTTCCTATCCTTTATAATTCAGCGGACACTCCAAATGGTTATCGAACACTCCGCTATTCTCACTCAAAGGCTATTCAGGGCTGTTCATAGCTAAACTCCAGGCTTTGTGGACATTCATCGCATTGATGGACACTCCGCCTTTCTGGCGACAGAACCTATGTTCTTAGGAAATCTCATTTTTAAGCTTAGATCTTTGGAGCTATGCATCTTGCATGTGCACGACACTCCTATGATGGCTTAGGTACCTCACTACGCTCAACTAGGCTAGATCACAAGCTAGTTTCACTAAGTGTGGCTTAAGGCTTTAGAGATCAAACCCAAAACTCATACAAAAGAGAAAAACCTTGAGATTGAGATGGATACCCTTAGCTCAGACATTGTGAGCTTCCATAGATGCAAGGTGAAGATCCAATCCCTCCATTCTCAAGCTTACAAGCCTTCTATCCACCATCCTCTCTTGCATCAATCCAAAAGAAATAACTCAAGGGGAATCCACAATTGGGAGCTATTCAATGGGGCTCACCATGACCAAGCTAAAGATGTTGATGGGGGATCCTTAGGGAGGAGCTTGTGTTGCTCTTCTTCTTCTCTTCCTTTTCCCAACTCTTTCTCTCTCTAGTTCTAGGGTTCTTCCATGGGGTGAGAGTTAGAGAGAGGGATGAGGCATGTGAATGAATGGATGAGTGAGAGGATGAGAGATAGCTAAGGAAATATCCCAACTCGTGCTGACATGTGGGTCCACCCCTATAAGTCATAAATATCTCATTTCCACTTATGTAGTTCTGACTCAATGCCTGGCGGATGATCCGATGGACTCATGGATTGTCCGGTGGTTTTTGTCTTTATTAAGATGGCTAAGTCTTGGAGTGTTGAGTGTTAGTGGCCAACGTATAGTGTTCACTTATACCCTTGAAGTACCGTTGAGGTTGATAAGGTCATTAAGGTGATTGCTAATCTCCATAAAGGTTATTCTCCCTTGTCGGGTGAGAGCCTGACTCAACCGCTCCACAGGTTTAGCTGACTCTAGTCGCAAATAACATATCTTGGATTCTGTAAGGTTTCATGAATTGATTGTCTTCAACTCTTCAAATTAACTACCTAGGTTGTAGTAAGTTCTGGGTCGATACACAACCGATCCATCAAGCCAAGCCTCATCTTGATCTTCTCCACCTTAGTCACATGACTCCATATCATGTGTCATATGCAATGAGCTCCTTCATCACATATTCACCTGTGGACTAATTTTCTGTGTATCTCACCTAAGCACATATTAGTCCACCTAGGTTGTTACTCAATTACTAAAACCAAATAAGGACCTTTCACCAGGGCTCATACAGTGAGAGTCCTAAACTAGCTTGGCTTGCAAGCGACACTATCTTGGGTCATACACTCTGGCGTGGCCGTCGTCATGGCCATGGTGTGGCGTGGCCTACAGTGTCGGCCATGGCGGCACTGTTGGCACGTAGTTGGTTCGTCATCAACCTAGAGCTTCATGGTCATCGTCATCGTCTTCTAGCCTTCTAGGGGCACCATGTAGGAGTTTGGTGGCGACCCCCGATCTCGTCGGATGCCTTGCGGCGGCTATAACCACTATCCCTTGTGTTGGGGTCGTGGCTCTCGCTGGCCTGGATGGTCTGTCTTTCATCATGTCTCCCATCCCGTATGGGTGGAGATGTACGCATGTCCTGTCGAGCAGTACGTGGGCGGTGGTTCCCCGTACCGGCCATTACCGCGTCAGGCGGTATTGTCTTTTCCCTGCATCATGGCAGGGATGGCGTCTGACCGGACCGAGGTGACCGTTGTCCCCTCGGTCCTTGTGAGATCAGTGCGGGCATACTGCCCTGTGTTAGAGCTATCGCGCTTGGCGGGACTTGGTCCCTTCCCGTTGCCCTCGAGGTCGTGGCCGAGGGGTCATAGGCTTGTCTTGGTGTGTGGCTAAGGCTTGTGGAGAGGTCGTGGCAGGCCTTGTTGGTAGCCTTCGCCCTGGGCTTCTCGGTGTAATTGGGCCTCGATCGATCGGGCTTATACCGACTGCTGTATTTGGCTTGTCGACTAATCCATGCCTTGAGATACTCGGTGTATCATGACACTGACAAGCTGGAGTCCTAGAAAATAGGCTAAGCGCATTTCCAAGAACCTTTCTAAATCTCTCTCTAAATCGTGATTTGGAGAGTCATGCATAAAAATCGTTTTCTATATTTTTTTCATTCTCCGACAATTTTTCTATTTCTCGTGCGCACTCTGGAGAGTCATTCCCATATTTAATTTTTGGCTAATGAGAAATCCAAAATAGAAGATGGCTATATTTGGATGATCACTTGGAGGGTAGTTTTTTACCAAAATATCTATTTTAACATTTATTAGGAAGGACATAGAGAGGTTGTTGGGCCTGCCTTTCTTCGCCAGGCTGCGTGAACCCGTAGGCCCAACTAGCAGCGAAGTGATCTCGTCCGTTCGCGCATCCGACGGCCGATGTCGCTCCCCCCTCGATGAAAATCAAAGAGATTTTTCCCTATGTGCCATTATAAAAAAATCGTAATTCCTTGTGTGTCCCTGAAAAAATTCAGCGGTCTTCAGCGTCACTACTCTAACTTTTTCGTATCCTCCATGCCACATCCGTCAGTTTGGACTCTAACGCCGTCAAACTACATGTGTGAAAAGACGAAAATGCCCTTAAGTTCAAATATGTTATTATTTTTTTTGAGCATCTTAACGATTTCAAATGAAAAACTTAAAACTAGAAAGTTGTAGATCTCGTCGAGATCTATAATTTTCATATAAAAATTATTTTCATTTAATTCCGTAAAAAAATGATTTGATATGATTAATATATCTTAGAAAAATCATATTATTTTTTTGCCGAATTAAATGAAAAAAAAATATATAAAAATTATAGATCTCGACGAGATCTACAACTTTCTAGTTTTGAATTTTTTCATTTGAAATCGTTAAAATGCTAAAAAAAATTAATAACATATTTAAATTTTAGGACATTTTCGTCTTTTCACACCTACAGTTTAACGCCGTTAGAGCCTAAACTGACAGAAGTGACGTAGAAGACAAAAAAAAAAAAAAAAATTGAATTTTTTCAGGTACACATAGGACCGATCTTTTATAATGGTACATGAAAAGTCTCAAAACCAAACCTGCCTCCGGCCGAACTCAAATCCCTCCCACTCCGTCCTTTCGTTCCTCCACACGGTTAGGAAACCTAGATCAGATCGGCCTCTTCTTTGCGGGAGGCGCCGCAAGTCTTCGCGGGGCGCAATCATGGAGCTCCACGGCTTCCCTTCAGCGGGACGTTCCGACGACCTCGCGAAGAAGCTGGCCGAGGCAGGGTTCAGCGAAGAGCAGTTAGAAAGAGAGTATTTTGCCCGTCTCATCGAAGAGATGGAGGAGGAGCGGGAGTACGGTATAATCACAAAAGAGATGCCTAGGCCAACAATTGTCAAGCACCATGGTAAATTTTAGCATCCATAGCTTGTTATCATTCCTTTTTTCCCCTTATTACTGAAGGGAACCTACTTGCTCTCTGCGTGCTGGTGTGTAGATTTCTTCATGCTCCCCGCATTTTCTGTTATATATACGTTGCCTTGCCCTTTTGCCCTGTCGCTGTTATACAAACATGAATAAGAGCATGCCACCACCATATCCTTGCGGATGATGATTTCTTATCGACTCTTCTTTAACTGTGTGTTTTTTATTTACTTGTTTCCAAAGATATGTTGGAGAAAATATGGGGATGGGACAAACTGCTACCAAAGGGATTTTCCGTGTCGTGGTCTGACTATAGCACATACCTTAAAGAGTATCACCATCACAATGTGCATGCAGTTACTAAGGATAGCAGCGTAGCTGCTCTTGCTGAGACTGTAAGTAAACCGTTGTTTTTGGTAACTTAATTTTTTTAGGAACGATCGATTATTTTTTAGGATCGAGCGATTGACTGACTGTCTCATGGTTTCAATCAAGCAGTGTCTCAACAATGAGGAGCAACTTGTATCTGAGTTGAAGATTCAGGTGAAACCTGAAGAGGAGAGGCTCTTGCAGATGAGGAAATCAAGCATTCTGAGTTGCCTGATCCACAAGCGTGCATGTTCAGTGATCCACACAGCAGGTTCTGATGTTTGTGGTGCCGCTTTGTTGGTATGTTCCTCACCCCTGTAACACACCAAACATTTTTCTTGTATATATATATATATATATATATATATATATATATATATATATATATATAGTCAAACATTGCTAAAGCATTTGTTTACCGTGTGTACCCTGTGGGAGTAGGGAGTAGCTGCAAGGTGGTCAATCTGTCCTGGTTATTCAATTTTTATTGTTTCATTCTTTATCTATGGGGGTATCTTGGACTGGCAATCGAACACTATCCTACTTGGTGCTTACACCTTAGTAAAATAGCTGAAATATCTGGTTACATTATAGAAATGTAGACCAACCTAGGAGGAAATCGGTGGCTTCCTTTTTGTAAAGGATAATTTAGCACCCAAATTCGCCTTGAAGAGTGGGATGGTATATGGATTATTTTGCTTGTCTTTTTTATGATCATTGTACTTATGCAAAACTATGGTTTCAAGTGTATTGCCAAGGAGGCTGACCTGATGTGTGAGTTGCTGAGGCGCGGTGCTCATCCCGTTCATGATTACTTAATCGAGCAGAGCAGAACGATGCGCATGTGTGCCTTGAGCCTTATGAACTGCACTTCGGACAATTCTGTTTCTGCCTCTGCTGTTATGTTGGTACGTGCCTGCCTTAAAAACCCACTTAATATTATCATCCATCCAATTGTCAAACCGATGATCCCACATGAACTATATGGGCCATTTGTCAAACTTTATAATATCTTCCATCCATTCTTGCGCCTTTCGAATTGTACTTTGCACAATTTTGTCTTTACTACTACCTTATCGGCACAAACTGTATACCGACGGGTGGCTTCAATTTAAGGGTATGGCAAAGGAAGCCGAAATGTTGTGTATGTGGATGCGTAAAAATAACAAGCTTGTTGATTTCTATGATGATCCTGTACCTGATGAGATTGGGGACAGCCCCGTAGTCCGGTACAAAACTTTGGATTTTGTGGTTGACATACTAGAGAAGTCTTCAGCTGCTGGTAGAAGTGGTCCTGGTGGTGATGGGGATGGCGTTGCTGCTGATGGAGCAGCAAACACCACAGGGTATGGATGGTCCACTTGTTTTTTCTTCCTTCTTGATGCAGTTGTATGTGGTCTAAGATACTTAGATTGTTACTTCTTGATGAGAAGCACTGTGAAATTATGCCATTTCATTGTATTATCACCAGGGGTAGCATTTCAGATGTATTGAATTCTCAGTATAAGAAACCGATTAGTGGTGGTGAGAAGAGTAATAAGAGGGAGAGGAAAGAAGGTAATAAAGAAGATAATCACTAAAGTTATAGTTGCTATGAGCTTTCATATTCCCCTTGCAATACATTTCATACGTTATGTTGTTTTTGTGTTTTCAGAAGATCTTTTGGATAGAATATGGGGTTGGGAAGGGTTGGTACCACTTCACAGTGACATTAAGTGGTATGACGACTGTAGCAGCCATCTGGAGGAGTATTACAAACGTAATGCTTATGACTTCATTGCTCCTGCCTGCCAAAATCAACAAATCACCAGCTCTGCTATTTGCAAATCTGTAAGTAACCCTCTTGCATCTTTACTAAACCACCGATTATCTGATTGAAACTGTTTGCGTAACATATTTCAACTCACAACGTTTTCAATTATTAGTGTCTCAAGATCGAGGAGGAACTCCTGTCCATGTGGAAGACGAGTCCAGTGTGGTGTACCCTGGATGATGCAATTGCAGTCAGCACTGTCATTGAGAGTACCCTGATCAAGGAGCGTGCACTTTCAATCGGCAGCACAGGGGTTGAGTTGTCTGTTCCTTCTACCATTGCTTTTCTGGTATGTGTGCCTACCTTGCCTGAACAAACCAAACAAAACATGTTTTTTTTTGTATTGCACCACTGTAATTTTTGCTGGATGTTTACTATTCCTTTCTGAATCCTAGTGGCTGAATTTATGCTGCTGTTAAGAAAAAAATAGCTAAAATGAGGGGATGGGGAATTGAAATTCTGCTTGGAGGCAAGGAAAAATGAAAAACCTTTGTCTCTGTCCTGTTATCATTGTGATATGCTACTCATTGTCACAAATTAAGGGTAATCATTCTCTCTTTCATGTAATCTTGATCTTGAAATACTACCTGGACGATGTTTGAATTTGGACAACTGGTGCAAATTTTGATAACCAGCTGTAAGAATTAATAGCATGTTTCAAGGTTTCCAGTCTTGGTTCCACTCTTGCTTTAGGCCAGTCTCAGTGGAGAGTTTCATTGTGTTGTTTCCAAGATTGCCATGTCATATAGAATGAACTGAAACTTGATGCAACACCCACTCTCAATGCAAAGTTTCATTCCATGGTTTCATAGACATTTAATTCTAAGACTCATAGAGAGTTGGTAATCGAGGCAAGAGAGTTTCATCCCCATGAAACTCATTTCTTCACTCATTGCCATGTCATAAAAAATGCATATGTGGCAGACTATTAAATGCAAATAAAACTCATGAAACTCCCACTGAGACTGGCCTATTGTAGTTGAAATCCTTGCCTATCTCACTCATTGGATGTCCAAACAACGTTGAGTGTTTCCCTAGAAGGCTTGAACTTTGAGCATTTGTTACTACTTTTAATTATGGCAAGGATATATATTATATTGACTCGTGTGTAGGATTTATTGCACAACATTCAAGTATGGCCTTATGGACCCTAGTCTTAAATGTTACTCTCCTAGCTTGGACTAGTCCTATCCAACCCAGTAGCACATGTACTTCAGTAAAGCAGTAGTTCTTTGGGTAGAATTATGTGGTATTTTCTTTGATTCTTCCTATGGTTTTTTTGACTAATGCTTAGCATTGGTTTCTAGTGTATTACCATGGAGGCTGACCTGATGTGTGAGCTATTGAAGCAAGGTGCTGAGCATTACTACGACATCATCCAGCTGAGCAGTGTGATCCGCATGTGCGCCTTGGGCCTTGTGGACCTCACAGGAAATCTATCTATGGTCTCTGCTGCTGCAATGATGGTTAGTGCCTACCTGCCTCCTGTCAATATGTGCTGAACTTTAACTAAGTATCGATCCATTTCTTTTCTGTAAATTACCTGCTCATAGTGGCACTGGTTGCAAACTGATGGTTGTATTCAATTCAAGGCTATGGCAAGTGAGGCCAAAAAGATGTGTGATTGGATGAAGAGAGAGAACCAGCTTGTTACCAAGTCCTTGTCTGAGTCTCATGAGCTGAAGAGAGGCAGCTTGATCCGGGGAAAAGCCTTGGATGTTATGACCAGCATATTTCTTTCATGCCATAGGTGCACATAATTGTATGTCTTTCTGGTCCGGCGAATTACTCACCATAGCTGTGACTAGTGCATGATGTTTTTGTTTTCAGCATTTTATTTGTGGACATTTGTTAATGTATTTGTACAGGTTAACATACTAGTCATGCTTGGCACTATGTTGTCTGCTATGTAAGAACCAAGAAACATTTGAGTTTCTTGTCTCCTCACTTGAACAATCAGGGCAATGGCGAGATATGGATGTAAGCATATGTTTTTTATTTAATTTTTTTTCCCACTTGGCGCTGTCTTGTTTCCTAACCCGGATTTTAGTAGTAGTTGGCATCCCCTATGAGTTGTAAACCAAACCATTCTGTTTTTGGTCTTCTCCAGATTGTGGCCAGTAGGAATTTGCCTATGATTTTTCAAACTGATATGTCGATATAGAAAGATGACCAGTAAAATTACAATTACATTATGAATGCATTTTCCTATTGTTCCTGGCAATTGCGATCTTATCATGATTGGCTTGACCCTCGTATCATGATTGACTAAGCGAGGATTGGACCCAAGGAATCGGTTTCTTTTGTCTGGAACACTTATATGGTCGTAGTTTGATTTAATATTTATTGTATGCCTCAGAGATCTTCTTTCGGCTACTGGGTTATGCACATTGACAGTAGTGTTCACTCTTATATATCATGGCACTATATATTACGCTAGGGCGTGTTTGGCTCCTGCCAGAGCCGCTGCCGCAACGTGTGGCCGCACCTCGAATTTGGTGGACAGAACGGCTGCCCAACAATTGGAGAGTTGGGGCGCGCGTTTCGAACTACAGTATGCGGCGCATGCCAAACCTACGGCGGTGTGCGGTGTGATTGTTTGGTTCACGCAGCGCGACAAACTTGTGGCGCGGTGACCTGCAGCGCGGTTTGGAAGCGATCCAAACGTGCCCTTACTAGATATGGAGATGGGCCCTGGTTTTGTAGAAGTGTCGAGAAACTGCTGCGAATCTCAACAGAATTGGGAAGATTGGGAGGAGTAAATGGGCGACAAGGAGAAATAGGGTTCTAAGAGCATCTTCAACAGTATCTAAGAGCATTCTCAAAAACACTAATCTATCTCTAACAACTCCCAATCCTACGCGGTCACGTGTCCGCGTGTCCGCCCCGCATCCTGGGCGTCCGGGCGAGACGCGGAACTGCTCCAGTATCGACCGCACGCTCCTCGCCGGCATCCGGACGCACCGCTACGCGCCACGCATGCTCCGACATAAAGCCGCGCGAGCTCCCCGGCCTACATGGACGCATCCACTACGGAAGCATCCGGAGCTCAGACACCACCAATCCGGCGTTCACGAGCACCCACAGCCACGCGCCCCAATGCCCCATCGTGCTCGTGCCGCTGCACAGCAACTGGATGGCGCGGCCCTGCGCCTTTTAAAGCTCGCCAGACGGCCGGCGATGTTGATGGCGCGGCGGCCAGTGATGAGCTCGACTGCTTGAGCAGCACAGCATCCTTGCCGCGGTCCTGGTAACGGCCGGCGAGTCAGCGCCCATCGGCTCCGCCATCACGCCCCTCGCCGAGTCCGAGGAGCAGTCAAACCGCAGCGACGCACACAATGCTTTTTCAGTACCTTCTTAGGAAGAAGATGACGCTATTTACTAAAATGCCACTGGGTTTTTTTTATTTTTTATTTTTTATGAGTGCTTTTTTAGAAAACTGTTGGAGAAACCGATCTTGGGTGCTTCCAATATTGTTTTAGGATTTGGAAAAGCCAATGATTTTAGGAAGGTTTTTTTAGATACTAAGGGCACGTACAACGAACGTGCTAGCCGTCGTCTCCGGATGTCAATTATGTATAAATCCCTCCTTTTGCTACAGTAATAAGGAGAGAGAGCAACGCCGCCGCGCCGTGAGACGACGGCGAGCGCTCGAGCTCCCAGGCGAACTCGACGGCTGGCTTCGCGTTGCACGGAGCCGTCGTCTTGAGCTGACGCCGTGTGGATCCGGCTGCGCACGCGCGCACGAGGGGGAAAAATCACGCCAAAAATCCACCGACGTCATCTTCTCCGTGCCTCTGTCCTCACCGGCGCGCCGCGCGGGCGGTGCTGGCACCCAATTCATCACGACACACTCAGACCAGGGTCAACAACAAAATTCGATGTCAAAAAAGGTGCAATCAATCAGAGGCCGCACCTTGGTGTTGTGCGAGGCGCGCAGTCACAGCGAGCCGGCGAGGTCGGCGGCGCCGCGCAGCACGACGCCTATGGTTGTGGGGTCAACGACGACAGAGAAGTTCCGCACCATGAGCCCAACCTTGGGCGGGCCCCAGGGGATCCCTCCTCCCCCAGCGCCATGGCTAATGCGGAGGCAGAGCTTGGCGACGCCGTCAGGAGAGGCGGTGGGAGAAGAGCCGCTGTTCGCTGTCGAACTCTGAGGTCACGCGGACGGGAGGGTGCCGGCGTAGGAGCGCGGGCTTTGTCTCCGGCTCCGCTTGGGGTGGGGCGGGGGAAGGGGGCACCAGGGCGGGCAGGGCGGTGTAACACTCCAGGTGTTTGCCACTAGTTAAGCAATGGGTTTGAGCTCAAACATGGCATATTAAGTGATGATGAAGATGTCAAGGTCAACCTATGAAATTGAGCCCCAACCTAAACTTGGATATTACACCTTTGCTTGTATATTGGCCCTTTTCATATATATATATATATATATATATATATATATATATATATATATATATATATATATATATATATATATATATATATATATATATATATATATATACCTAAGTAATGTTGAAGGTGCTTCTTTCATGTGTCTCACATCAATATCCATCTATATTGATGACTGGAAAAGTTTCAGGAAGTTTGGAATAAAAAAAGTCACATGAAATGATAAGTTATATCCTTATTGGAATGACTTTGCTAAGTGCTTAAATTGCACTATTAAGTGAATGAGAACATGAGATGTCAACCAAATCTTGCAACCATGCCCAAATGACTCTAGAGGAACTCTACAACAAAAGTCATGAAAGGTTCATGTTGGGCAAATACCAAGAAAATGCTCCAATGGATCAAAAAGGATAATTTAAGCTTCATCGTGATCCTACTTTGGTCAAAGTAGGACAGTAGGTTCTATACTAGTTTTGAGGTTGGACCTTAAATGAAAGTTGTAGTCCATATCATGTAGAACAAACTTTGTTTTTGGACTAAGAGCTAGATCAGCTTGAAAGTAAGTCAAATCGAGGTCACAAGATCGAATTTGTTGTTGTTTTCAGCACTTAGAAATATTCTAAGTCTGGAGTTTCGCTAAGCAACGACGTTGGCATTCCGCGTTCTCCGAAATTCGTTAAGCAACTTGAGTTGGTCCAAAAATAAAAGTTGGAGCT
Source organism: Miscanthus floridulus (assembly GCF_019320115.1). Classification (NCBI taxonomy): domain Eukaryota; kingdom Viridiplantae; phylum Streptophyta; class Magnoliopsida; order Poales; family Poaceae; genus Miscanthus; species Miscanthus floridulus. The sequence goes on along the minus strand of NC_089580.1, from coordinate 203,519,611 downwards.
AAGTTCATGGAGAAGATCATGTAAAAGGATGGCACTCGTTTGACCTTGTTATGGCCCTCAATTTTGGAGTTTGTTAATCGCCGTCAATGCACTGACAATGCCACTTTGGAGATTAAATTACCCATGGTTATGTTGCTCAAATGACTGGAGTGCCTTAATGAAAAATGTAGAGCAGGCCGAGGTGAACAAACTTCATTTTTGGCCCAAGGACTGATTCGGCCTGGAAGTGGCCCAAATTGGCTCCCCATGTCGCCCTCACCGACGCCCGCCACGTGCTCGGGGAAATGCCCGAACGGCGACGCGTGTTGAGAACGTGGCCGCCATGCACCTCCGCCGCTGCCGCGCGTCCCACCTCCAGCCACGCGCCCTGCGCCCTGCTGCCGATGAGGAGGGGCACCAGCACGCCCTCTCCATCCCCCTCTCCACTCCCTGCTCGCTCCCTCTCGCGCTCTCCTCGCTCCCGTGTAGCCGTCCGCCATGGCCGGCGACTCCAGCTCGCTGCCGCCGCGTCCTCGCCGCTCCAAGCCCCCACAGCCACGTGCACCACCGCCTTTTCCTCGTCGTGCTGCACCTCGTGCGCACGCTCGCCCAAGCCATCGGCCGCCGGAGCACCGCCGCTGGTAAGCTGCTGCCTCCCGCCGTCACCCAGGCCGCCGGCGTGCGTGGCCAGGCCGCGTCGGGTCTTCTCGGAGCAAGCTGCGGCCACCTATGAGTGCGCGCCAACCTCCTGGTGCTTCCCCATCATTCCCCCGCCACCGTCAGCCCTTCTCCGGCCGCCACCGGCCGATTCCCGGCGATCCTCTGCTCCAAATTCGCGTCAGGGACCTCGTACAGCAATTCGAAGAAGAGCAGGGGCCTTTCTGCAGAACCTGTGACTCATGTGAATAGTGCCATAAGGACTGGTTTGTAATTATTTTGCAGGAACTTTGGAAATTCATAGTAAATCGTAGAAAATTCGTAAAATAGTAAATGAGGACTTTTTGGAATCCTTGTGAAATTGTCTATGCAGTGGATCTATAATATGGCATGTTTTAGTTTAAATATTTTGCGGTAAAAATAGATTTGTGCAGTAAGGTTGTAATGCTAGTTGAATTTGTTATTTTTCATAACTGTAGATCTAGGGCTCCAAATTAAGTGAAATTTTTGTGGCATGCTACTCATGTGATAGTTGATGTGTGGTAAAAATTTCATGAGTATTGGGTGAAGTATGAGTGAGTTATTGGTTTATCTCGCTCTCACATGAATTCTTGCTTTAGCAACTTGTTCTTTTCATAGAGGTTGCTATACATATTCAAATGGAGTAAAATTTGTACATTAGACTATTGAGAGTATATGTGAGCCACTGTAATTTTTGTAGAAGTTATTGTGCACTTTTGGTATATGTTCATTAAGTCACCTTGTTATCTAAAATAAATTAAGAAATGCATTAAAAGAATTTATTTGGTCATGGACACTAGGTTTTCTGGTGTTCTTTAGTCATGTGTGAAATGTTGGTAAAGTTGGTTTTACCCAATTATGTATTTGCAACATAAGTTAATAATTATTTTCTTGCCGATGTGGTTTATGGACAGATCTAAGAACTTAGCAAAGTTCTTCATGATAATGTGCTTTGTTGTGAAACTTGTTTATACAAAAGTTGTAGATAATTCATGTATCTAGCTTCTATTAAAATTTGGTGTCATTTGGCCAAGTAGTTTAAGAGTTACAGCTGTTTAAAGTTGGGTTTCAGAAATGGCTGTTTTCTGTCAATTGTGGACCAGTTTCTGTAAATGGATATATTTGACTTAGTTAACTTGAGAATCATGCTAATATGATTAAAGATGAATTGTAGAAAATTCCATAAGCTTTCCAGATTGTCTTGTTGCCTGTTATTTGGATTTGTGTAACTCCAGTTATAGCTAAATCTTGTAGCTGCTGTTTGCATGTCCAGAAATTGGCAGATTCCAATTATAGTGTTTGCTTGTATATTGTTAAGTGTGACTTATGCCTTGAATGATGACTGAGTTAGAGCACCTGAGATCTTGGGAAACTTGTGCCATGCTTGATGTGCTTGCTCTCTATAGTTAGTGGTGTGAGGTTAGTTAAATAGCTATTGGTGTCTATGTCTTGCATAATCTTGTGTTTATCTTGAATGCTTATGTGATGCATCTTGTGTTACAATTCATCACATTCATACACATGCATCTTGCATCTCATTTAGGTACGCTAGATGAACCTCGTGAAGGATGGGATGTTGGAGCCGAACCCGGAGACGGTGCAAGCTAACTGAACTGACTTGTGTCGGGTCCCAGGCAAGCCCCGGAGCATTCTAAGTCTCCTACTTTATAAAAGCAATTCTTTCTATATACGAGTTATATATTGTTGCATTAAGTTGTAGGAGTTGATTGAAACCGTTGATGCATTTATTACTATCCTTGCCTACCTTATTACCTTTTTACCCTGTTAGGTCAGGATCGAATAACTGCTTAGCCTTGCTTAGACCGGTAGCGATCGGAGATATCCGGTCACCTACATTATAGGTGGTTACTGGAAGAATTTAGCTATGAAAAGAATGATATCCTGGAATTAACCATGTGTGATGGATAATTGGAGACCGGACGAAAAAAGTTGGAGGCAACCAGACAGGGTTCTGGGGTGCTGTTAGTTTCCGTCTGTGTCGATTAAGGACCGACCGTTGTTGGCCCTCGAGTCATATTGAACGCATGCCTTACATTTAGCTGGCCGGATAAAGTACCTTCCGACTGCGAAGCTGGGAGATTATTCGGGCCGAGTAGATTGCCCGCAGCGCACTGTGCCGGAGCAGGTGTGGTAGGACACGGGGGTGAGATGATAAGACCAAAGTGCAGTCGGTCGGCCCCCGGGTACATGTGGTTCCTGGCAAACTCGAGATTCCTGGATAGTTGACTCGGTGATCAATATCTCACTTTAGCGGGTAAGTGAGGTTTGTGTAAGTAATAAATCACCAGCTGGTTAGGAATCGATTCGAATCGCCATCGCTCCTGGATAGTGAGCACTTGACTCGAGTTACTGCATCATAGTAATTATTATGGAACAATGATGGTTATCTGAATGGTATGGGATATGCTAAATCTAAATTGGTAACTGGATGTTATTGGTTAATCAAGTGATTGCTATAGTACAGGTGCTTACCTAGATGGATAGGTCATAATAAAGATGATGCAAAGTACTTAAAATGGTTTCTTCATGATAGCTTATGCTTTTCGCAAACAAGTCAGCTAGCCCACTAAAGAAAGCCATGCATAATCCTTGGTGTCGCTTTATTTTGGTTTAAGACGGGTAAGTCTGGCTGAGTACATTCGAGTACTCAGGGTTTATCCCACCTTGTTGCAGGTGATGTTCTCGACCTGTTGATGATGGTGGCTAACCACCGGTGGGCTCGGTGATTCTATACTTACTTCTCATCTCTATGCTTTTATCGGATGATGTCACTATGCTAGCAATATATTTGGAACTTATATTAATGTAATCATTTGAAAGCTATATTGTTTTCACTAAGCGGTTTTAAAACCCAAACGTGTACTATTATTTGTTAACCCCTTTGTAATATTATTTCCGCTGCAACCCGATGTATGTGATGTGTATTTGCTTAATCACGCGATCTTGGTTGTGATGTTGATTTCTTTCGGGACACTCGGTGGACTACCGGGTTTATATGAGTGAAAGTATGGGTGTGTCAACGTGTTAGCGGAGACAACCGTACTTGATCTTGTATAAATTGGGCGGTTCTGTCACAGGCGGCGCCTTCTTCGTCCATGGTAGGAGGAGGGCAGGCGCCGCCATGCGATGCGGCGAGATGGGTAAGAGAAGATAGGTGGCGAGAAGAGCAAGAAGTGAAGAAGACATGTGGTGTCCGTTCCAACAACCTCAACCAGCCAATGATATGAATGATAGAAATGATAGAATAGAATAGAAGATATGGTAGAAGAGAATTTTGAAGATCTCTCGGTTTTTTTTAAAATGCAATTCTTCGATACGTTATCCATCCTATAAGCACCGCATTTGCACCATGATCGCTTCATCTACTTTTCAGCTAATGAATAGTGTTTTTCTCTCACAACAAATCAACATAAGCATTAACATAAGCCAAATTTTGCCTTGTTTTATTTGGGAGTGTATGTTGTTTGACAGATTTTTTTGCTTCGATCCTCAACTTAATTAGCCTCAATGATCGTCAAAGTAAGCTTCCTCACTTCCTCTTGCTTTTAAGGCCCTATTTGGATTCATGGGGCTAAAGTTTAGCCTATCCCTTTTAGTCACCTTTTAACCCTCATGGATCCAAATAGGAGGGCTAAAAGTGGAGGCTAAACTTTAACCCATCTCTTTTTCATTAGCCCCTCCAAGGTGGGCTAAAGAGGGCTAAAGGTGGTCCCTTCATGGCAAAAGACACATATTACCCCACCCACCCCCTTTTGGTCCTATGCATGAGTATTAATTAGGGGCAAATAGGTTATGGTAGGGCACATGGCTAATCTTTAGCCCCTGGATCCAAACAGTCACATGGGCTAAACTTTAGCCTTTTCATTCTAAGGGCTAATCTTTAGCCCTGAGCTAAATATTAGCCTCATGGGTTCAAACAGGGCCTAAGAGTTGTTACCATCTTATCAACATTACAAGGGTGTTTAGGTTGATAGTCCAGGCTTGAGGTATTTGGAAGTCTGGTTAGGGTCGGTAGGTAGACTCTACTAGCGTACTGATAGTCCTTGGCGAGGCTTAGCAGAAATGTAGGTGATGAGCCAACGGCCGTTTCCCAAAGCTAGCATGCATAAGCCATTGGTGGCCTCCGTGAAGGAATCATGTCATCTTCCCACCACCGTCAACACCGCACCACTGCTTGCCTCTTGTCGTAGGGTAAGGTTGTTGTTACATTATCTCACTCCTCTTGTTGACATGGTCAACAACATTATACATGCTCTTGTCATCGTGTCCTTGAGTAGCTCCCTCCCCCTCCTCTTCCCTCTCTATTCTTGAGTGACTACACCTCTCACCGATGTGTCCTTAACGTTGTCATCTATGCAGGAGGGAGAAGACATGCCGAGGACACCCGAAAACCATCGAGTCCGAACGGTCGGACCCGATCATCGCACCGAACAGAGAGTGCGGGAGCGCGGGGAGCACGTGCGGTGGGAGCTGAGTGTGGGAGTATTTCCGACACAGTAGCCCGATTCTTTGTGCGTGAACGTTAGTTTCTCTTCTAGTTTCCTTTTTTTTCTATTCTTCTCATTTCTTTCATTTTTTCTTTTCTTTTCTTTTCCTTTCTTTTCTTTTATATTCTTTTTTTCTTTTTCTTTTCATGCTTCATTATCTATTTATAACTTCTTTTTTTGTTTTATGTGATTTTTTATTATTCTTTTAGTTTTTAATTTTTATGTTTATTTTATTTCTTTTGTTTTCTTTCCTTCTCTTATTGTTTTTATTTCCTTTCTTCATTTTTTTATTTTTGTTTTTGTTTTGGTTTCACGTGATTTTCTTTTCTTTTTGTTTTCATATTCTTTTTCTTTTTTGCTTATTTTTTATTTATATTTATTTTATTATTTTTGCGGTCTACCTCCAAGTATGTTAGTTTTTTTCTTTTTTTTCTTATTCGTCTCATTTTTTTCTTTTCTTTTCTTTTTACTTTTCATGCTTCATATTTTTATTTAAATTTCTTTTTTTGTTTTATGTGATTTTTTATTATTCTTTTATTTTTATTTTTATTTTTATGTTTCTTTTATTTATTTTTTGTTTTATTTTATTTTCTTTTTATTTTCTATCTCCAATGTTTTTTGTGTTGTTCATGTGGTATATATGTGATGCTCTATGTTTTTTATGATGTTCACGTGTCTTACATGTGATGCTCTGTGATGTTTTTTTATGTTCACATGGTATATATGTGATGTTCTATGATTTATTTTTGTGATGTTCGCGTAGTATACATGTGATATTCATGTAAGTATGCACTGATGTTCTATGATGTATCTATGATGTTCACATAGTATACATATGATTTTTATGATATTTTTTGTGATGTTCACATGTGATGTTTTATAATGTATTTAGTGATGTTCTATAATGTATTCTGTGATGTTCACATAATATACATGTGGTGTTCGTGTAGTATACATACGATGTTCTATAATGTATTTAGTGATGTTCTATGGTGTATTTAGTGATGTTCATTCAATATACTTGTGATATTCTGTAGTATATTTTAGGATGTTTGAAAAGTATCCATGTAATGTTCTTTTAAAATTTTCTCTATTATGTGTTTTTATTTTTTCCTTATGCTTTACTCTAGATTTTATTATTTTTATTTACGTTATGTATTTATTTTATTTATTTTTGTGTATATTATAATACCGATTTCATGAACCTAAAACTAGAATACTGTTCTTCTAAACCGAGAACATTGTTCTTATGAAGACGAAACATTGTTCTCTGAACCTAGAACATGTCTCTGCTCAATAAAAAATATTCTATCTTGATAAGATAAATATTTGTTAATAAGATTTATCCAAACATATCCATGTGGGATCTTGTTTTGAAGGATTTATTATAAGAAACCTGATGGTGTAATCGGAATTTAATTGGGATGTTTAGTTTAACAAGTATGACTTTTTTAGTTGATTGAAAGTCATGAGTGAGAGGTGGGCCCTAAGCTGCGCAAACCAACGGACATATGAGAACCTCCCACACGCACTGCGTCGTTCGGCGTGGGGTACCGGTCCGATTGACCGGACCCTAGCAGCCCCCGAGGACACCGAGGGCACTAGGCGTAGTAGCCAACATGCATGAGGACGAATGTCAAAACAGGCACCATAGTTCTTTGCTTTCTTGTCTAATCTTTGGTCCCTTTTTCCATGGAGATGCTCAATGTACTAACAAGGATAATATGGTGGGGATGGAAAATTAAGGGTGACGAGGAGATGATAGAGCTACCACAGGGCTCCCTTTTGTGGCATCCATATCGATGCCAACCTACTGTAGGCCGGTGTCCTTCCATGGTGCCCATGGAAGTGGTGTGCTAGTGCTCACAACCTGTTCAGCAAAATGCTTAAAACCAATCACGCATAGTCTGCCAACCAAAGAAGACTGCCAACCAAAGAAGACTGCAAAGTTGAGGTGAGTGCACCCATACAAGTCTGCCAACCAAAGAAGATTTAATCAACCCAGACTTATCTATAATAGGGCAACTAAACAATGTCTCCTTGCATTGTCTAAAGCTAACTTGAGTGAGCCTGGATTGTTTTGCTAGACAGGTTTGGTGGGGAGTGAAGTAGTCACACCATATTTTCACCTTTTGATAAACTTTTTGTGGCACATGATTCATTACTACAGAAAGCTAATCACCGCTGGCTCCAGAACCCCCATTACCAATAGTTTTGGCCGCCGTTGGTGATTTTACCATCGTCGGTCCGGCGTACCATACGACGGTGATGGTGTCTTACCACCGCCGGCCTAGCATATGATCTGGCAGTGATGGTGTAACGATCGATGCTGAGTCAACGTATGATCCAATAGTGATGATGCGTCCATCAGCGTCGGTCTAGAGTAGCATCCGGCGGTGATGGTGTAATCATCGACGCCGGGTCGGGGTACGATCCGGCGGTGATGATGTAACCATCGATGTTAAGATCGCGTGGCTAGACCCTTATGCGTCGTGCCTCCTCTCCTGCCTCGGCTTTGGCTTGTCGGTGATTAAACCGATCAATATTGCGTGCTTTGCGTGCTAGCCTTTCTTGTTCTGTTTCGCCAAGTGCTGGTGGCTCGTCATTACTGACGATATTAATCAAGTCTCCTCGCCTTGGTGGGAGAGATGGGAATCGTGGGAAACCCGGGGAGTGGTCTGGGATATCCAGATCGTACTCAACTTCTTCATTGTCACGATGCTAGAGCTCAGTGTGGACGAAGCCAATAGATGCGATGCTGGGCGGGGAGCTTGAACCGCCCTCTTGAATTGTGTGGACCGACCCTTCTTGATATTGCTCGATCCGAACCATGTTGACGAAGTTGCGCAGGCCGTAGGGCTGAGCCTAGTAATTCTCCATCAAGGCTTCGCCCTCGGAGAGCCGAAGACCCATTGCGGGGGCTGATCGGCGATGAACGGAACGCCCTTCAGGAGTAGACGTGACCACAAGATCCGTACCGAGTCGTGCAGGATGACTGGCCCGAGCTAGTCGGGTAGAGCTGTTGTGGGTAGTGGTTACCTGCTCGGTAGGTTGATTTTGAATCAAATCTACCAGAGCTAGGGTTTCAGCAAGCTTGGTGCCGACCCGATCGATGGAGTCGAGCAGGTCGGTGTTGTCGATCTGCCTCCCTTTTTAGCGAGGAAGCGAACGACGGGCTATCGGCGTAGCCAAAGACGATGCTGGTGTAGCCAGAGCTAGATCCAACGTGGTCGGAGCCATAGCCGATGCCGGTGAAGCAGTGGTCGACACAGATCGGATCCACGCCTCCTCCGTGGTCATGGCAATAAAGTTGTCGGAGCCAATGGTCCAGGTGATCTGGCCGATGGTGAACATGAGGCCGTTCGGCGTAGCCATGGATCCGGGGATGATGACCATCTTATTCTTCTGGGGAGCAGTATGCACACCCCCTACCTGGCGTGCCACTGTCGACGAAATATGGTCGGCAGTCTATCTAGGGGTATGCCCAAGGTAGTAGATTATCGGCAGACAGATGCGCAAGCTACAAACAAGATGGTGACACAAGACAGACACGAGGTTTTATCTAGGTCCGGCCGCCGTGAAGGCGTAATGCCTACGTCCTGCGTTTGATTGTATTGCTGTATGTCAATGAGAGATGTTTTTGAGAGGGGTCCCCTACCCGCCTTATATAGTCTAGGGGGCGGGGTTACAGATCTGGAAACTAATCCTAACTAGTTACAATTGTCATAGGTGGCCGGATAAGGATTCTTATTCTAACCGGCCAGGATCTTGCTTGATTTCCAAGTCTGCCTTGATTCCTTGCGTGGGACTCCGAGCAGATTGGCCAGGCCGCGCGTCGTCTTCTAGTGGGCCAGACCCCCTGGTCCGGGTCGGCCCAAGCCTAGCCTTAAGGGTATAGGGGTTAATACCCCCATAGTGTGCCAAATATACATATTATTCTTTGTGTGTCTTCCGAGCTCCACAAACTTTTTAGATCGGTACAGAAAAAGGGCCTTGCAATCTCGGTACCACAGCCTCATAGGTATCATGAACCAGCCACCGGTTGTGCCGCCCACTGCTTATGTTGGTAAGAACTTTGTAAGAGCTTGGTAAGACACTTCCACTTGCTGTGAAAAGTGACACCACTGCAACCACGTAGTCATTTGGTAGGGATAACCTTCACCGTTTGTTCCTATTTTTGTGTTTATAATGGCAGGAGATGATTAGACTGGAGATAACATCTTGTCTAGAGCATCAAGCACTTTAGTATCCTACAAAGTGTCACGGCCTGTTTCATTGATGGTTTCCTGCACGGTTTCACTCACTGGTTCATGGACGGTTTTCTGCACGGTTTCACCAACTATTTCATGCATGGTTTGCTGCAAGGTTTCATTCGCTGCAGTCTCCGGCATGGGTCCTTGGACAGTTTCCTTAGGTAAGTTGTCACCCTCCTCGCCATGCATGTTCCAAACCTTATAGTTTTTTTATGAAACCCCTACTTAGCAGATGATATCATATCTGCTCGACATCGCGGATCCTAAATGCCTTCTCATTCTTGCAATCAACACATGGGTAGTGTATGTATCCTTTACTACTCGGAACATTACTTCCTGCATATGTCTTTTGGCGGCTTTCACAAAAGAGTCAATGCCTTCCATGAATGTGACAGTCACAGTTCCCAAGTACATCCATCCACGATCCATCTATGAATAACACAACTTTAGTGACATAGGTCAACTATAGTTGTGCAATTTAATACAAGCAAACTGGAGAATACAAACTGATCGTACCGTAGGATAATCTGGTGTGCACGCAACAATCAACAATAAGAAGAATGTGCACGCAACAATCAACAATCAGAAGAAATCAATAAGCATTCCCTTAGGAAGAAGGATGATTTTTTTGTCACAATTTAACCACAGGGGCTGTATTCACAAAAGAGTCAATGCTTTCCACGAACGGGGTAGCAAGTACATCCATCCACATGATCCATCTGTGGTTAACACAATGCAACTTTACTGATCGATATAGGTTGAACTAACTAATGTGTCATTCAATTTAATACAATCAAAACTATAGGATACATACTGACTGTAGGGTAATTTGGTGCACGTGCAACAATCAAGAATCAGAGAAGTCGCCTCTGAAATCAAGAAGCACTCCAAATCAAAGAAGGATGATTTTCGGTCACAATTTAACCACATGATCAAACTAAGGTAGCTATACGAAAAGGGTTGTTAATTACATACCACCCAATATAGAACATCCTTAAAAATCAACAACCTTCACTAGCTTTGCGTTCGCCAAAAATGGTGGGGGAGCCGTAGCTAAAGAAAAGTTAACCGAGTGAAGAAGAGGAGGAGGGAAATGGGGTTTTCATTGCTCTTGCATCCCTTTATCACCACCAGTTAATTGGATAGCCGGTAGTGATTCTAAGTTTTTCCGCCGGATCATAGATTATGGTATTCAGTGTCCGAACAAACCGGCGGTAAAACTTTCTTATCATCACCGGCAGGAAAGGGCGGGAAGACATCTTCAATTATTGCGATTTCCACCGCCGGACCATACGAGGAACCGACGGGGCTACATAAGTGTCACCGCCGGATCTTACGATGTAGGACCCATCAATCTTGGCACCGGCGGTGAAAACTTGTTATCTCTGATGCCTTCTTCGCGTGTCGCGCATCGGATCAACGGCCGGCGGTGGTAAGTGTTGCACAGCTGGTTCGGCGTACGATACGAGGGCGAAGCCCGGCATCTTTTCACTATCGGATCATACGCTGCGCCGGCGGTGAATGCGTGCATCACCGCCGGTTATTTGACCAGGAAGGGGACCATGAATCATGAGCCGGCGGTGATACGTATCACCGCCGGTTATCTCAAAACCGTTGGTGAAGGTCCCGGCGGTGAATTGACTTTTTGTAGTAGTGATTATTGCTTGGAGAAAACAATCCCTTGGTTCCTACATTGATTGAGTTGAGATTCACTTCCCCCAATGTTTGTTTTATTACTTATTATATTATTAGGTGCTTATGATGATATTAAAGCTTTTTCTTTGTCATAAGTTGGGAGTTCACTGTTGCTCTTTACTTTTACTGTGACGATTGAAAAGAATTGGTTGCTAACAATGGTGTAATGAGTGAAAGTTAAAAAGGTATGGAGGTTTATTGTATTAACCCTTAAAACAAAATGTGAAGAAAAAATAGATGCCACTAGTGATATTGCAGGTAAGATAAATTTACTAATGGTTTCCACGGCGAAGAAGAAAGGGCACATATAAGAAGAAAATTTGGGTAAGTATTAGCGATCATGTTAGGATAGTAAGAATATGGTCAGGTTGATGGTGAGAAAGATAGTCCTAGCAATATAAAATCTTTGTGTTAGTCTAATGGTAGATCCACTTACTAGAATTCAATGGTAAACATAGTTGAGAAAGTTTGATAGCCGAACATTTATTAATGTTTGTTTTCCAAGAGTGTTGTAGGAATGAAAAAATAATTAGTAAATAAATGTTGGGCTGATGTTATACATTGTCACTAATATGGCCGAGTTTGGTTCAGCTTGTAGAAAGTACTTCTGCTGATAGCTCCTTCAACGGCCGGCTCTACTCGTACGGGCCCAGCGGCACCGGGCATGACCCGTCCATGGACCCCGCGTACCTGGCGGCGCTCACGCAGCAATGCCCGCAGGGGAGCGGCGACCCGGCGGTGCCCATGGACCCCGTCACGCCCACCGCCTTCGACACCAACTACTACGCCAACCTGGTCGCCAAGCGCGGCCTGCTGCTCGCCTCCGACCAGGCGCTGCTCGCCGATCTGACCACCGCGGCACAGGTGGTCGGCTACACCAACAGCCCCGCCACGTTCCAGACCGACTTCGTCGCCGCCATGATCAAGATGGGCGCCAACGAACTGCTCACCGGCACCGCCGGCACCATCCGGACCAACTGCAGGGTGGCCAGCTAGCTGATCGATCCATCTACCGACTGGATTGCTGGCTAGGTGTGATTAAAATGATACGACGAGGAACTGTACGTACGGCGTAGATGTTAGTCCACAAGATCATCGGCTCAGGTGAGTCGACCACTCACCAGTCTTACTGAGCACGGCGGACCACGATAGACGTTGTCCGACCATACACTATGGTTAGAGATAAAAGAAGAGAGGGAGAACAGAGCATACACACACAGCTGGAGAGTTCAGATTTATCATCTCTTATACAGGGCTCCAGCCAACGCTGGTGTCTCTGGCATGGCATGGTGTGATCTTATGGGCTAACAGTAGAGTGGTATGGTGTGGTCCGATGATTCATATTGTACGTGTCCATCGATCGAGCTTAGTTGTGTACGTATACGTGCTAGCTACGGATCAGTTGCTTATAGTTTGTGCGACTTTTTTTTGTTTTACACTTTTTTGTCCTTTTGGTCTATACGTTTTTTTGGATCAGTGACAGTGATATAGCTTTATTTATTCTTTTATTAGTTTATTACTTGTGACTTGTGTGTCATGTAACCATTAAGCCATCAGTCGGGGATCATCAGCAAGTGTGTGTATATCTAGTCTGAGGATTGCGAGAATATATAGCGCTCAATGAAAAGCTATGCAGACAGAAAATCTTCAGTTCATATATTCTCTGATGTCTGAGTATTCCTGGCCGACTTGCCGATCTCTTTCTCAAATCGTCATCAGAAAACAAAAATTCCCAAGCCCAAGGCACCGTCAGATTCGTAATTCGTTCATTCTCATCATCAAAATCAAAAGGGGAAAAAAAGTCCCAAGCCGGGAAATCTACATGAATCCAAGTATCCAACGAACGAACACTCTGGGCTATGTTTGTTCAATGCCGGGGCACTTTGGGCCTGAAGTTGCGCCAGCAGTGTACAAGCCCAGCGGGGTACTTAACACCCTCGGTGAACTGGGCTGTCTACAACTACAGGGCTTCGTGCTTCCCTGCATGAATGAGCTGGGCCTGGCTGTTCGGTTGCTCTGGGCCATGAGCGCTCTAGTATAGCTGCAGTAATCGTTTTCCCTCCAAAAAGGCAGATGGACTTCAGCACACGCATTGATGCATACCGTCTCAGCGCCAGCGGTGCTGTTGCTCAATGCTCACTCACTCACTCACTCACTCACTCACTCACTCACTCACTCGTCTCTGCTGCAATGCAAGCATGCAGCACAGCACGGAGCCACGGAGCATTCATGGAGTCCCCGGGCGCAGAAGATCAGCGGCACCACCAGAGCACGGACTCTTGCTGCATCCTACACCCGTCCACCCACCCGCCCCGCCCGTCCATGAGTGCCGTGGCCCACTGATGCATGCAGCACGCTTCGTGGAGAAAAGGCTGACCGGCCGGCCGGCTGGCTGGATGGTCCAGGCCAGCGGCAGGCGCCCGGCCGACCCCGCGGCAGCCGGCTACTGTTCAGCGTGGAGTAGCACAGTGCCGGCTACAGCAGCAGCCAGCAGATGGATGGTACCGCCACCACACAGCCCGACACAAACGCAACGGCCACCGACGGAGCGGCAGCAGCCAGCAGATCTGCATGTCCGGTGTCCGTACCGGGCGCCACCGCCAGCCAGCGGCCCAGCGCCAGCGCACGCGACACGCATATATGATTCGTCATGGCGTCACGTGCCTGCGATTTACATGCCATCGCCGGCAGCACGCAGCCACGACCGCGCGCAGCATGGCATGCATGCATGCTGCCACCGCGGCGCGGCAGGTAGCAGCAGCAGAACAGTGCAGTGTGCCAGTGCCTGCCTTCCATCGCATCGCGCGGGCGATCGGTGCTCGCCTCGGTGCGGTGGTGGTGGACTGCTAGTGGGGATTGATCGATCGGGGTATACATACATGCAGATACAGTCCCCCTTGGCTTTTGGTTGCTGTTCAGACGTACGACTTCTTCCTGCATTACTTTTTTTTTTACGTAATGGTAGGAGCTCTGTCTTTCAATTAAAATAAGGAAAGAGAATTTATGTACAAGTTCTTCCTGCATTACTATTTCAGAGAGTTGAGAGATTATCCACCACTGCACCGCTGTCTAATCTGCTACTGCATGTCGCCGGTGCTTTTGGACTTGAAATTCCGAAACTGAAAGTACCTGTCGATATCGATCGATGCATCGAGAGCGGCCAGTCATCAGCTAGCTAGGCTAGGCTAGGGTCCACCTCTTCAGCTCCGCCTACACACTACTGTACATCTGTATATTGCCTTCTACGACAAGTCACGATCCAGGCAGAAGAAGAGAGAGATTGCGTCTCCTGCTTGGTCTCCTAGATAGTCGCAAATTCGCAATATCCATATGATGAGCACGCACGGTGCTACCAATCCAATCATCCACCACACGCACGCAGGAGGCCGCCGGGCCGGACTCTCTCTGATGTGTTCCGGGACGACCGGGTTTTGCTGCTTCCACGGAGACATCTTCCTGAAGATAGCAGATGCATGGACTCTAATGTGGCCTCAAGCTAACCCTGAAAGCTGCATGTGTGGAAGCTGTGCCGTGCGTGCAGGGAGGAACAACGACTACTCCCCCATGGGCCATGTATTCCAACTCGGACCATTGGCGTATGTGCATTACTCTAGCTTGATCGAATTCTTCCATTCCAGATGCACTCCGTAGCGTCTCCATCGAGACGTACAGTCTTTTTTACCCGACCTAACCACAATTCACACGCATGCAGCTAGCAGCGATTATGCTTTTGCTTGTTCATGGGAATCATGCATCTGTGGACGGCGGCCGATGGAACAGCTAGCTCTTAGCTACTCTCTCCAGTGACCTGGGCGCTTTTCATCGTGTTGTGCGTTTCAGCAGGAGACAAGGAGCAGCAGCTGATGAGTTCTGAAGATGGATGCACTTGTGAACAGTAAACTAACAAGGGGATAAGATTCCGCGTGTTCGTTCGCAAACGATGCCTTTTGGCTTTTGCAGCGTGTGTGTGTGTGTCGTCTGCCTGCAGAGCTCTGAGCTTCTGAAGTGACGGTTGCCAACAGCAGCGACACTCGCTCTGCTGCACTGCATGCCGCCAAGGCAGTACCGGCCAGCTGCTCCACGGCAAAAGTCGTCGCCGTCACGGCCTACTACTAGCAGCCTATACTAGGGCCTTGTTTAGATCACCTTCAAATTCTAAGTTTTTTCACTCTCTCCCTCACATCAATTTTTGGACGCATGCATAGAGCATTAAATGTAGGTAAAAAAAATAACTAATTACACAGTTTGGTTGTAAATCACGAGACGAATCTTTTAAGCCTAGTTAGTCCATGATCAGACAAAGTTTGTCAAATACAAACAAAACATACTACCAAATTACAAAAATTTACAATCTAAACAAGGCCCAGCTATAACCTGCCTTGCTCCGCTCCGTCGTCGCTTCTCTCTCTCTCTCCCGGCCGGTCCTTCTCTGTTGCTGTCTTTTCGATGAGACGTCGCTGTACAGGGACATGGCCAGAAGGTCCGGCGTCGGCGGGTTCGAGCGCCCGCAGCGCGAGACGACGGTGAGACGATAGCCGTCCGTCCCATCCATCCAGGTGACGTGTCTGCACTTGCCACTGTACTGCTTGTAGGAGGAGTACTGGGCCTGATGAGCCTGACCTGACCTTTGTGCTGTGCTGTGATGAGCTAGGTGCTGTAGCTAGTAGGAGTAGCCCCGTAGCCCGTGCTCGTGCCACGCTCATGTATGTGTCGTGCACGCCATTATTTTTATGGGCGTGCAGCCATGCTCTATACTCCGTAAGTACGTACTCTACATGCAGCAATGCCATGTACTCCCTCCGACCTGAAATAAAAGAAAGCGTCGCTACGATTTCGTGTCAAAATTTCTCAAGTTTAGCTGAGTTATATATATATATATATATATATATATATATATATATATATATATATATATATATATATATATATATATATATATATATATATATATATAATATTTTGTATTTCTAGATAAATTTATTATGAAAATATATTCAATGATATATCTAGTGATACTAATTGTGTACCATATACACTAACAGGGGCGGATCCAGAACGGGGCTGCGCCCCGGGCTGAGCTGCTGATTCACGCTCAAAATAGTTTGATCTTGCTTCCTAGGCCTCCTTTTGTCTAATTAAGATCATAGTTTTTAGGCTAAACACCACATATGTTAAAGGGGCTACATGGACTCGCCCCGGGCTGCAGCCCGAGCAGCCCGGGCCCTGGATCCGCCCCTGTACACTAATATCATCTTATATATATTTGGTTAAGTTAAAAATATTTGACTTTTGGTTAAAGAGATAGTGCCATTCTTTATGGGACGGAGAAAGTACAAAAGCTAGCTATGTTATGTCCCAAACAGCTAAGGCCAGTTTGTTAGGCTTCGACTCTTCTTGTGAAGTAGTAACTCCTTTGATGGAGTTGAAACCATTTTGGAAAAATGTTTGGTAAAAAACGACTCCAGTGACAGACTAATAATAATTTATGTCAAATTTGTGAGTAAGAGCTGAGATAAGCCACTTTTTCGGGCTCCAGCTCCTTAGCACAAAAACGCCGCTAGCCGGCTCCTCCGGGCTCCTTGCAAAGAGCCGCAAGAAACCGGAGCCGCAACCATGCTAAAGGGGCCTAAGTAGTACACTATACCAATACTACTTGGACGAACTTCAGCGGCACGTTTTTCTTGGAAAAATTGTTATATTTTAGGTGCTTGAATTTTCATACAACAATCTTAGATAACCGGTTACTATAATTAAAAGGACAACTCATAAGATACAATTCGTAATTTTTTCTATAGTCAAACAGTGACAAAATTACATGTTGGATAAACAACAATAAATAATCGGACACCTAAAATATAGTATATGTGAAAAATAGTTACATGAGTAGTACTTGTGTTCCACCCTTTTTTCTAACGAACTGACAATGATAGTGTTTGTTTCTACTCCTTCCGTCTATAAAAAAAATGCAACTATAGGTTACGTGCAGGTCATACTAGTTTAACTCTAATATAGTTTATAGTGAATACTATTAACATATTTATGTCTCTAGCTAGGTTTACTATAAAAATATTTTCCATAATGCAATTCAATGATACTTAGTTTGTATCATAAATGTTAGTATATTTTTATATAATTTTGGTCGATCTTTAAATCGTTTGACTTCTCATAAATCGAGAATTGTGAACGGAGGGAGTATTGATATAGAAGAAAAATACAAACAAAGAATCCTATAAGTTTATCTCAAATAAAAAAGAAAAAAAAAGACAACACCACAACCACAATAGTACCCAACCCTGCTTTAACTGATTAGTGTAAGCAGCAGGTCTATTCATTGGCACCCGACTAAAATGAGCAATCAACTTGTGCAAGTACCATGTTGAATTTGGCATATCAGCTGCTAGCTGCCAACTAAAAGGCGGATTATGATGGTCATTACTCGTTAATCACAATGCATACTGTCGTTGCAGAAAGCGACCAACAAGTAAATATTTGTAGTTTTGCTGTACGTTGTGATCGGAGATGGACTACCACTCAATGACACAGGGTTTATACTGGTTCAGGCAACGTGCCCTACGTCCAGTTTGAGTCGGTCGGTGACTTTATTCCTAAGCCCAGGTGCTCGAAGTTTGCAGTGGGGTTACAAATGAGAAGAAGAAAGATGGGGGTACAAGAGGTCCGGTCGGACTTCGATCGGAAGGGCTGAGATTGATGGGAGCCCCTCTATGAGCTAAGTGTTCAAGCATGTGCTTATGAACTTGATCGATCTAATGAATCTGTGTGAGCTTGAATGAATCGTCTGAATGTTGGGAGAGGGCGCATCCCCTTTTATAGATGAAGAGGATGACCTTACAAGTGAGAGGGAGAGAGTACGTATGCTCCTAAGCCTTGCTGCCCACGCCAGCGGATACAGGATGATGGTAGGCGCCCACAACACTGTTGAGTGTCAGATGCATGTGGGAGGTCGTGTCGTCTTCTTCAGGTATGGCAGATGTTGGTACCTGCTATACTGTTGATGCCCAGAGGCATGCGAGGGGTTTTACCATGTTTGCCCGGTACGGTAAATGCCGGCGCCCACAACACTGCCGATCCCAGAGGCATGTGGGGGGAGCCTTACCGTATGGGAGTTAATGGCGCCCACAATACTGTAGGGGACAATGTCGACGCCTACAACACTGTTTGGGCTCTGTCGTGCCAGGAAGGTTGCAGAGTATGATTTCTACAGGTGTATAGGGTACGGTCCCTAGTATTGTAGTTTGACTTGTGTGCCCTGCCTTACTTTCTTTGTCCATTTCCTGGTCCTTACCGAGCGGGAGTCCCCGGTCGGTTGGTCTCAGTCAGCTCTGATTGCGCCAGTCGAAGAAGAACAGTGAGCAGGGGTTCGGCGCATCCTCAGTTGGAGACGCGGGTCGAAGTCAGAAGTAGTGCTTTGGCCAAGCCTTCTGGTCGGAAAGGCCATCCGGAGGCGGGTTGGAGACCGAAGTGAGTGCTCCGGTCGGAGAGGTGGGCCAGAGTCAGAAAACGGGCACCATTCCTCCTCGGCCAGGCCTTCCGGTCGGTGATTGGATCGCCCTTCTAGCCTATCGTTCAGCTACTTGGGCCGGCCCATGAGTTGCACGTTTGTTTGCAACGTTATTTGCTGGGCCGAGCCTTTGTTGGGAAGTCGGTCCGTGAGGGACCCCAGGTTTATGAACCCGACAGGAGCCCCCGAGCCCCTAGGCGATTCGGGCAGAATTGTCTGGGGGATTTTTGTCTTGATGGTGGGTGCGTGCGAGCGCACCCGCGGATGTAGCCCCTGAGCTCCCGAGTGGTTCGGGTAGAATCGTCTGGGGTGTTTTTCGTGTTGCCAGCAGGGGAAGTTTTTGTTTTGTCAGTGGGTGCGCGTGAGCGCACCCGCGGGTGTAGCCCCCGAGCTCCTCGAGTGATTCGGGCAAAATCGTCCAGGGGTGTTGTCAGCGGGCGTGTGTGCGTTTTTTTCAGTCGAGATGGAGTTGTCAACCAAGGTGTCGTTGCACAGCCGATGTGTTTTAGTTTTAAGGATTGGACAAGACAGAGCTTGTGAATCCTGGCGTCGATACACACCGTGGGATCGGGCGAGTCAGAGTCATGGATCCTAATGGGGCGAGTTCACGCCATGGGATCAGACGAGATGGAGTTCGTGGATCCTAGCGTCGATGCTCGTCGTGGGATCGGGTGAGTCGAAGTCGTGGATCCTGATAGGGTGAGTTCGCACTATGGGATCGGACAAGACTGAGCTCTTGAATCCTGGCATTGGTGTGCGCCGTGGGATCGGGCGAGTCAGAGTCGTGGATCCTGATGGGGTGAGTTCATGCCGTGGGATCAGACAAGACAGAGTTCACGGATCCTAGCATTGGTGCTCGCCATGGGATCAGGTGAGTCAGAGTTGTGGATCCTGATGGGGCGAGTTCGCACCATGGGATAGGACGAGACAGAGCTCGCGAATCCTGGCTTCGGTGCGTGCCGTGGGATCGGGCGAGTCGGGGTCGTGGATCCTGATGGGGCGAGTTCGCGCCATGGTGGTTAGTTTAGTTAGTTTTGGGATCGGTCGAGGCAGTTTGTTTAGGGATCAATCAAGATGGAGCTCGTGGGTCCTGGCGTCGGTGCGCGCCGTGGGATCGGGCGAGTCGGAGTCATGGATCCTAGCCTCGATGCAGCCCGCATAGCTGAGGTAGTTAGTTAGTTTGTTTTGGGATCGGGTGAGCTGAAGCTTGCGGATCCTGATGGGGCGAGTTTGGTGTCATAGACCCTAGCCTCGGTGCAGTCCACGCAGCCAAGGCAGTTAGTTAGTTTTGAGATCAAACAAGACGGTGCTCATGTGTCGGTTCGCGCCGTGGGATTAGGCGAGTCAGAGTCGTGGATCCTGATGGGGCAAGTTCGGGGTCGCAGACCCTGGCCTCGGTGCAGTCTGCATAGTCAAGGCAGTTAGTTAGTTAGTTTTGAGATCTGACAAGATGGTGCTCGCAGATCCTGGCGTCGGTGCGCGCCGTGGGATCGGGCAAGTCAAAGTCATGGATCCTGATGGGGCGAGTTTGGGATCGTAGACCCAGGTAGTTTTGGAGTGCAGGCGTAACCGGATGGGGCGAGTTTGGGGGTCGCAGACCTAGGTGTCTTGAGCCCTCGAGCCCTGTTGGGCTTGGTAGGGGTCAGTTTTGAGTTGTGTGCGTTACCCCGTCCTTGGTTTCTCACAACCGGAGGGGCTGAGTTTTGTCGCTTGCCATGATCGCTCAGGCTTGAGTGACGCACTCGGTGAGCTCACTAACGGGTGTGATCGAGTGGAATTTGGGTCCATCGTTCATGATGGGGTTGGCATAGCCCTCTTGTGACATTTCACTGCTCCTTTACCTATAACCCGACAGATGCCTAGGTCATTCCGGAGACTGACCCGGTGGCCTACTGGCCTCCCCTCGATGGAGATTCTATGGGATTGGCAAGAGGTTTAGGATCGAACAAGAAGGTTGAGATGACCCTGTCTGCTTTGGGGCAGACTGGGCGAGGGCCACATGGGGCACATCTGCGTTTTCTCCACTGGCTCTGTTTGACGTGGGGTGGCCTCGAGCCCTTTGTGGGCTAGCCTTCGAACCCCAGTCGGTTGTCGCTCATGTTGAATGAGGCAACTGTCACTTCGTGACGCAACATGGAGCATTGTGATGCATTTCACGGCAAGTACGATGCTTAGTTCCTGAGCCCCCAGGCAGTTTAGGGCCAGAATTGTCCAGAGGGCTTGGGCGTATGGAATGAATGCATGTATGGATGTATGAATGATTATATAAAGAAATAGCTGGGGTTGGTAGTATTACCTGGATGACTCCAGTGATGGGGTTTGAAGAGCTCCAGTCGGAAATGTCCGACCAGGACCCGTGCTCGTCATTCATGACAGAGTCGGCATGGCCTACATGGGGCATCCCTTTGCTCCTTACCTATCCCTTGGTGTGTTTTTCTGAGCCATTTGATCCACTTAGGAAGCCCGATGGTCTCTCCTGGCGGAGATCCCATTTTGGGTTTTTCCAAGTCCCGCCTGGCGATGCAAAGAGCTGCCTATGTGTGGTGGCGCTTTGGTTCTTGCGCCTGGTGTGCGGTAGTGGTGGGCCATACCCAGGCCACGTCCCGTCTGATCAGGCGCTGTTCCAGCTTGCAGGGCGTGTCTCATCGGTCAGGGTGCGTCCCATCGTATCCCATCTGCATTAAATGGGAAAGGGAGAGGTGTTTTCGCTCTATCATTTCGACTTTCCCGATCGGCGCGCCTTCCCCAACTATCGTGCCCATTTCCTTAAGTAGGAGAAGGGAGAAGGTTTTTTGCCCCGTTCCTTCGCCTGTTCCCCATCTGTCGCCTCCTCTTATTTTCCTTCTTGTCGAGAGCATCCTTGAGAGCCGTAGCAGTTCCTAGGAAAGAAAAGGGAGAGAGCGAGGGAGAGGAAAAAACTCACAAATCCTTTCACGAACCCAGAGCGAGATGTTGGACTAGAGGTCATCCACCATGAGGGAGTCGGTGCTGAAGGTCTTTGCCACGAAGGGGTTTCTGCCGCCGAAGGAGGTGGCACACTAGAGGGCTCCTGGGGGTGAGGAGTTCTAGCAACCTCGGCCTGGTGAGGTGGTTCCTTTCTTGCCTTCCATGAGCGTGGGTTAGGACACCCCATGCACTAGTTCCTGCGTGGGCTCCTCAACGAGTGGGGTCTGGAGCTGTAGCACCTTAATCTGATAGGGGTGCTGCACATCGCCTGCTTTGTCATTGTCTGTGAGGCCTTCCTTAGGATGGAGCCGCACATGGACTTCTTCCGGTGGCTGTTCTTCGGGTGAATTTTGATGATGGGGAATCCGCCCGAGGCCACGCCGGTGGGGGGCTTTGCCCTATAGAGAAAACTAAGCACGGGGGCTCGTATCCCGCATACATCCCCTGCCACTCCAACCGGGGGTGGCACGGGGAGTGGTTTTATATCTGGAATCCGGTGGAGGCGTCATTCCCGGTGTTCACCGGCGAGAGGCCGGAGAGGCGGGATAGATGGTCATGGGGCCCTTCCCATCAGGAGAGGAAGAAGGTGGAGATCATTGAGGTGGAGCTCCAGAAGCTCATGCAGCGTGGCCTTGACGGGGCACGGGTGTTCCACACCCTCTACCACCACCAGGTCGCTTCGTTGGTGGAGAGGATGCGGCCGATGTGGAGGTACGGTGGCCCGTCGGACCCTGATCGTGCATCACTAGAGGAGCTACCGAATGACGAGGTCTAGAGTCACCTCGACCGAGTGCTGCAGGTGAAGCCCAAAGAGAGGGTCGATGGAAAGCTCGGACCTCTCAATGCCTCGGTGGTGTCCAAACTGGTATGCTCCCTTGTCCTTACTTCGTGTTCGTTTCCCCTTTGTTTTCATGCTTTTTTGATTTTGAGTCATTTGTTTTGTACAGACTTGAAGCTTACAAGTCCTGGCCGCACCTTCCGAAGGGGTCAGAGGGCGCGGCTCGCCAGGCCACCTAGAAGGAGGCAGCGGATGCTAGGAAGAAGAAGAAAGCCGAGGAGGCTCGGTGGACGCATGAGAAGGAGAAAGAGGTCACCCAATGTGTGAAGGCCGAGGAAAGAAGCAGCGACATCGAGTCAGAGCTCGAGTCGGAGGATTCCACAGAGGTGGATGACATGATTTTCTCCGAGGAGGAGGAGGTCCAGGAGGTCGTTGTGACCTCAGTGGAGCGTCGTGACCCTGCGGCGATGTCGGCTAGTGATGAGCTAGGGGCGGAGAGGCACACCAAGGTTCCTGTGATGACAAAGCGTGCTACGAGCGTGGACGCCATCGGTGAACGGGAGGCGAAGCGGACACGGTCACCGCGCCCCTCAGTGGCGTCGCCGGTCTGGTCCCCGCCTGCTGCGGGTGTGGCCAAGCAAGTCAGGCGATCCGAGGAGCAGGCTTGCATCATGCGTTGTTGGGACCGTTGCCAGTGCATGACTCACAGTGAGAGGATGCCCCACCCATTGCTCCGGTCAGTGCATCCTGAGTCGAAGGTCATGGTGACACGCAGGCCGAGCAAGAGCCGGTCAGGATGACTCTGCCCCTGGCTGAAGTGAGGGGGCACGGGTCACAGCCTGGGACCGGTCCTCGCCCCGCGGGTCCATCAACGTTGGGTCTTGGCATTAGAGTCGTGCCGCTTATGTCCCGATATGTTATTTCTTTATTTCTTTTTTATCTTGCTATTGAGTCTTTCTAGAGTATGACTGACCTATACTCTTTGTCAGCGGCCGGACGGTGACGGGGTTGAGCATCGCCCCAACTCCTGTGCAGGAGGTTTGGAGGCCCACCCTGTAGCGTGCCGCGACGAGCGGCAGGGGGAACAGGGTGGTGGCGGTGAGTCCTTCCCTTCCGAGGGTGGTGCTCCCTAAGTCGGTTGCCAGTATGGCGGCAGCGGTGGCGATCCCAGTGGTGACGGTGGAGGCTTTGCCAGTGGTGTCCCTCGTGGCCCCTCCTCCACCAGCTGTGGTAGAAGAGGAGAAGGACACCGAGCCCCCTACCTCATAGGGTGGAGGGCAACATGGCTCACCCTCATGGTTGGAGCTGAAGGCACCAAGGGGAGACGCATCCGGGATGGAGTTAGAATGCTCGTCAGTGGCCTGCACAACCGAGGTGGTGGAAATCCCATCCGACGATGAGGCGGATGACGTGGTGGATCTACCAATGTTGTCGCGGGAGCTGGCGGTGGTTCGATCGAAGGCTGGGCCCTCCTGTGGGCTGTCAGAGGGTGACCTAGAGTGGCCCTGCCCCGAGGACCCATCAAAGGTGCGGTTCATCCTTGGGGGGAAAGGACTTGCCATGGATTCCAAACTCGCCAACCTATCGGTGAAGCTCGAGGACACCTAGGAGCGGGTTAAGTCCACCCAGCAGTTAGTCAAGGTCAACCTATAGCTCGCCGCAGAGGTGAGTTTCCCGTATTTGTCCTTGACCTCTGAGTCTCTTGTTGGTTGCCTCTGCATGCTTGCTTTTCGTTTTCATATGGTCTGAAGGAGATGTCGTCCCACAAGTCCCGTTTCCTCCGGATGGAGCATGCCCGAACGACCGAGCTTGAGCGTTAGCTGGAGTCCGCCCACCGTGAGTCCTAGGACCAGGCAGCCGAGGTGACCGCGATGCGGGTGGAGGTGCAGCGTGCAGCGGAGCGGGCAACCATAGCCGAGCGGGGGCTTGAGGCGACGAAGGCCCATCCGGCGGAGACTGAGGTGGGGCTATGGGAATCCCTAGCGAACACCAAGGTGGTGCTCCAAAAATCCCTAGAGACCCTTGAGTTGGAGCGGAACGCCCTGAAGTCGGAGCGGAATGCCCTGGAGTCGGTGTGAAAGGTCCTAGAGTTGGAGCGGAAGGCTCGGTCTGAGGCAGACTAGGAAGTGCTCGAGCTTTAGGGCTGGGTGATGGGGACGGAGGAGGTAAGCGCCCGGCTACATGAGCAGGTGGCCCGATAGGCGGAGGAATTCTACACCCTTGAGAACTTCCGCCTTGGTACATACCTTTTTTGTTTTTCGTCATGTTGGTTTCTTCCTTCAGCCTGTTTCTAAGCTTGTCACCCTTGTTCTAGAGCTGGGCAGAAAGGTGAAGTCATTGGAGCGGGACCTGGAGACGATCAAGGTGACTTTTGGCCAGAATGCAGAGGCGCTGGCCAAGTCTCTTGAAGAGTGATGTGCTCTCGAGAGGAAACTTGACCAGATCCGCAATGTTGCCCAGCTCGTCATCTCGGAAGTCTTTGGGTCGGCGCCAAGTACTAGCGCGCCCACCATCCAGCTGGCGGAGGTTCCGGATGAGGTTCGGGCCCTTATCACAAGCGGGCTGTTCTATGGAGCGTCAGGGGTGTTGACTTCGGTGGCAACGCACCACCTGAACCTAGACTTCACCACTATCTACAGCAGGTATGCCAACGGCTTAAGCATAGAAGACATCCAATTGCTCGGGGAGAGCTTGCTGCCGCACGCAAGGTTGGTGGTAGAGCAAGTCTCTACGCAGTGGGTGATGGATGCCCGCCATGAGGACATGGCCAGAAGCGTGCCTCAAGGGGATGTCGCCCAGCCTATGGATGGCATGGAGCCTAGGTCAGAAGTGGGCATCACCCCACCTTCAACCAAGTAGAATGTCGTCCCACCGGGGAGTGAGCAGCCCGTGCCTTCACCGGTCGCAACGATAGCCGATGCCGCCGAGCCGCCCCAATAGCTTGTAAAGTATAAGTAGTTTAGTAGATGCGAAAAGTTTTAGTTCATGGGGGAACCCCCGTGTAAATGTTCTTGTGTACTCAATGACTACAATCAGTTTCATTTTTTGTGATGGAGTTACTCCGTTCGGGGAAGCTTGTTCCTTTCGTTCCTTAGTTTTTCCTTAGCATAATTTTGTTTTTTATTCTTTCTTTTTCGTACTTGCCCATTTGCCCCATAGGCTGCAATCTTAGGAGCCCAGGGCATGGCCCGCGAGGCTTCGCTGCTCGTAACCATAGGTAGAGGCGGAGTGCGATCAGTCAGAATATTTTAAAGCAAAGCTACATAAGGCAATTTAAAGGAACAAAGTACTCTTTTGTTTGAGCAGGAAGGAGTTTCACCATATGACAGTAAACAAATAGAGAGGTAGTAGTGCATCTTTGTGGAGCCCCCAAGCGACCTGGGCCAAAAAGTGTTCGGGTCGGGGCGCTTTTATAGGAGCAAACGTTAAGTAAATAATGGTACGACTAAATTTTTAAGGGAGGAAACAACATAGCTGTTCCAAGCGTTGGTGAGAATGTCGTTGTTGTCGCCCTTCAGTCGGTAGGCGTCCAATCGGAGCACCTCGACCTTCAATCGTCTAGGTCCTTGTCCGCTACGCCCCCTTTCTTGGCCGCTGCTTCTTCGCCTTTTTCTTCCTTCGGCCCACCGGCCTGTCGCAGAAAGTGCTTAAGGAGCTCGCAGTCCTTGTAGAGGTGTTTAATGGGGTAGATGTGGTTGGCGCATGGGCTCTCCATGAGCTCGTGGAAGTGGCCCAAAAGGTCCTGCTAGGGCTGCTTGCCCGTGTGATCAGCCGTGGCGGCCAACGCGGAGTTGGTCGGTCGGCGGCGATCTTTTTTGTTGTTTTTCCCCCTCTGCATGGAGGGGCCCCTGTCCTGATCCTGGCACTTGGCCTTGCCTTTGCCTTAGCCTCAGTTGGAGTGCTGTGGGAGC
The DNA here is from genome assembly GCF_019320115.1 of Miscanthus floridulus. Taxonomy (NCBI): domain Eukaryota; kingdom Viridiplantae; phylum Streptophyta; class Magnoliopsida; order Poales; family Poaceae; genus Miscanthus; species Miscanthus floridulus. Next base: position 203,493,344 of record NC_089580.1, on the reverse strand, counting down.
GGCGCTCTCTGGATGCGTCGGACAAAGGCCTATGGTCCCGGGCCATCCGGGCTGAGACTCTGGTTGCTGCTGCGAGCGTCTCAGTTTGGCCCAAGCTGCTCATGTATAGGTGGTCGATGCGGAGTAGTCGCCAAGTCAAGACGAGGCAGAGATGCGGCCTCCTATGCCGTTCTTTGTGGCTGTAGCGGCGAGTGGGTGGAGCAATTCGTCTGGTGCGTCCCTACTCCCTCGGTGGGGAGAGAGGCCATGAGTCGGTGTCGCGATGCGGAGCTCTCCGCCTGTTGAATGATGATGATCTCCACTAGTGCCCAAAGGTTCTGGTGGATCGCCTGTTCCTGGGGGTCGTTCGGTTCGGGAGGGCCGCGCAGAAGCATTGTCGTAGTGGCGATGTTCTGATTGGCCCGAGCAAACTGTAGGGGATCATTCCCCCTGTCCATGGTGTTGCACTGGCCCCAACGGGCGTGACCTCGGGCATCGCTCGGTGGTTTATGCGCATGGGTGTAAGGTCAAGATGATGACTAGAGGGGGGGATGAATAGTTGTTTCTAAAACTTAATCGCGTCGGCTAACCAAAATAAATGCGGAATTAAAACTATTGGTCTAGCCAAGACTACACCCCTCTATCTATGTTCCCTAGCACCTTTCAAAGATCCTAATTAAGCAACAAAGGTGCCGGGCTAGCTAGAGCTCATCTAATCAATTCTAAAAGCAAGGTCACACAAACCTATGCCACTAGTACTTTAACCAACGGGGAGCTCCTACACATGCTAGTAAGCACAAGCACAAAGCCAACTAAGCTCACTAGCAATGCTCAATAACAAGGTAACCAATGCCAAATTATAGAGCGTAAATACTTAGCTACACAGACTAAGCAAAGTGACTAACAAGGTTACACAAACCAAATTAGCCACGCAAGGGAGCTACTTCTATGCTACACAAGCAAGAAGGTAACTACTGAGCTACACAAGCTAACTAATTACAAGAGAAACACACAAGCACAATGTATATAAAAGTAATCACAAGCTTGTGTAAGGGGATTGCAAACCAACGGGAAGAACAAGGTTGACACGGTGATTTTCTCCCGAGGTTCACGTGCCTGCCAACACGCTACGTCCCCGTTGTGTCGACCGCTCACTTGGTGGTTCGGTGGCTAATTGGCATCACCCGCCAGGCCCGCACGTCGGGCACCGCAAGAACCTACCCTGAAAGTGAGGGTAGCTCAATGACACGCTCAACTAGAGTTGCTCTTCGTGGCTCCCGCGGGGCGAGCACAATATCCCTCACAAAGCTCGTCTTCAGAGTACCGCACAAGCTTCTTGCAGGCTTTGACGGAGACCACCACCAAGCCGTCTAGGAGGTGGCAATCTCCAAGAATAACAAGCACCACCGGCTTGCAACTCGATCACCAAGTGCCACTCGATGCAATCTCACAATGCAACACACTGGAATCACACTCACTCGCAATCGATTCGCACTCTTACAAGCACAAGTGAGTTAGAGGGCATCCAAGCACTCCTACGCAAAGTCACATAGGCGTGAGGGTGGTCAGCAAGCAGCCCAAGGCCGGCCACACACTCCTTTTATAGCCCTAAGGGCTAAAATAGCCGTTACTCCTTCATTGGGCAAAACACGCACTAACCGGACGCGTAGGTCATAACGACCGAACGTGTAGGTCGTAGAGTCTGGTCACTTATAGAGATCAATTTCATATCATCACGTGATCACATTGGTTCATCACTGACCAGACGCGTCCGATCATCACTGACCAGACTCTCCTAGCGTCCGGTCGCTTCTAGACATGCTAAAAACATTGACCGGATGCTGTGATCGGACTCACAGGTGCTGACCGGACGCTGCAGGTCGCAGAGTCCGGTCATAGACCTTTCAGTGCTAAAACGGCTATAACTCTTAGCTCTGAACTTTGATTTCGATGATCTTGGATATTTTGGAAAGCTTACTCAGAGGGCTACACATCCCACTTGCATACTTGATCCAAATCACAATGGATCAAATCAGTATTCTAATCCAAGGACCATCCTATAGTTCAGAGTACACCAAAAAACATTTTTCTCTTCTCTAAGTTGATTCACAACAACTCTAACTTCTTCTCTTTTGCAAATATCTCAACACCACCAAGTGTGCACCACCATGTGTATGTGTGTTAGCTTTTCACAAACATTTTCCAAAGGATTAGTCACTCAACTTGCCACGCCACTCGATCCTAGCGATGATGCAAAGTTAGATCACTCGAGTGGCACTAGATGACCAATATGCAAACAAGTTTGCCCTCTTGATAGTACGGCCATCTATCCTAAATACGGTCATCAACTTCTCTACACACCTATGACCGGTGAAATGAAATGCCCTAGGTTATACCTTTGCCTTGCACATTCCATTCCATCTCCTCCAATGTCGATGCAACACATGCACCAACATGATCAACAATGATATGATCCACTTCATATCATCACGTGATCACATTGGTTCATCGATCTTGACTTCACTTGCTTTTCACCATTGCCTTCGTCCATCAGCCCCAAGTCTTGCTCAAGCTTTACCGCCATGCGGTCCATCGCTCCAAAGCCTCTGACTTGCCCTTCACGCTTGCAACCGGTCCATCAAGCCAAGTTTTGTCTTGATCTTCTCCACCTTGATCACATGACTGAATGTCATGTCTCATGTGCAATAAGCTCCTTCATCATCACATGTGTGAGCTTTGCAACATCTCTAAACCATTTTCACCTTCACGGCATATGTTGCTCACACACATGTACTTGTGGACTAATCACCTGTGTATCTCATATAAACACAATTAGTTCACCTAGGGTTATCACTCAATTACCAAAACCACACAAGGACCTTTCAACGGGGCACAGTGTGGTGCACCGAGCGCGCTGGCCCAGTCAGCAGCTGGCTCAGTCGCTGTTGTCGTAGCTCCTCGCCGTGCTCCCGTGCGAGCACGGGGGTCTCCGCACGAGGGTCCGGAGGGGTGTGAGTCTGCGAGCACTCTGCTTCCGCCGGTGGCTATCCCGGAGCGTCCGCCATAGCGCACTCCCAGGATGGACGGTGGCTAGGCGCCACGTCGCTGATGCTGGAGCCATCACTCTCAACATCGTCATCCATGAGGTCGAGGAAACAGGTGGGAGCATAGCTCATCATCCCCATGAATTCAGACGTGAGAGCGGGAGGCGCCGACATCCTTTGGAGCCCTCAGGCGTACACATCCGTGGGGAACGCGAGGCCATAGGGGAACTGGTCGCATGGTGATCGCGGCGGAGACAACGGGGTCCCTCCGGATAATTGGCGAAAGATAGAAAATAGCAAGTAAATAACAGTATGTACGTTACTTACAATAGGGTTTGAGCAGAGAGTTTGCTCAGAATGAAGCGTAGATGCCTCGTCGTTGAAGTCGTCGTGCATCCCAGAGCCGATGGAGGGCGCCCCTTCGACGGGCGCCGGAATGAGTGCCTCCTTGCGGAGGTGTAGTATGCCGAGCCGGTCGGCAATGAAGTCCAGGCTTCGAAAGAGGAAGGTCTAAGATGGCTCGAAGACAGGTGGAACCCACATCCCAACAGGTGGGAGTGCGGGAAACTCCGGTGAGCCAAAGCGGATCGTACCACCTGAGCCCGCCATGGCGATGGTGGCAGAAAACTGGGCCATCCGATGACCAAAAAGTGTTGAACGCACAACGTCTTTCCCACGGACGTCACCAACTGTCAGTGCAGAAAGTTACCAACAAGTAAATATTTGTAGTTTTATCGTACGTTGTGATCGGAGGTGGCCTAGCACTCAATGACATAGGGTTTATACTGGTTCAGGCAATGTGCCCTACATCCAGTTTGAGTTGGTCGGTGACTTTATTCCTGAGCCCATGTGCTCGAAGTTTGCAGTGGGGTTACAAACAAGAAGGAGAAAGATGGGGGGGGGGTACAAGAGGTCCGGTCGGAAGGGCCAAGAGTGATGGGAGCCCCTCTATGAGTTAAGTGTTCAAGCGTGTGCTTATGAACTTGATCGATCTAATGAATCTGTGTGAGCTTGAATGAATCGTCTGAATGTTGGGAGAGGGCGCATCCCCTTTTATAGATAAAGGGGATGGCCTTACAAGTGAGAGGGAGAGAGTACGTATGCTCCTAAGCCTTGCTGCCCACGCCGGCGGGTACAGGATGATGGTAGGCGCCCACAACACTATTGAGTGTCAGATGCATGTGGAAGGTCATGTCGTCTTCTTCAGGTATGGCAGATGTCAGTACCTGCTGTACTGTTGATGCCCAGAGGCATGTGATGGGTTTTATCATGTTCGCCCGGTACGGTAAATGCCGACGCCCACAACACCGTCGATGCCCAGAGGCATGTGGGGGGAGCCTTACCGTATGGGAGTTAATGGCGCCCACAATACTGTAGGGGACAATGTCGGTGCTTACAACACTATTTGGGCTCTGTCGTGCCAGGGAGGTTGCAGAGTACGGTTTCTGCAGGTGTACAGGGTACGGTCCCCAGTACTGTAGTTTGACTTGTGTGCCCTGCCTTACTTTCTCCGTCCATTTCCTGGTCCTTACCGAGCGGGCATCCCCGGTCGATTGGTCCCAGTCGGCTCTGATCGCGCTAGTCGGAGAAGAGCAGTGAGCAGAGGTTCGGCGCATCCCCGGTTGGAGACGTGGGTCGGAGTCGGAAGTAGTGCTTTGGCCAAGCCTTCCGGTCAGAAAGGCTGCCCGGAGGCGGGCTGGAGACCGAAGCGAGCGCTCCTGTCGGAGAGGTGGGTCGGAGTCAGAAAACGGGCGACGTTTCTGCTCGGCCAGGCCTTTCGGTCGGTGATTGGATCGTCCTTCTGGCCTGTCGTTCAGGTACTTGGGCCGGCCCATGAGTTGCACGTTTGTTTGCAACGTTGTTTGCTGGGCCGAGCCTTTGTTGGAAAGCCGGTCCGCGAGGGACCCCGGGTTTATGAACCCGACATGTACTGTTCCTTAATTGCCATTTACCCCTCCTTTTTTGTACAACAAAACGTACTGTGAAATGCCTAATTAAATTTGTTGGGGAGATCGCTAGACAGCTAAATGCAACTAACCGTTGCCCTACTACTAGTACAAAAGCCGTTTAGTCACGCCATAAATGATTCTTGTATACATGTCTAAAATGTGCACTAGGAGGGCCAAATTAAATCCTTGTACAAAAGCTCATGATACTGTTCACAGAATCACAGACGACATAACTGCTTGATATATATGCATGGTGCATCATGTAACCTATATATACTCCCTTCGTTCTAAATAATAAGCCAATTTGAGTTCAAAAAAAAAATATAGCATTTGTTATGCACTTAAATATACGTTATACTTCCTCTTACCCTTTTTGAGTGTGGATATGGTATTTGTATTGCTCAAACTTTCTTAAGTTTAACTAGGTTTGTAAAAAATATTAGCAACATTTGTACCTCCAATTAAGTTTATTATAAAAAATATATTTAACGATCTATCTAGTGATACTAATTATGTACCATAAATATTAATATTTTTTCTTGTATACATTCAATCAAAGTTGTATATGTTTGACTTCTCGGGAAGTGAAGTGAAAACGATGGTTAAAAAGGGACATAGGAAGTATTTCTAAAGGTCCATAAAAACCACAGATAAAAGTTAAAACGACATATGAGTAGTAAAATTTAGAAGGGAGTGTCAATAATAAAACAATCAAATGAAATACGGTAGGTGATGCCGTTGCAATGTACACTAGCACAACAGCTGTAGTAGGGTGCTTTCCCTGGTCCCTCTACCCTTTGGAGGAGTGAAGGACGACGCAATGGCGACAAATGCCTGGCAACAAATAGCACAGTAACGTCAACGAGTTGTACATGCAGCGTTGCAGTAACAAGACGAGTAAGGCCTGTTTAGATTACCTCAAAATTCTAAGTTTTTTCACTCTCTCTCCATCACATCAATTTTTGGACGCATGCATAGAGCATTAAATGTAGGGAAAAAAATAACTAATTACACAGTTTGGTTGTAAATCACGAGACAAATCTTTTGAGCCTAGTTAGTCCATAATCGAACAAAGTTTATCAAATACAAATAAAACGTGCTACAGTATCTAGATTGTAAAAATTTGCAATCTAAACAAGGCCTAAAAGAAAAGGAAGAAAAAGAGATGAGGAGAGAGATGGCGAGCAACGCAACAACGAAGGAAGCGGAGCATGCAGAAAGTGGAGGACACCTTTGAATTTTCCATCCATCTAGCCGATGGGCGCGCGCCCAAGCATTGGTCGCTGACACGCGGTCCCAGAACCAGACACGACCGGGGCCCACCGCACCGCTGCGGCATCGCCTTCTGCTCCAACGGCCTGCAGCGCCCAGTTTTGTCTTGCGTACAGGCCCCGCGTACCGGAGCGTCCGTACCTGCCGCTCGCTGCTGCGTGGGCCCGCATGGTCGCGTGGTCCCGCCAATCAGAGGGCTGGCGGCTCCTGCTCAGCTCAGCGGAGTTAGGGCCAGTTTGGTTGCCAAAAAATTTGACAAAATGCTATTGTAGCATTTTCGTTGTTATTTGATAATTAGTGTCTAATCATAGTCTAATTAGGCTTAAAAGATTCGTCTCATGGATTTCGTCTAAACTGTGTAATTAGTTTTATTTTTTATTTATATTTAATGCTTCATGTATGCGTCCAAAGATTTGATGTGATAGGAAATCTTGAAAAATTTGGAATTTTGGGAGAGAACTAAACGGGGCCTTAAATGGCGTCACAGGGTGAGCAGGGGAATGAGAGCCTGCGCTGCGCCGACACTGCGGCCTCTGCTGCGGGCTCTGCCCACTGGCCACTGCCAATGCACGCCGGCAGGCAGCAGGCTAGTGCCTGCGGAGTGGGACCCCACCCAAGGACGTAGCTGGGCCCGTCCCGCGTACTACTCCTCCTACGCAGTAACTGTTCCGTGGCTACGAGGCGTATATGCACTTGTCTCAATTTGTAATAACCTCTACTGTTCTCCTGTGGAAAGCTAGCTTTGCCAATAAGCCTAAAATTATTAACATGGGTGTCCCAACCATAAAATCATTGTAATAGTCTCTATGGCCGTCACGTAACCAACGTGCCATATACTCCATCCGCCCAGGAAAGAATGCAACTATAGGATTCGTGTCGGTCAAACCAGTTCAAGTTTGACCAAATTTGTAGTAAATAGTATTAATATTTATGTCTCCAAATAAATTTATTATGAAAATATATCCTATAACGAAATCAATGATACTTATTTTGTATCATGAATGTTAGTATTTTTTTATATAAATTTAGTCAAAGTTCAAACTGTTTGATGTGGTAGAACCATCCGAAACAATGCACTTACGGAGGCGCTCGTCTTCCACTAGACACTAAGCACCCGAAAGTAAGCTGTATCGGACGGTTCCGTCGAGCACACCCTAAGGGAGAACCCGAATAATCCATATTTTTCATCCAGGATCCAATAATGAGAGCGAGTTCACAGTACTTAGTCCATTTCATACAACAAGAGTTCTTGGAAATAAATTATTACAATACCAGAGTTCAGAGTGCGGAAATTAAACAGCGGAATTAAAATAAACATCTAGCGATACGATACAAGGATCCATCTGTGCCCACCAGAAGAATCCTCTACTCAAAAGCCATCCTTAACCTACACCTGCAACAGGGGGAAATAAACTCTGAGTATACAATGTACTTGTAAGACTTATCCAACTAGTGGGAATAATTTCTCGACTCCAAAGAATATAATAGGCTTTATGGTTTGCTGGGTTTCCTTTTTGCAGAAAGCATTACTAATAGTAAATCCTTATGTTTGTATTTTATTAGCATTCATGATTAGTTCATTAGCTAACCATTCTATGTAAGCACCTGTTCTACTTTCAAACATGAGTTGAGCAATCAGATCCAGTCATCATCCTTCATCTTCCAGTTCTTACTATGGTGCTAGATCATAGTCATGTCATACCGCATCATGCGACAATTCATGAACCAATGTATTCTAACTGGGTACCCCGAAACACACGTCCCGCTTGTACCCCAGGTACAAGCAAGACCAACCTACCACTCTCCTGTCATGGGGTCCAGGTCCTCGTCCAAACTTGGACTCCAAGCCCCCACTCGTGAGTCCCGGACTTAGTGTGGTGCTTAGACCTCCACCATCCCCGCATCCCATCAGTCGGTCCGAAAAGAGCTGGAACCCATGACAAGAAAGTGACAAGCCTTCCCGCTCTTATAAGCAAGTATGTGCTCAGGATAATAAGTTTGTGACCTGACTACCATCCATTGCAACGGACGGTCCTCAACCAACACGGACAGGGAAAACAGTGTAACCAAGCGATGCCCTGTTGGCCGCAGGACACAACCTGTTACACCCACCAATACCCATACCATATCCCTGCCCAGTCTCCATTTTTCCTTTCACCATTTTATTATGAGAGTAGTAATGATAATCACCTACCGTGAGTAACGGCAGGTTACTCATGCTACCAAAAAACCTAAGCATAGCAGCTACTCGACCTATACTAGTAGGACTCATATGTAGATATATTTATGCATGTAGTTTTCACCAAAGTCCTGAAACGTAATGCACATCTCATATATATATACAATGATTATTCAAAAATAAGGTAGGACTCATATTAGCACCGGGGTTTGCCTTGGGCAGGCGGGGTGTCAGCAAAGTCAGTAGCTGGTGGCTTTAGAGCTCCCTCCAGTACGAGAACCTCCTCCTCGTACTCCTCAATTACCTCCTCATACTCCTGCTCGCCCGCGGTCACGAACTCTACCAACTCATTATCTACATACATGAAATGATTATGCAAAACTTAGTAATACGGCAACAGCAACTCTTAAAATAAGAATACATCTACCAAGCAACTAAGCTAACTCTAATGGCTAATATGCTAAGATACCTATCATTTTCACTAAACAAGTGCGAAACCTATCAAGCACTACTTAGCAACTAAAATGCCTTCTCATTTCTTTTAATGATTTAATATACACTTAAAAGGGGTAATTAGCTATCTTATTTCCCATGCTATCCTAGGGCTACAAAAATTACAGTGAGCACATAATAACACAATGAACCTACTGTAAAAGTTTCAAAGCCAAAGCTATTGTCAATTAGCCATAAAAATTCCTATAATATTATCTTAAATAATACTAAGCTCTTTCAAATGAATTAATATACCTTAGCACCAAGTCAGACATGTATCCACTAATCATACCATCAGATACATAATATTTTTAGGAACCAAACAGAATTTATTTCATCATTTTTAAACGTCTACATGATTTTATATAATTTACTAAAGATCAGCTCAAAATTAAATTGGAAAAGCATTTACTAATTCCCTGGAAAAAGGAAAACCAAATTCTCCACGCGTCCCGCAACGCACGGCCCATGCGGCGCAGCGCACACGTGAGCGCGGCCTGCTGGCGCGGCCCATGCGAGGCAGCCCACGACGGGGGAGGCCCACGCGCACTGGCGCATTTGCAAAAGAGGCCTCGCACTTCACCCAATTTACAACCGAGGACTAACACTATTTCTTCTACTCACAATCCTTCTCACCTAACCCCCTGGTCTTTCCCTAATTCACCCGCACACACCCTCGGTGGCTCAATGCACGGCGACGCAGCGAGCGGTGGTACTAGGCGGCTACGCCGGCCACCAGAGGCTCGCATAGGACCGCTCGACGTGCTGACCTTCACCTACAACCCTAACTCCTTCACCGAGCAGCAACACGGGGCGGCGGAACACGCTGGAGTGAGCTACAGTGATGCGCGGCCGTCCGTGATGATGGCGGCACAACCGCGCCGGTGAACTCAGGCACCTAACAACCTAATCAGCTAGTGGTTAAGCATCAGTGAACTACCATGGACCCGGCTGTAGTGGTGGTTAGTGTGGAGGATGGTTGGGGAAGCGTGGCCATGTGTGGCCGAGCCGTGTGGCGGCGCACCACGGTGGCACGGTCACGTCAGCGGCGACGAAAGAGCGGTAGCGATTCAGCTAAGGTACGTAGGGTGAAGAGGGGTTCATGGCGATGCTAAAGGTGTGGTGAACTGGCTCGAGAGGGACGATAGGGGAACTACCCACGTCCATGGCTGGGTGTGACCTTATCAGCATGGCGGCAAGAAAACTCCAAAATTGGAGCTTGGGAGCGCCTCCATCACGGCTTGGTAGGGTCGGATAGCAAGTAGGTGTGATGACTAAACTACAGACGCGCTGAATTGAGGTGAGGTGATCCCCCACTGGCTAACCACGTGGGCGCGGCTCCGATGGCAGCAGAGGAGAGGGAGAGAGAGTGAAGTGATGGGGCGGTGGGTGGGCTCAGCACTGCTTCGGATCGACGGGACGTGAGCGACGCGATGCGAATGTACCCACGTAGGCACTACGGACAATGCCCGTGTCCCCGACCGGCCATGGCCCGCACGGCCGTAGTGCCAAATTGCAAGCGACGGCGAGCTCGGCCACGTGTGCACGGCATCAAACTGGGCCAGCGGCGAGGAGCAGGCGCAACAGACAGACACGAGCTCGACGGATGGGATGGCAGCGGTAGCGACTGTGGCATGGCACGAGGTGGTGGAAGTGCGTTAGCACGCGAAGCAGGGCAGTGCCACCCCGCCGTGCGAGTGACTGTAGCGATGACTCCACGTAGTCGAGCTAAGGCAGCCAAGATAGGGCAGCCGTGGCTGGCCAAGCGTGGCAACGCGCGTGCGCTCGCAGAGCGCACCGGTGGGGCGGCGACGCGCCCCTGAGGCACAGTGACCGCGCTCACACGGTGAACTCCCCCAAGAATGTGTCGTGCACGAATTTAAAAGCTCTCACCGTGACTAAATCGTCACTCCTAAACTTAAACGACCTTCACTACACTCTAAACAGTATATAAGACTACCAAATCGAGGTTTAACACTACATCACTCCTAAACCCGATTCCTCAAAATAAATTGTTAAACATAGCAATGTCTAGCTATCAATGAACTTGGAAATTTTTCTAAGTTTTTGAGCTGAACTTAATTTCATGTTGCATTTCTAGACCATTAGAAATATTAGCTAGCAAGGTTATGTTTCAACAACAAGTATTTCATTGTCATCTACAAAGTTTGTACTTCCAACTTTATTAAAGTGTTGCATATATGTTCTATATTATTTTTGTTCAATAAAAATTGGTTTACAACCCGACTTGATAATTACTCGAATCATGGAATAACTTTCCGATTAACATTTTATTGATCCTTCTACGTTACAACACTTCATCTACTCATTTCACCACATGCATTAACACACAGATATGATGCTCATGACATGTTTTAGTAGATGATTAATGGTGTAACACCGAGGGTGTTACATTTAACTTCTCGAAAAGAGAGAATTGAATTCTCCCCCTACCTTCCCATATCATCTCTCATTGTCGGTGTTTTGTAAACTAGACTTATAAACTTATACAATTGTTGCACTGCTCTAGGAAGACGACGGTGGCTTCCAATAGATACGAGGATTTATAATAGTTCAGGCCAGAGCCCTACGTCTAGTCTCAGAGATGATCGAGTGTGTGTTCCTCGCTTGAATGCCCTAAAGTTCTTACAATAGGGGGTGCAAGAATGGTGGAAGGTCCTACGCTAGGTGAAGGGCTGCCTAAAGAGAAGCTCCAGGAGTCCTACTACAATGGTGAATGAATGGAATGGTAGAGGATGTCCGTCGTCCCAAGATGGGTGCCCTGGCTGCCTTATATAGAGTTTAGGGCCAGAGCTTGTACAAAGAGGAGGTTCTCCCGACCAAAGGGTCGAGAGCTTGAGGGTGGGCCTAGCTAACTTGGCTTGCAAGCTATGCCATCTTCTGGTGCATGTTGGGTCATGGCTATCGGCATGGTCTTCTAGCCACATTGCGGCAGGATGCGACGTGGCGCTACTATGCCGGCCGTGGCGGCACTATAGCCTCGATGGTGGTTCGTTAGCCATCTTGTGCAACGCGGTGTCCATCATGGCCTTCGTCATTGTCTCCTCATTCCCAAGGGCATCGTACCCAAAGTAGGTAGCTACCCTAGGTCGTCGATCGCTTGGTCACTTCACGGGGCCGAGGGCCTCAACCCCGCTCGTCGGGGTTGGGGCGCTCTGCCGGTCTAGATGGCCTTTTTCATCGAGTCCCTTGTTGTGGATCCCCATCCCACAATGGGTGGGATTGTACAAGCGTCTAGTTGGTCTATATTTAGATGGTGCATGTCGTACCCATTGCTACCGTGGTGTGGTGTTGTCTCATCGGTGCGGCATGGCATAGGGATGGTGTCTAAGCGGACCAAGGTGACTACTGTCCCCTCGGTCCTGGTGGGGTCAATGTGGAATGCTTGCTCTTGTCAGAGCAAGCACGTTTAGCTACGCTTGACCTCCCCCCATCCCTTCTGAGGGTTGTGACGGGGAGAGGTCGTGTGTCTTGCGACTATCGTGTACTAAGGCGAGTGGAAGAGGTCGGGGACGATCCCGGCTTCAGCAGCTGGCCTGCTCCACTTGGCTTTCGCTAGGCCTTGGTCATTCAGGCCATTGTTAGCTGCTGTATTGCGGGCCGTGTGGCCTGCTAACTAGTCGGTGCCTTGAGACACCCTAGGGTTACAACAACGACAGTAGCCCCCGAGCATTTTTGCGACCATGAAGCGGTCGTGAAAGCACTGATACGTGTGTGCGTTGGTGCGTGAGTTCATAGTCATGGCCTTTTCCGAGCTTTGTTGGCTGGTATATTCAATGCGGCAGGTGGATGTTGTGCCTCGTCCTGCTTTCTCAGGCCATCCTGACGACGGGGTACACACCCGTGACCCAGGCGGGATCATTCGGTCTCATCGACACTGTGCTGGCCCTGTTTTTGCGAGGGTCTTAGTTTTCCTGGCCTTATGCGGGTAATTAATATTGGCTAGGACCTTCCATGGCCTGCCACATGACGAGGGTATTCTAGGCTGCTCAGTCCACCTTTAGGCCTATAAGTGAAAACTTTTTCTATTGTTTGAGTTACTCACTATTGGTGACGATGAGCGGCTCCCCGTTCTCCTGTCGAGGGAGCAAGAAAATGGAGAAAATATTAGGGAGAAGCTGCGGGGTTCCCAACCCATGACTTCCTGCTATGTCCAGAAGCTGGCGGTGTTCCTTCCATCATTTGGTGCTTGAAGGGAACTTGCGAGCGGATGGGGACGTGCCCGTGGAGCGCATGCTCTATGGGGATCAGGCAATCCTATCTCTAGTGAGATAGGATTGTCCTGATTTGGAGGCTCTCCGCCTGAGCCCTACTGGCACTTATGAATTCCCATGGGTGCCGGCTCAGGCATCCTTGAGCTAGTACGGCCTCTAGGCTTGCCCCTGTGCTCCCGCGCCCCAGGAGCCATGTTGTTATGGGAGATTGGCGTGGCACCTGCTTTTCTATGGTAGTAGCAAGGCTTTCCCAGGCTTATTAGGGATTTCACCGATGCGGTGATTCCTAGATTTGTATTTTGGTGCACGGCTTGGCCATGCCCCATTCCGAAGTTTGATAAGAGAGACCCTTTCATTGAGTATACTTGCTTCTTTGGGGTCTCTTGGTGGTGGTTGAGTGGTCGCCTGTCCTAATAACAGCATGGGCCAGGATGCCCTCTTCAGTTGAGGATTACCATGTGGGTTTTGTAGCATCTCTTGCCAGGCGCAATCAGGGAGCGATTCTCACAAACATGGGTGGCTTCCTTGCGAGAGTGCCTTTGTTAGCCTTTTTTGTGGCTGGTCTAAATGATCTTTGTATTGGGGCTTCAGCCTCCATTGATTCACGAGATTCCAAGGCGTTAGCGGGTCGATGACCCAAGGCATGGGGGGAGACGGTACTGGTTTGGACCACGGTTCTCATTGGGGTCGCATGGGCCCTGCTCCTTTTTCCTCCGGTGTCCTTCTCGACCCTCGAGGGGTCGTGGTGCCTGATCGCAAGCGACTTCAGTTTCGCCCCACGCAGGGAGAGGCTTTTCCATCGTAACCACGCGGTTGGAGCGGTGTGCCCTGTTGAGGTCAGCGGGTAATTCAAGTAGGACCCGATATCCTCCCCAGTCGACATGGAGTTTGGCTTTGCCTCAAGTGAGACATCCCAAAAATCATCGGTCGTCAATCCCATCGGTCTCCAACCACCTCCGCAGCTGTAACACCCTCGGTGTTAAGCATGCACTTAACCTTGACATTTCATGATCACAATCATCATTGAGCATTCATGAACATGAGCATCATTCATTCATTCACAAGCTTATATCGCATGAAACATGTTTTCGAAACATTGCAACATATTGTATATTTTATGTGTGTTGTTCTATGAAATGACTAGAGTGCAACATGTGCTACTCACTTTAGTGAAACAAAGTTAGTTAATACTATGCAACAAGATCATGAAACATGTGAAACATGGCTATCAAACATTTGTAACATTTCATGTGTTTTTCATTGTTTTAGTACATACCTTGCTTGATTCTTGTGTGACCAATGTATGGGGTGGCTAAAAATTCTTTTAAGTAACTTAGTTACACTTAGAATGTCATTTGGGACATTGTTCATGTTGATCACTTTGACTAATTAGGTTCCCAAGTCATGGTTTGACCCATTTTGACCCCCTAACACTTTGATTTGACTGTTTAAAAAGTATAGCTTAGGATGTTTGCATGTCTGAGCAACCTAAAGCAAAGTTGTAGCAAATTTTATAAGGAACAAATTTTGTTTAGAAGCCAAGTCATGAAAATGTGCACAACATGTTCAAAAATGGCCCACAAGTCAGGATTGAAAGCCGTTTCAACAATTGAAAATTTTTCTAAGTGTTATACTGGATTTCAGTTTCATGAACTCGACTTTGGCTTGATATAACTTGTAATCCTTTGTGAATTAGACTTTGATCCTTGAATAGAAGTTGTAGATGGAAGGTAGGGCTACAACTTTCATGTTCATGGTTTTCGCTTATGATCAACAGATTAGTCGTTTTAACGTGTGGATGATGCACTGTCAGGCTTGCTTTGGAACTCTGAATGGCGTGCTACAGTGCCATCGGGGTTCAGAAGACCACCGCCATGTGGCGCCACACGTCGCCAGCCGTCTGACCGTGTTGGCCACGCGCCGCGGATGTCCTGGCACGGCTGGCCATGACATGAACCACCCCACGCGCCTGCCCGACTAGCTCGCACTTCATTTCGTTTTCTCGTTCGCCTCCACCATGCGCAGCAGCCAGCGTAGCCGCTCCGCCATTGCTGCCAGGGAGCTCCGTCGTCGCCTAGCTCCGTAGCCACCGCAAAAACACAACTGTCAGCTCGACCATCGCTCTGCCGTGACCTCACCTACATCGTCGACCGTCTAGCCATGCCATCCATGCCCTAGGTGAGAGCCAGTAACCGTTTTTCCGCCACCGTCTCCATGGCCGCATCTCACCGGAGCGGAGCTCACCGCGGCCAACCACCACCGAGACTCCCTCATCTCCCTTTCTCTGCCTTTGTAGTACCATAGTGACCTCGTGGAGCTCGTACCGAGCTTGGATGTGACAGCAAGAGCTCGCCACCATTGGCACCTCATGCCGGGGCTCTGCCGTGCCACCATCACCGGCGACAAGCTACCTCCGGTTAACCCTAGGTCCCACTAGTAGCATTGATCGACGCAGTTCGTCACGTAGATCACGTAGGCATCCTCCTTTTCGCTGGACGAGTCACCGCCGGCGAGCTACGCCGTCTGCCGCGCCGTCGCAAGCCACCTCCCCTGTTTCCTGTCGCTGACCGGTGGGGTCGTCTGACCCGAGGGCCCCGCTTGCCAGTGACCGTTGAGCTATAGGATAGTTCAAAAGTGCAGATTTGTTGCTATTTTGTGAATTTTGTAACTGCAAATGTGTAGATCCAAATTTGGTGATTTAAATTTTGTTAGACTCACAGAGAAGTCTAGTATTTAAGAAAAATATGATATGAGCATATGTTGTAGAAATTTTGGATGAATTAAATAGGAACTTGAAATGTGTTTTCAAATGCATGCAAATTTGTTTGAATTGTATCTTGAGTCTCTGTGATCCAAAAATTATGAAATTTTGTGGGTAAGCTAGTCTTGCTTAGTAGAGGCTCTGGTTAAAATTTGAGAGTCATTGCATGTATGGTTTTTGAGTTATAGATTTTTATTTTATCACTGATTGATACTTGTGTGAATTTTTATAAATTATCAAGGAATCCAGTGACCATGAAATTTTGTGGGGAGTATCCTAGTACCTTAAGGATGCTAGGAAAAATATGAAATCTGTTGCTTGACACTTTTCACTAAGGTTTCCTAATTATTTCATTTTAAGCCATTATGCCTTATCATTTTTATGTAGGCTGTTATGCTTACTCAAATGGTGTGAAATTTTTATGGTAGTCTACTTAGAGCATGTAGTACCTACTGTAATTTTTGTAGATTTAATGGTAGAGTTTTCATATATGTTTACCATTTCCCCTGATTAATTAAATAAATTAAGAAAACCATTAAAAGAAATGATTTGGTGGTGAACACCCTACTTTCTGGTATTATTTTGATATGTGTGATGAGTTAGTAAAGTTGGTCTTGTCAAATTATATGTTTGAAACATAAGTTAATAATTACTTTCTCACGTTATGTAATCCTGGACAGCAAAGCATAGATTTACTATTTTGGCTATGATAGATTGTGATTCGGCTTTTGGTGATTAAATAAGAGTTGTAGGCAATTTTATAAGCTTTCTAGAAAGTCTAACATCAAAGCATTTGGATAAGTATAACTTCAGTTAGGATGTAAACATATAACTGTCGTATGTAGTTTAGACATGGCATGGTGTGAAATTGGTAAGTAGATTGAGAAGAGATATGCACCTACTCATTAGTAGGGAGTTAGCATTGTTATCATTTTTCTACTTAACATCATTTTCATAGCATGTACCTCCTGTTATCACATCCTCCGTGATCCATCTTATGCATTCATGGTACTTATTTATGCATATGCATGCAATAGGTGCAACCGAGGGGATCGCACTTGTGGAACTCGACGCCGAGCCGCAGGAGGAGAATCAGGAAGTTCAGCACCTGGAGGTTCCCGGAGAAGGAGAGCCTGAATCCGACCACTGTCCCAAGTGCCCCGATCACCAGCCTTCGACGTTTGTGAAAGGCAAGCCCCAGAGCATTATAAGCCTCCCTATTTTATTAATGTCACTTAAAGTTATTCGTATTGCTGCATTATGTGACAGGAGTTGTTTGGAAACCATTGTTGCATATTACCTTCCTTGACCAGAAATATTTACCATGAATCCTATTTAAGTCCAGGAACGTTTATCATGCTTAGCTATGCTTAGACCGGTAGAAGTCGGGTGATTTCCTGTCACCTGCGAGCTATAGGTGATAACTTAATCACGGTTGGCTATATTGTGCTATCGTGGAACATAACCTGGTAATGTGGAGTAAATGGAGACCGGGCGGAGTCTTATATGTGGTATTGTAGTGATTCCGTCTGTGTCGTTTAAGGACCGGACGTTGGAGGTCATCTTGTCATGTTGAACGCAGCCTCTCACATAGTTGGTTGGATAAGTCATTCCGACCGTGAAGCCGAGTAGCTCATCTCAGGCCGAGACCACGAGCAGTTCAAGTGCGCACTCTGGATGGTAGTATGGATGTGTGGAGAGCCATTGGCGTCAGCCCAAAGGCGGGTTAGAGTCCCGATCACCCTTGGCAGAGTGGTTCTCTGATTGTGCGGCGCTGGTCGTACCCGTGAATTTGGTTCCTAATTTGTACCAAAGGTGACCTAAGGCTACCTTCGCGAGGTATGCCTGGGTGTGTGTTAGGAATATTTCCCCAGCTAGGTAGGAATCGATTCGAATCGCCGTCTCTCCCGTATAGTGAGAACTTGACTTGAGTTCCTTTCATCGTACTAAGTTATGGAAAGGATGAAAATGATGGTTATGAGATTATGCAAGAACTCAACTGGATATGATTATTATTGTAATGAATTAATGGTATCAACATGTTTGGCATAGGATAGTTGCTAATCTAGTATGAGACAGGATTAATAACTAGTGATTTCCAATTAAAGAGATGTTGGATAACTTATGCTTTTCTGCAAATAATGTCTACCAGCTCTACTTATAAAGCCTTGCATACTCCTTGGTGTCTTAGTATATTAGTTGGACGGGTAAGTCTCGCTGAGTACCTTCTCATACTCAGGGTTTTATTTCCGTTTGTTGCAGATAACGTTATGTTTCATGGCTTCTGCAAGAACTGTCTTGCTCCTGCTGTGGATGAGGACTAGGACCATGGGCAATGGTCATTCTGTATTTCATCTCACCTTTGTGCTTTTGGTTGGAGATGACTATGACACTGGCTTTGTATTAAACTACGTGTGATGTTTATGTTAAACTACTTTGCTTCCGCTACTTTCAAACTTGGTTTGTAATAATTATTCGAACTCTGATGTATGAGACATATTTGTGAACTGTGATGTAACATGTGACTGGTTGTGTTGAATCTCTACGATCTTGGTTTGTATGTTGGTTGTTTGAGATCCTTCGCGATTTCGTTGGACTACCGGGTTTATATGGGCTCAAGCATGACGGTTTGATCGCTTCGGTGATTGCTATTGTACTTGTGCTCTTATAAATTGGACGGTTCTATGACAGCTGGTATCAGAGCAAGGATTCAACATTAAAGCTTGTCATATGTGTATTTAAAAACAAAGGTTTTGTGTTAATAAAAATCTAAAGTGTGCCAGTGGTCATCTCCTTTATGCCCAGTTAAGGACTTTTAGGTGGCTATTTAAGTACTAACATGGGGGGTTATTACTTTCGTCGTCCATACGGCGTGCTATTGTATGGATGCCATTCACTTGAATGGTAATGTATGGATCAAATGCCTCTACGCTAAGGTAAGAAGGTAAGTTGATGAGTGGCATGACCCAAGACGTGAGCGTGCGGTCGGGGAGAGTTAGTTTTGATATGACTGTATATGCATGCTTGCATGTGTGTATGGTGCGTATTTAATTGTGGGTATAAATTGTCATCGGGTAGCTTTGATACAGAAGTATATGTATGGATATACATATATGGAAGTATTTAGTTGCAATTTAGATCCTGCATTTACATTTCTGTACTTATATCTGTTGGGTTGGGCTGAAATGCATTTTCTGCAGGTACACTAACAACGAAACGTGTAGCTCGTCTAGTTACGAATGTATTGAGAGAACGTATGTATGCCACCGAGTATGTCGTTAGAGATTATTTTTTTTCTAAGTTTGTGACGACATACGGAACGAGCATACATCATGGTGCATTGTTCATATATGTTCTTGCATGATTCCCCCTTAAATGATCTATCGTTAAGTAAACCGTTTCTTTTGCACGTGTCTCCCTTAAGTGGTAACTAAAGATGAAGAGGTGAAGCCTTGTGAAGATGACCATGGTGATGGTGTGCCCGACATCGATAGCGACCACCCCGAGGAGTAGTTTAGCTATAGTAGTGCGAGCACGATAAGCGATCATTTGGTGATGTTATGATGTGGAATTGGATTGTTGTGCCTCTGTGTTATTGTATGAATTTATGATTCTCTCCAGTAATTACAGTATGGCATAATTTTTGCAATTCTTCTGCAATCTTTGGGCATCCTCCAATAATCACTTGTTGTTGTAACTTTGCAGATGATGCGCACTCGTAGGGGAATTTTTGGTGATGATGCGGGTGGTAACGATGGCCGTGGCAATGGCCATGAGGATCTTCCCCCACCACCGCCTCCTACCCCAGCTGAGATGATGGCTCAGCTAATGGAAACTCAACGTGCTATGGGTGAAGTGTTGTACGGTCTCGTGCAGAATGCTGGACAAGGACGTGGAAGAGATCAGCATCAGGGACCTGAACCTAACCAGTTCAGTACTTTTAAGGACTTTCTCGACACCAAGCCTCCTGTCTTTAAGGAAGCAGAAGAACCACTGCAGTCAGATGAGTGGTTGAATACAATTGAACAGAAGTTCCGTCTCTTAAGGCTCACCGAGCACTTAAAGACCGAGTATGCATCGCACCAGTTGCATGGGCCGGCGGGCATATGGTGGAGTCATCATCGATCCACTTTGCCTGGAGATGCTCAAATTATATGGAATCAGTTCAAGGTTGCATTTAGGGGGCATTATATTCCCCCAGGTCTGATGAGCATGAAGCATACGGAATTCATGAGGCTGACACAGGGAACTAAGGGTTTGACAGAGTATCTACATGCCTTTAACAATTTGTCAAGGTATGTTATAGAGTTTGTGGATACAGATGCAAAGAAAATTGCTAGTTTCAAGCAGGGCCTTAGCCCGAAGCTGATGAAGATGCTCGCTAACAACAAATGTGCTACCTTCAATGAGTTTGTTAGTGATGCACTAACCCAAGGAACCAGAACAACATCTATACAATGTCCAAGAATCACAAGCGAGCTTTTGAAGCAGGAGTATCTCAGTCCCAAGCTCCTACCAATGCAAGACCCCAGTTCCGTCCTCCAGCTCCAAAGTTTAGACCACCCCAGAAGAAGGCATAGCCAAGTCAGAATTAGCAAGTATACCGCAATGCTTATTCTGTTGCTCTACCTAAGGGTAGCACTGGACAGAGTAGCTCCAATGTTCCACCTAATGGTATGCCATGCTGGAATTGCAACAAGACTAGCCATTGGTCAAGAAATTGTCCATATCCCAGGAAAAACAACAACCAGAAGCAGAGCAATTCCAGTGGACGTCAGGGACATGTACACTATACCACCATGGAAGAGATTCCCTCTGGTGAAGTGGTCACGGCTGGTATGTTTCTTGTGAATCATCATCCTGCAGTTGTTTTATTTGATTCTGGAGCTTCACATTCTTTCATGAGTCCAATATTTGCATCCAAGTATGACCAGAAAATAGTTGTAGTAGAAAAGGGTGGTTATTGCATAAGTGCTGCTGGGAGCAACATTTCTACCAACCAGATAGTTAGAGGTGTACGCATCCAAATAAGTGAATGGGAATATACTGCTAACCTAGTGATATTACCGGGATTAGGTATTGATGTGATCTTGGGGATGAATTGGATGAAGAACCATGGTGTTCTTATTGATACCTCGACTAGAACTGTTATGTTGAGGGATCCTAGGAATAATGAGGCTTTTCTAGTACCCCTTCCTAGGGAGTTTGATCTCCATAATGTGGCCAATGCTATCCAGTCTGTGGCCCTTCCTGATATTCCGGTAGTATGTGAATTTCCGGATGTCTTTCCTGAGGAATTGCCAGGGTTACCACCGGACAAAGAAATAGAGTTCAAGATAGAATTGTTGCCTGGTACCGCACCTATTTCCCGAAGACCTTATAGAATGCCTCCCAATGAGTTAGCAGAATTGAAGATTCAATTGCATGAACTTTTAGAGAAGGGTCTCATTCGCCCCAGTTCATCACCTTGGGGTTGTCCCGCCATATTCGTGAAAAAGAAGGACAAGTCTTTGCGAATGTGTGTGGACTATCGACCACTCAATGCTGTTACTATCAAGAACAAGTATCCTTTGCCTCGCATTGATATCTTGTTTGATCAATTGTCGAAAGCAAAAGTGTTCTCTAAGATTGATTTGAGGTCAGGTTATCACCAAATCAAGATTAGGCCCGAAGACGTACCTAAGACTGCTTTTTCCACTAGGTATGGCCTTTATGAGAATTTAGTCATATCCTTTGGATTGACCAATGCTCCTGCCTACTTTATGTATTTGATGAACTCGGTGTTCATGCATGAACTTGACAAGTTTGTGGTTGTGTTCATCGATGATATCTTGATTTATTCTGAGACGGTAGAAGAACATGAAGAGCACTTGAGAGTGGTATTATCAAGACTAAGAGAGCATAAGTTGTATGCAAAGTTTAGTAAATGTGAGTTTTGGTTGAAGAAGGTACCTTTCCTAGGTCACGTTTTATCAGAAAATGGAATCTCTGTAGACCCATCCAAAGTGCAAGAAGTGATGGATTGGAAAGCCCCAACCTCAGTTCATGAAGTCCAAAGTTTTCTTGGTTTAGCTGGATATTATCGTCGGTTTATCCTAGATTTCTCTAAGATATCCGAGCCTATGACTAGGTTACTTCAGAAGGATGAGAAGTTTATTTGGACACCAGAGTGTGAAGCGGCTTTTCACACTTTACGGACTTTGTTAACTACTGCTCCTGTATTGGCACAGCCTGACATTGAGAAGCCATTTGATGTATTTTGTGATGTCTCAAGAACCGGTTTAGGGTGTGTTCTAATGCAGGAAGGCCGAGTCATTGCTTATGCCTCACGCCAATTGAGAAAGCATGAAGTCAACTATCCAACACATGATTTAGAGCTTGCCGCAGTTGTCCATGCTTTGAAGATTTGGAGACATTACTTGCTTGGTAATGTTTGACATATCTACACTGATCACAAGAGCCTGAAGTACATTTTCACTCAACCTGAGTTGAACATGAGGCAACGAAGATGGCTAAAATTGATCAAGGACTACAACCTAGAAGTGCATTATCATCCGGGTAAAGCTAATGTAGTTGCCGATGCCTTAAGTCGGAAGTATCGTGGTAATTCTTTGTTGGAAGATGGGTTCAACTTATTGCATCTGGCGGTCCTACACAATATCACAGTTAGTTGTTCTATAGAGTCAAGGATCATTGAGCTGCAAAAGACCAATGTTGGTATATTCCACATCAAGAGAAAAATGAAAGAAGAAGAAAGTAAACATTTTCAGTTAGATGAGAATGATGTTCTATGGTTTAAAGATCGGCTTGTAGTGCCTAAAGATAAGGAGTTGAGGAACCAAATCCTAGAGGAAGCTCATTCATCCAAGCTATCCATTCACCCGGGTAGCAGTAAGATGTATCAAGATTTGAAGACTAGATTTTGGTGGACAAAAATGAAGAAAGAAATTGCGGCATATGTGGCAGATGTGATAATTGTTGCCGAGTGAAGGCCATTCATATGAAACCAGCAGGTTTACTTCAGCCACTGTCTATTCCAAGTTGGAAATGGGATGACATTAGTATGGATTTCATTGTTGGACTTCCAAAGACCCAAAAAGGTCATGATTCAATATGGGTAATTGTTGACCATCTCACCAAGTCTGCACATTTTATTCCTGTTAATGTCCAGTATCGACCTCATCAATATGCAAAGCTGTACATGGAACAAATTATCAAATTGCATGGAGTACCTAAGAGTATTGTATCAGATCGAGGGTCCCAATTTGTTAATCATTTTTGGGAACATCTGCATAAGTACTTGGGTACCACATTGATTCGTAGCTCTGCTTATCACCCCCAGACCGCAGGTCAAACTGAACGTGTGAATCAGATCCTGGAAGATATGTTGAGAGCATGTGTGATTTCTTCCAAGGGTTCATGGGAGGACTGGTTACCTTTGGTTGAATTCTCCTACAATAATAGTTATCAAGAGAGTATTAAGATGGCTCCATTTGAAGCTTTATATGGTCGCAAGTGTAGGACCCCTCTAAATTGGATTGAGCCTGGTGAAAGAAGATATTATGGAATTGACTTTGTCAAAGAAGCTGAAGAACGAATTCAAATCATTCAACAACATATAGAAGCCGCTCAATCAAGACAAAAGAGTTATGCAGATAAGAGGAGAAGTCCTATTATATTCCAAGTCAGAGATTATGTGTATCTGAAGGTATCCCCAATGAGGAGAGTGCAAAGATTTGGAGTGAAACGAAAACTTGCTCCTAGGTATGTTGGACCATACAAGATCACTGCACAAAAAGGGCCGGTAGCCTACCAACTCCAGTTACCTCCGGAAATGAAAGCAATATTCAGTGTTTTTCATGTCTCCCAACTCAAGAAATGTCTTCGTGTGCCCGAAGAAGTAATTGAACCTACTAGTATCAAGATTCAGTCAGATTTGACTTATGAAGAGAGACCTATTAAAGTGCTTGAAGCAATGGAAAGAGTGACCCGTAGCAAAGTCACCAAGTTCTACGAGGTGGTTTGGAATAATCATAGTGAACAAGATGCTACGTGGGAACGTGAGGACTATCTTCGTGAGGTTTATCCGAGTTTCTACGTGGAATGGTAGGTCGTGCAATCTCGGGGCGAGATTTCTTTTAGGGGGGAAGGGCTGTAACACCCTCGGTGTTAAGCATGCACTTAACCTTGACATTTCATGATCACAATCATCATTGAGCATTCATGAACATGAGCATCATTCATTCATTCACAAGCTTATATCGCATGAAACATGTTTTCGAAACATTGCAACATATTGTATATTTTATGTGTGTTGTTCTATGAAATGACTAGAGTGCAACATGTGCTACTCACTTTAGTGAAACAAAGTTAGTTAATACTATGCAACAAGATCATGAAACATGTGAAACATGGCTATCAAACATTTGTAACATTTCATGTGTTTTTCATTGTTTCAGTACATACCTTGCTTGATTCTTGTGTGACCAATGTATGGGGTGGCTAAAAATTCTTTTAAGTAACTTAGTTACACTTAGAATGTCATTTGGGACATTGTTCATGTTGATCACTTTGACTAATTAGGTTCCCAAGTCATGGTTTGACCCATTTTGACCCCCTAACACTTTGATTTGACTGTTTAAAAAGTATAGCTTAGGATGTTTGCATGTCTGAGCAACCTAAAGCAAAGTTGTAGAAAATTTTATAAGGAACAAATTTTGTTTAGAAGCCAAGTCATGAAAATGTGCACAACATGTTCAAAAATGGCCCACAAGTCAGGATTGAAAGCTGTTTCAACAATTGAAAATTTTTCTAAGTGTTATACTGGATTTCAGTTTCATGAACTCGACTTTGGCTTGATATAACTTGTAATCCTTTGTGAATTAGACTTTGATCCTTGAATAGAAGTTGTAGATGGAAGGTAGGGCTACAACTTTCATGTTCACGGTTTTCGCTTATGATCAACAGATTAGTCGTTTTAACGCGTGGATGATGCACTGTCAGGCTTGCTTTGGAACTCTGAATGGCATGCTACAGTGCCGTCGGGGTTCAGAAGACCACCGCCGTGTGGCGCCACACGTCGCCGGCCGTCTGACCGCGTTGGCCACGCGCTGCGGATGTCTTGGCACGGCTGGCCATGACATGAACCACCCCACACGCCTGCCCGACCAGCTCGCACTTCATTTCGTTTTCTCATTCGCCTCCACCATGCGCAGCAGCCAGCGCAGCCGCTCTGCCATTGCTGCCAGGGAGCTCCGCCGTCGCCTAGCTTCGTAGCCACCGCAAAAACACGACTGTCAGCTCGACCACAGCTCTGCCGTGACCTCACCTACATCATCGACCGTCTAGCCATGCCATCCATGCCCTAGGTGAGAGCCAGTAACCGTTTTTCCGCCGCCGTCTCCATGGCCGCATCTCGCCGGAGCGGAGCTCACCGTGGCCAACCACCACCGAGACTCCCTCGTCTCCCTTTCTCTGCCTTTGTAGTACCATAGTGACCTCGTGGGGCTCGTACCGAGCTTGGATGTGACAGCAAGAGCTCACCGCCGTTGGCACCTCACGTCGGGGCTCTGCCGTGCCGCCATCACGGCGACAAGCTACCTCCGGTTAACCCTAGGTCCCACTAGTAGCATTGATCGACGCGGTTCGTCACGTAGATCACGTAGGCGTCCTCCTTTTCGCTGGACGAGTCACCGCCGGCGAGCTACGCCGTTTGCCGTGCCGTCGCAAGCCACCTCCCCTGTTTCCTGTCGCTGACCGGTGGGGTCGTCTGACCCGAGGGCCCCGCTTGCCAGTGACCGTTGAGCTATAGGATAGTTCAAAAGTGTAGATTTGTTGCTATTTTGTGAATTTTGTAACTGCAAATGTGTAGATCCAAATTTGGTGATTTAAATTTTGTTAGACTCATAGAGAAGTCTAGTATTTAAGAAAAATATGATATGAGCATATGTTGTAGAAATTTTGGATGAATTAAATAGGAACTTGAAATGTGTTTTCAAATGCATGCAAACTTGTTTGAATTGTATCTTGAGTTTCTGTGATCCAAAAATTATGAAATTTTGTGGGTAAGCTAGTATTGCTTAGTAGAGGCTCTGATTAAAATTTGAGAGTCATTGCATGTATGGTTTTTGAGTTATAGATTTTTATTTTATCACTGATTGATACTTGTGTGAATTTTTATAAATTATCAAGGAATCCAGTGACCATGAAATTTTGTGGGGAGTATCCTAGTACCTTAAGGATGCTAGGAAAAATATGAAATCTGTTGCTTGACACTTTTCACTAAGGTTTCCTAATTATTTCATTTTAAGCCATTATGCCTTATCATTTTTATGTAGGCTGTTATACTTACTCAAATGGTGTGAAATTTTTATGGTAGTCTACTTAGAGCATGTAGTACCTACTGTAATTTTTGTAGATTTAATGGTAGAGTTTTCATATATGTTTACCATTTCCCCTGATTAATTAAATAAATTAAGAAAAGCATTAAAAGAAATGATTTGGTGGTGAACACCCTACTTTCTGGTATTATTTTGATATGTGTGATGAGTTAGTAAAGTTGGTCTTGTCCAATTATATGTTTGAAACATAAGTTAATAATTACTTTCTCACGTTATGTAATCCTGGACAGCAAAGCATAGATTTACTATTTTGGCTATGATAGATTGTGATTCGGCTTTTGGTGATTAAATAAGAGTTGTAGGCAATTTTATAAGATTTCCAGAAAGTCTAACATCAAAGTATTTGGATAAGTATAACTTCAGTTAGGATGTAAACATATAACTGTCGTATGTAGTTTAGACATGGCATGGTGTGAAATTGGTAAGTAGATTGAGAAGAGATATGCACCTACTCATTAGTAGGGAGTTAGCATTGTTATCATTTTTCTACTTAACATCATTGTCATAGCATGTACCTCCTGTTATCACATCCTCCGTGATCCATCTTATGCATTCATGGTACTTATTTATGCATATGCATGCAATAGGTGCAACCGAGGGGATCGCACTTGTGGAACTCGACGCCAAGCCGCAGGAGGAGAATCAGGAAGTTCAGCACCTGGAGGTTCCTGGAGAAGGAGAGCCTGAAGCCGACCACCTTCCTGAGTGCCCCGATCACCAGCCTTCGACGTTTGTGAAAGGCAAGCCCCGGAGCATTATAAGCCTCCCTATTTTATTAATGTCACTTAAAGTTATTCGTATTGCTGCATTACGTGACAGGAGTTGTTTGGAAACCATTGTTGCATATTACCTTCCTTGACCAGAAATATTTACCATGAATCCTATTTAAGTCCAGGAACGTTTATCATGCTTAGCTATGCTTAGACCGGTAGAAGTCGGGTGATTTACTGTCACCTGCGAGCTATAGGTGATAACTTAATCACGGTTGGCTATATTGTGCTATCGTGGAACATAACCTGGTAATGTGGAGTAAATGGAGACCGGGCGGAGTCTTATATGTGGTATTGTAGTGATTCCGTCTGTGTCGTTTAAGGACCGGACGTTGGAGGTCATCTTGTCATGTTGAACGCAGCCTCTCACATAGTTGGTTGGATAAGTCATTCCGACCGTGAAGCCGAGTAGCTCATCTCAGGCCGGGACCACGAGCAGTTCAAGTGTGCACTCTGGATGGTAGTATGGATGTGCGGAGAGCCATTGGCGTAAGCCCAAAGGCGGGTTAGAGTCCCGATCACCCTTGGCAGAGTGGTTCTCTAATTGTGCGGCGCTGGTCGTACCCACGAATTTGGTTCCTGATTTGTATCAAAGGTGACCTAAGGCTACCTTCACGAGGTATGCCTGGGTGTGTGTTAGGAATATTTCCCCAGCTAGGTAGGAATCGATTCGAATCGCCGTCTCTCCCGGATAGTGAGAACTTGACTTGAGTTCCTTTCATCGTAGTAAGTTGTGGAAAGGATGAAAATGATGGTTATGAGATTATGCAAGAACTCAACTAGATATGGTTATTATTGTGATGAATTAATGGTATCAACATGTTTGGCATAGGATAGTTGCTAATCTAGTATGAGACAGGATTAATAACTAGTGATTTCCAATTAAAGAGATGTTGGATAACTTATGCTTTTCTACAAATAATGTCTATCAGCTCTACTTATAAAGCCTTGCATACTCCTTGGTGTCTGTAACAGAACCGACCAATTATACGAAATTAAGTAAGAAAATCATCCGCCAGAGCAGACGATTTAGCAAACTTAAGCCCGTATAACCCGGTAGTCCGTGAAATCACGAAGGATTTCAAACCAACTTATGTCCCAGCCATGATCGTAATAAGTTTAGCGGTCACCAATCACATATTACATAAAAGTTTGCATAACAGATACATCAGAGTTTAAACATAGTTATTACAAAACAAGTTCGAATAAAGTAGCGGAAGTCATTTGTTTAAAACCACGCACACTCACACGGAGTTCAAATATAGTGCCAGTGAATGATCATCTCCAACAAAAGCATCAGATGAGACGTAAGGAATGACCATACCCATGGTCCTAAGCATCACCCATCGCAGGATACAGGCAGTTGATACAGTAGCCATAGTACATCTGCCCATCTGCAACAAGTGGGAATAAAACCCTGAG